>NC_041017.1:17555293-17905293 GCF_004193775.1 Glycine soja | reverse complement strand
TGTCATCGTGTTTCAGTCCAAGATATTGCTCCCAAGCACCATATATATCCCTTCTCTAAACAATCAAACAATGCAAATTTGTAATAACTTAATCATGTAGAAGTTAAACAATATGCCTAAATAGATTCCATTGACCATGTAACACAAATGCAAATCTCCACTGGAAAGACAAACAACAAAAGGAAAAATATATCAATTGTGAAATAAAACCTTGATAGCTCTACACCCAAAAAGTAATTGAAGCAGGGCTGAAACACAGATGAACTAGACTTTCACATAATAGTTTAATTTAACTACAATGCAGAAGAAGAGAAAACAAAATTTTAACATAATTAGTAAAATATGCATCAATCTCCCATAAAAAAAAGTTGACCAAGCTTTAAAAGGCCTAAAAAGTAGTGCTAGTGCAGATAATTGAATTAACACATACATACATACCTTTGAAAACTCCACATCTAGAACTTGTAACTTTTTCTATATTCGCTATTTGACATCAGCTAATTCTCACTGTCATATATAACAAATAAAAAAGGATCCCCAAAATTCTAATTTTGGAACTGTATATCATTTGGTTTAATGTCTGCATTGACTAAACAAATAAAAAACTTGAAATTTGGGAGAAAAAATGTTGAATCTCAAGTACCCGTGAAATGTGCTTGTTCTAAAAAATTGAAACTTTTTGGGGCAAAACTCCCCATCCAGCAACACCCAGGCCATTAATCATAGTTGTGTGTGAATCAGTTCCCGTCATTTGTGTTGAACACTACTCTACCAAGGTATTCTAAATTAACCTGCAAAATTAAAATGACAATATTCAGAAAAGAAATTTGAATCACAGGATGAAATTTTTTTCGCTGCATGTAAAGTTAAAAGTATTCTATATCAGCAAAATTAGTATTCAAATTAAAAGTATTCTATATCAGCAAATTGATTTTGGTACTGCATATTATCAAGAAGAACAATATAACGATTCAAATTGATTTTGGTACTGCATATCATTATTCTATATCAACAAAATTAGTATTCACCATAAAACTAAATAGAGACAACATCTTATCAAGAAGAAGAATATAACGATTTAGATTGATTTTGGTACTACATATCATTTGCTTTAATGTCTACATTGACTAAACAAATAAAAACTTCAAATTTAGGGGTAAAAATATTGAATCTCAAGTACTCGTGAATTTGTTTTAGTCTATTTTATGCGCTTGTTCTAAGAAATTGAAACTTTTTGGGGTAAAAATAACAAAGAAAAACGATAAGCAAACATGCATGTAAGAAAGGATGCATGATAACAGCACTGAAAGAGAAGTCAAACCTCGTCCAATACAAAAAAACAAAAATCTATCATGCATGTAAGAAACCATACATGAAAACAGCACCAAAAAAGAAGGCAAACCTTGTTTGTATCTGGAAAAATGAAGAAGAGAAAAACATCAATAATAGGAAGTCAAAAGTTACACATTTATAAAAGAAAATACAACAACAAAACTACCATTAAAAAACAGAACAACAAAAGTACAATGAACAGAGAAAAACGATAAGCTAACATGCATGTAAAAAAGGATGCATGAAAATAGCACCGAAAGAGAAGCCAAACCTCGTCCAACACACATACATGAAAACAACACCGAAAGAGAAGACAAACCTCGTTTGTATCTGGAAAGATGAAGAAGAACAAAAAAGATGGAAGCAATTAACCACGCAAAGAAGCAAGAAGCAAACGGGAGCAGGTGCAAAGTGTGGTAAATTAGACACGTAACCACCCAAAGAAGCAAGAAGCAAATGGGAGCAGGTGCAGAGTCTAGGAAATCAGACACGTGTAAGAAACAGGGGAGTGGGAAATGGAAAGACTAAAAGACCGAAAAACCAAGAAAATGGACAAGTGTCACAGCCTTAGGTGAGGGCATTTTAAAATTTTCCAGAGATTTCTCTTTTATAGATAGTATATAAATTGTTCAGTTTTATGTTAATAAATCAGTCATTAAGTTTAACTAATTACACTATGTGACAGCGTACCACTGTCTACTTTCAAACCGTTTACATGCATGCAACACGACTCAATGAAATTATGTATATTAGCATTATACATGACTTTAACTACTGAACGCATTAAATTAATTAATATAAAATTATTTTAGCGGATTATTGAATTTGAGTTTTAAATATACAGTTAAATATTTAGAAGAAAATTTTTAAAGTTCGCATTCATTTTATTTGGTTTAACCAAATTATTTCCAATAAAAATATACCTATAATTTATAAAAAAAAAACATGAATTAAATAACTTTTTGGCGTACTCTGAAGAAAGAACTAATTGACGTATATTCGTTAAATGATTCGAATTTATATACTATAGGCCAGTAATAAATGTATTAAAAAAATTCTGCAGGCTATTAATAAGTATAGTGGCTACTGTAGGCAGATGGCATTTAATAAGCGTACTTAGATAGAATAATAAGTGGCAATGGGGCCAGCGGCGAGAAGACAAGAAAACAGAAGAGACGTAACGTTACATTTGACTAGGGTAAAAGAAAGATTTATCGGTGGGACAAGTGGGGCCCACGGAAAAAAGAGGAGCACGTGGTTGTTACGTGGCAAACTGCAATAACCGACAATAACCGTGACTTTGTCCTTGCCTCGAGTTCCGTGTTCTCTTCCTCCTCCCCCACACTTGGGACCTCTCCACTTTCTTTTCCGCAACAGATTTCTCATGTGGCAGCATAGCATTTGTTCGCTGTCAGCATTTGCGATTTTTGCGCTTTCAAACGATCTTCTATCTTATTTTAGCAATTTATTTTAGATTAGACGGATATTCTATTACTTCTATTTACTCCTTCTTAGACTGCTTTAATCACTTTATAAATACTAGCAAAAACATATGTGTGACATCTGTTTGCATTTTTATTGTATTCTGTTATATATAAATTAAAAAGAGAAAATGTAGATATTATTGTATATTTATTTTATTTTTAGAAAAATAATTCTTATATTTCTTTTAAAAAACACATTTTAAGTTTTGCAGAATAAAAATAAAATTAAAGGAAGTAATGGGATAGTTTGAGATTTTAAAAAAATAATATTTAAGAAAAAAACTAAGAAAATAGTAAGATAGTATGAAATGTTAAATTTTAAAAAAATATTATTCTTTCTAAATAATAATAATAATTAGCTTACGACGTTGATATTTAAAAGAGTTAAAAAATATATACTTTATGCAATACAGTCATTAACAAATGTAAATCTCACAATAGTTGTTTTAAAAATTTGGTTTATAGTTAATTGTTAGTTTATCAAAATTAAAATAAAAAATTGGACGGTATAAAAAAATAATAAAAAATTGTAGTAGTTTGAATTTAAAAAATTAAGAGAAATTTGTCAGTTTTTAAAAAATAGTGATTTTTTTTTAAAAAAAGCTAAGATGATAATAGTGGGATAGTTTGAAATTTTAAATTAAAAAAATATTTTTTTAAATAACAATAGTTTAGTTTAAGTCATTTTAATTAACAAATTGGTAGGATTTTACAATTTAAAAAATAAACAGTAATAAATTGGTATATTTTTAAAAATTAACAAATCAGTAAATTGCTAAAGTTAAAAAAATAGTTAACAAATTCACATATTAAAAATTGTATAGTTTTAGTTGACAATTTTGGTAAATTCTTAAAATTTAAATTAATGGATAGTTTTAAGTAAGACTTTCGTTAATTAATTTTAAAATTCAAAAACAATTTTACTCGTGTGGATGACTTTTAACAGCCCACTTAGCATATAGAAAGGCTAGTAGTAAACTCGTTCATTCTTCCAACTTTGCACTCATTTGAGATTCTTTAAAATATAATTAGCCGCGATGTGTATAGAGATGGAGTAACATGATCATAAAATGATCCTAAATTCCAAAAAAAATAATAGTAAATAAATAAAAAAATTGAATAATTATGAATCAATAACTTTTAAATATAGAGATCCTATAAGCCACAACAAGATGTGATGTGAAAGTCTGATGAATTGTCAATGATATGCTACTGAACAGATGAATTTCACAATCCTCTATTGTTTTAATAAATTCATGATATTATATATTAACCTGAAACTAATAAACAGAAAATGATAAGTGGTTATAAAAAATGACAAACATAAGAGTGAGGAAAAAGAAGGAAAAACAATAAAGAAAAAAATAAAAGAGAATTTTTAAGAGATATGAAAACAAAATAAAAATAAATTTACAACTATCAAATTATGCTTATTAATTAGTAGTTGATAAAGATAAATCTAAGAGTACGAAAAGAAAGAAACAATACAAACAAAATTTTATTTTAGAAAAAAAAATAAGTTTTTTAACAAAACAAAATATATAATTTTAAAAACTTTTTAAATGCAACATTTAAATCAAGTTTAAAAGCTGTCTTTTTAAAAAAATAAAAAATAAAAATGATTTTAATTTTAGATATTATTTGTTGATTTAAAAACACCTAATTTTAAACTATCTATTTTAAATAAATATATGCAAGTAATTGTGGTAAGGTTTATAACCATTAATTTGCAGGACTGCATCATGTACCACTCAACGAAGGGGAAAAAAATGCAAAATAATCAAAGTGAAAGATAAATGAAGAAGCAAGCATAAAGAAAAAGGAAGTGAAAAATTAACTTACCAAGTAATTCTCAAAGACGACTCACATCATAGCCATCTCTTACATGTACATGACCTTTCTTTAATTTGTCAAATGACAAACAGTAAAAAAATGGATGCAAAAGGAAAAATAATACCTTTGGAATGAGAATTCAACTTTTAACACAATGTTCTTGAATGCCCAAATGAAGAAAAAATAAGTAAAAAAAATACAATATGTGAAGATGCGGTGAAGATAATAATACTTGAAGAAAGAAACTACTACAATACGCGTGAAGATAGTAAACAATCGTGAATTGAATAGGAGAAAAGAAACTGAAAATCAAAATGAGAGAGGGTTATAATTGTATAAATGAAAGAATGAAGAGTGGTTAGTGGGTGGTTATAACATTAAGTGATTTTAGTTTTAATTAAGGGGGTAAAATAATAAAATGAACATTTAAACACTATTAGAAAATTGATTTTCAATATCGCCAAGTTAACATCGGTTATGATAAAAACTGATGTTAAAAAATATGTGGTGACATTTTTCTAAACAAGATGTCATCATTAACATCGGTTTTTCAAAAATCGATGTTAAGAGGGGGATATAATGATGCAATCCTCCCTAGAAAGGAACCAGTCACTAGAGCCATGAGCAAGAGGTTCCAAGAGAATTGAGCTAGAGCTGCTGAAAAAAGCCCTAGGGTTCTCATGAACCTTAGGGTAGATTTCTAAACCAATGGACCAAGGTTGGATCCACTTATCTTTGTACATATTAGATTAGGATTTAATTATTTTTTAGCCTTGTATTTAGGACTCCATAATGTAGGTAGGGTACTCTAGAAATGTAGAATTTTTTAGCCCTTGTATTTTAGGGCACCTAGACTAGTTTTTGTATTAGGGGTAGTTTTGTAATTTCACATGCATTAAGTGAATATTTGATGTGTGTGTTGGAAAATAAATTTAATTGAATTGGGAGAAGCCCAATCCAATTAAATTTTAGAGGGGGAGGTGGGCATTTGCTTGCTACACCCTATTGCCACATCATATAGTCACACTTTGTGTATGTCCTTCATGCTTTACATGTCTCATGACACCTAAGTGCACTTAGTGGAGAATCTTAGACTTGATCTTGGTCCAGATGTCTAGAAAATTCAGGAAAACTTTCAGCTCAAAATTCGCAATGACCACTTCCCAGTAATTTTTACAAGTTTGTATGTTCAAGCTGCCAGCACCAACGATTTCAACCTAAAAATCAAGAGTAGTATTTATGTTGCTTAAGGCTTGGATAATTACAATTTGTGTTTGCTTATGCTCAAATGTCTTGAATAACACAATTCAAGAGAGCTTAAGACTTATTTTGATTCACAAATCCAGCCACAACTCAGCACCGCAACTCAATTTCTTCATAGGCATCATATAAGAAACTTGGAAAACAAAACAAAGTTCAACAACAAGACTACTTCTAGGAATTGATTTAGAACATGCTATAAACTAAATAACATGCATGAATTAGACTCAGAATTCAAAAGATAGGCTAAGAATGACAAGAATACATGAACAAATATATCTAGAAGTCAATCAACAAAATCAAAATTCAACACAAACTTGGAACATAATGTGACAATTATTATGACTAAACATGACTTTAAGACAACATAGATTAAGTGATTTACACTTAGATTTTTGTTTTTTTTTCTAATCAATATTTTGGAAGAAAATTTAAATTTAAAGGTTCAGAACAAGAAGATTATGACTGAAAAATTATAGAACCTAAAATCAACACAAAAACATGATTCAAGAGTAGATCTATAAATTTTGAACCTTAGAAATGCAAGAACAAGTGTAGATCTAAGATTTAATCGATTTATTTTTTTGAATCTACTCTAAACAACACCAAAACACAAGACAATGGAGGATATACATGGAGAATAAGATGAAGAACAAGGAATTAAAGTGAATTGACCAAACAAAAAGATAGAGGAAGCAAAGGAACATCACCTAAACGAAGATGCTCTTGATACCACATGATGTAGCTCCATGTGGAGCTTGTAGGCCATGGATCTTCTTTATCAATGGAGTCTTTTACTTCTTGAAGATCAATGGTAGCGGAATGAAGATGGAATAAAGATGATTGGAGACGCCACTTCGAGAAAAAGATGAGTCAAGGAGAAGCTCACCACCATAGGAAGTCATGGATAAGAGCTTGAAGGTAGAAGAAGATGAGTGAAGGGAGAGGAGAGAAGCAACATGAAATTTTGTGCCTCAAATGAGGTCTAAAATTTGAAGTGTTATTCTCAAATGATCAAAATTTAAAAAATGCACACACATGGCCTCTATTTATAACCTAAGTGTCACACAAAATTGGAGGGAAATTTGAATTTCTATTCAAATTTCACTTGAATTTGAAATTGAATTTGTGGAGCCAAAATTTTACTAATTGTGATTATTGAATTTTAGCTATGATTCAGCCCACTAATCCAAGATCAAGTCCAAGATTCTCCACTAAGTGTGCTTAGGTGTCATGAGGCATGTAAAGCATGAAGGACATGCACAAAGTGTGACTATATGATGTGGCAGTGGGGTGTAGCAAGTAAATGCTCACCTCCCCCTCTAAAATTTAATTGGATTGAGCTTCTCTCAAATCAATTAAATTTATTTTCTAACACACACATCAAATATTCACTTAATGCATGTGAAATTACAAAACTACCCTTAATACAAAAACTAGTCTAGGTGCCCTAAAATATAAGGGCTAAAAAATTCTACATTTCTAGGGTACCCTACCTACATTATGGAGCCCTAAATACAAGGCCCAAAAATAATTAAATCCTAATTTAATATGTACAAAGATAAGTGGACCCAACCTTGGCCCATGAGCTCAAAAATCTACCCTGAGGTTTGTGAGAACCCTAGGGCTTTTTTCAGCAGTTCTAGCCTAATCCTCTTGGAGCTTCTTGATCATGGCTCTGGTGACTGGTCCCTTCCTAGGGAGGATTGAAAACACAAATTCTAATTATCCAAGCCTTAAGCAACATAAATACTACTCTTGATTTCTAGGTTGAAATTGTTGGTGCTGGCAGCTTGAACATACGAACTTATAAAAATTACTAGGAAGTGGTCACTACGAATTTTGAGCTGAAAGTTTTACTGAATTTTCTAGACATCTGGACCAAAATTATAAAAAAAGAACCAAGTGATTTGAATAAAATTAAAAAATACTAAAAATCACACAAGTGCCAAAACTAGATATTTCTTGAGTCTTTTTTTTTAGTTTTTTTTTTACTCTACTCTAGAGCTATTCTAGGTTTCTCTTTGAGTTCTAGCTTGCTTTTATGTGCTTTTCATTGCTTTAATTGTTGAATAATCCTTGAAAAGTTGTCTTGTTAAAACTATATTGGTTTAGCTTTCATTTAATTTTTTTTGGTCTTTGATTATTGCTTGTCTCTTTGTTTCCTTGTTTGTTCGTTGTCATATAGGGAACTGGAAAGGAGGATTGGTGCCATCCCTTGAAGAATTTGTGTCAAGAAGCAAGGGGCCAACCACCTTAAGAGATATTGGACTAAGAAGCACTCCAAATTGAGTGAATCACAAAAGAGAGAACAACCACCAAAATTGAGGACCATTTTGTAATTGGCAATTTACTTACCTTCATTGCTTTCAAGTTTTGTAACAAAAAGGCCTTTCATTGGAAGTGTGTTGGGAGCCTCCAATAGGTTACCAAACTTTCATTTGTGTGTAATAATTTTAGGCAATTTTCCCCTTAGGATAGTAAGTATTTTGTTGGGAACCTTAAATGTGATCATCCAAACACTCTTAGGATTCGCCTAGTTTACATTTCTTGCACTTTAATTTCTTGCTTATTTTTATAGCTTATTTTCTTTACTAGTCACGCCTAGTTTATCTTGTAATTACATAATACTTTCTTCTTACTTATCACGCTTATCTTGAGTTCTTTTGAACCCTAACTTTTACCTTTTACAAACCCCCAACAAGAAAGAACCACAACTTAGGAACCAACATGAGTCACCATTCCTCTAGTGTTAATGGTGAGGGTACTAGTCATAAGGACCCTCTATCTAGAATCTTAGATGAGTTGAGTTCTATCAAGTTATGGAAAGAAAAACTAGAAAGAAAAGAAAAAGGAAAAGAGAAGGTAGAAATAAATCAAGATGAGAGAGAACAAATAAGAGAGGAAGAAAGAAGAAAAATAATGAAAGAAATGGAAAAATAAAAACATGCCTCCTATAGTAGTCATGACTCTTGCAAGAGCCTAAGTGAAGAACTTAGTGACTATTATAGAGGAAGGCATAGGTAACATCCTAGACCTCACTCCCATAGGAGAGAAAAGGAAAGAAAGCCTCAAGAAGCTAACATTAACCTCCCATACTTCCACGGAAGAACAATGTAGAGGCGTATTTAGATTGGGAAATGAAGGTTGAGCAACTCTTTGCTTGCCATCATACAAGTGAGGAAAGGAAGGTTCCTTTGGCTACCCTTAGCTTCCAAGGGTATGCCCTCTATTGGTGGACTTCCCTTGTTAGGGAAAGAAAGATTCATGGGGATCCTCTAGTAGAGTATTGGAATGACTTGAAAAGTGCCCCTAGGAAGAGGCACATCCCCTCCTACTATGAAAGGGAGCTTATGGACAAGCTCCAAAGGCTTAGACAAGGGAGTATGAGTGTTGAAGAGTATAGGCAACAAATGGAACTACTCCTTTTGAGAGTTGGGCTTAGGGAGGAGGAAAGAACAAGTATTGCTAGGTTCCTTAGTGGGCTTAATATGGAAGTGAGGGACAAGGTTGAGCTCCTTCCATATAGGTTTCTAGATGACCTAGTCCAACTTTGCATAAGGGTAGAGCAACAACTTTAAAGGAAGTCTACTTCAAAATCTTATGGCTCTCACTCTTATCCAAAGAAAGACCAAGGTCAAGGCATCTTAGGGGTTGCACCTTCTAAGCCCAAAAATGATAAGGGGAAGACAATAGAAAAGCAACCCCCTAAGGCTAGTATGCAAGAGAAGACTAGCTCTATAAAGTGACCAAGAAAACCATGATTATGAGGGGCCAAGACATTTATAGTAGCCAAGATGAGGTTACTACTTTGCCTTCCTCTAGTGAAAGTGAAGAAGCAAAAGGGGAAGAATCTAGTGAAGAAATCTACCCCCAAGAAGAAGGGGACCTTCTAATGGTCAGAAGGCTTCTAGGAGGTCAATCTTGTGACTTGACCCAATCTCAAAGAGAGAATATTTTTCACACAAGGTGTAAAATTTTTTATAACACATGCTCTCTCATTGTAGATAGTGGTTCATGTTGCAATTGTTGCAGCACGAGATTAGTCTCTAAGTTGAGCCTTACTATCACTTCCCATCCAAAGCCTTACAAACTTCAAAGGCTTAATGAGCAAAAAGAGATGATAGTCAATCAACAAGTGGAAGTGTCCTTCTCCATTGGAACATATAAGGATGAAGTGATTTGTGAAGTAATTCTTATGGAGGCAGGACACCTTCTCTTAGGTAGGCCATGGCAATATGATAGGAAAATCATCTATAATGGCCTAACTAATGAGATAACCCTCACCCACCTTGGAACAAAGTTTGTGTTGCATTCTCAAACACCTTCACAGGTGGCCGACGATCAACTAACTATGAAAAACAAGAGGTTGAGGAAGAAAAACTAGAAAAACAAAAGAAAAAGAAGGATTTTACGGCCTTGTCTTCAAAGGCCAAGGGGAAGGAAAAAAAGGAAAAAGATTTCTCAAAGAAGATTGTTAAGAAGGAAATTCATTTTGCAACAAAAGGTAATATCAAAAGAGCACTCCTTCTTAAACAATCCTTCTACCTTCTCCTATCAAGGGAAACCTCCCTTAGCACTGCCACAATTTCTACATTTGAGACCTTACCTCCAAAGGTCCAAGAACTTTTACATGAATTTAGTGATATATTTCCCAAAGAGATACCCCCTGGGCTACCTCCTCTTAGGGGAGTAGAACACCAAATAGACTTAGTCCCAGGAGCAAGCCTTCCTAATAGGCCAGCCTATAGGACTAACCCTCAGGAGACTAAGGAGATAGAGTCTCAGGTTAAAGAATTGTTGGAGAAGGGCTGGGTCTAAGGGAGCCTAAGCCCTTGTGTTGTTGGTGCCCAAAAAGGATAGTAAGTGGAGAATGTGTACAGATTGTAAGGTGTCGTAACCTACCCTTTGGCGGGAGGGTGACGCGGGGCTTGCGGGAGCGCCTTCCATGGGAGGAAAATGCGCGGAGTCGCCACCAACGTTTATTCGAGAAAAACGTCGAAAAAACCGGAACGTGTGGTCTACGAACTTTAAGTGTGAAAGGTTCGAGAGTTATTTTTACGCACGGGGAAGGTATTATCACCCCACGCGTTCATCACAAGGGACGACAGCCTTTAATCAAGTGTGCAAATATGACTTCAAAATTATGTATTTTTCCTTTTTTATGTTTTTTAGCTTTTTATGGGCCTTTATGTATTTTTTATCTTTTTGTGTTCGACAAGGGTGCTTCCCTCGCTCCTACGTATCCTCAATTGCGATGAGGAAATCAGACCTATGTAGTTCTTTTAGAACTAAACGTTGGTTAAGTTGTTTTTATCTTTTTTTGCAAGATAGATTTTAATTGAACAAAGGTCATTTAAGGCGTTGGACCATTAAACGATCTTTTGATTTTGAAAGGAGAGAAAACGTTAAGGCATTGGACCATTAACGATCTCTTGTTTTTGAAAGGAGAGAAACGTTAAGGCGTTGGATCATTAACGATCTCTTGGTTTTTGAAAGGAGAGAAACGTTAAGGCGTTGGACCATTAACGATCTCTTGGGGTGGTCGACAAAAGCGGGGCTTTTGCTCCTACGTATCCTCAATTGCGATGAGGAACTCAGACCTACGTAGTTCTTGCAAAAGAGATAAAGTTATGTGTTGATTTTATGTTTTGAATGGTCCATTTTAACCAATAAAAGCAAAGATGACCGTTTTAAGGCGTTGGACCTTAAAACGGTTTTGAGTGACTTTTGCGGACAAAGCTTGATTTGTGAGTTGATTTTAGCCTTAGTTTCACTTTGGTTATTAGTCAATTCATTCAAGGGAACTTTTAAAGAAAAACGTCCGATTGATTTTTTGATTATTTTATTCAAAGATATTTTGATTATTTTATTATTATTTTTTCAAGATATTTTGATTATTTTATTATTATTTGCCTTTTTTTGATTTAACCGAGGTTACAACGTGAACAATCAGTTAGATTTTGTTTTAATAGTGATTAAACGAGATTACAACACAAATGATCGGTTGAAATTCATTTTATCAATTATTAGGCGAGATAACGGCTTAAATAAACGGTAAAAAGCTCGTTAAAAGCGGAATAAAAGAAAATCGAAAGTGAACGAGATGAAGATGAAAGCCAACAAAACAAAATATGAATTGAAAGTCTCGGATTCAAACACTTACCGGTTGAAGACCGAAGAACAAACGAAGAACGGTGGAAAATCTTCATGGATTTGCTCATGGAAACGTCTTGGAAGCGTTACGGAAGCATCTCGACTTGAATTTTCTTCACGGAAACACGTTTTTTCACCAAAAATAGCTCAAATGCATAGCATAGGGGTAAGGGGATCCTTGAAACTCAGCCTCCTTCCCCTATTTATAGCCAAAATGGGGAGGTGCTTGCCGCCCAGAGGCTTCTTGAGGAAGATTTCTTAGCACACCCCAATTACTAAGTTCACCCCCCTTTCGTACTTTACAGAAAAGTTACGGAAGCCTTATGGGAACATTTAGGACTTGATTTTCCTCTTTTTTTTCTTCCCTTTCACCAATATTAAGTGAAATATGCTAACCCAAGGTTTTCAAAATTTTTACAGAAGCATTATGGAAGCCTCGGATGCCCCGGATGCCATTTTTTAATAAAATGGAGGTGGTTGCTGCCTAGAGGCTTCTTGAGGAAGATTCCTGAATGCACCCCGTAGTTGATAAGTTCATCCCCCTTCTAGAATGTTCTGAACAAAGTTTCCTTAGTGCACCCCTTTGTTTGATAAGTTCACCCCCACTTTTGTGTTTTTGGTTGTTTTCTTTTCGAAACGTCCCAGAACATTACATATTCCATGGCAATGGGTATTAAACATTTTGAAGTGGTCAAATGGAGGTCGCATACTGACATACAATGGTCCCCGGATGAAATTAGGTTATGACAGTTGCCCCTTTTTACTTATCTTTTATTGGAGATAAAAGGGAAGTAAAAATAAGACACTAATTTCATTCGAGTTGAATCTTTACCCTACCGGCCACTAGCGCAAATCCAAGCAGTAAAACCCGTGAAGGCATGAAGACAATGAAATTCCTTCTTTTCTCGCTTAATTCATTTTCATTTTCATTTTCACTCTTTTATTTTTTTTTTTTAAAAGCGTACAAACAAAGGACATCGAGTACTACAGAGCACAGGGGAAATAGATATTGAAGTTTTTGAGGTGAAGACATTGTTGTCTTTGAAATGCAAATGAAGACATTGTCGCCTTTTGAAGGCATGCAATGACTGAAGACATTGTCGTCTTTGAAATGTAGATGAGGACATTGTCACCTTTGAAGGCATGCAATGACTGAAGACATTGTCGTCTTTGAAATGTAGATGAGGACATTGTCACCTTTGAAGGCATGCAATGACTGAAGACATTGCCATCTTCGAAATGTAAATGAGGGTCATTGTCGCCTTTTGAAGGAATGCAATGACTGAAGAAATTTTTGTCTTCGAAATGTGTGAGGACATTGTTGCCTTTGAAGGCATGCAATGACTGAAGACATTTTTGTCTTTGAAATGTGTGTGGATTACCGTATATAGTGTCTCCACATGCTACCTGACTTCTCACAGGTCGGGGTAGCATAAATGTGTGTACGGATAACCCTTGGGTGTTTCCACATGTCACCCGATTCTCACAGGTTGGGGTAACAGATTTATGTGTGTGTGTGTGGATAACCCTTGGGTATCTCCGCATGCTACCTGACTTCTCACAGGTCGAGGTAGCAAAACTGTGTGTGTATGGATAATCGTTGGGTATATCCGCCTACCACCTGACGCATGGGTCAGGATTAACAGATGTTGTGTTTGTACGGATAACAACTCAGGGTATTTCCACATGCCACCTGACGCATGGGTCAGGATTAGCAGATGTTGTCTTTGTACGGATAATCACTTGGGTATATCCGCCTGCCACCTAACACATGGGTCAGAATCATCAGATGTTGTCTTTGTACGGATAATCACTTGGGTATATCCGCCTGCCACCTGGCGCATGGGTCAAGATCAATAGATACTGTGTGTGCGGATAACCATCGGGTGTCTCTGCATGCCACCAGACTCTTGAGTCACGACAAAAAAAGGTGTCTGTTCAGATAACCATTGGGTGTCTCCGCATGTCACCCGACTCATGAGTCATGACAACAAAAGGTGCGTGTGCGGAGAACCATTGGGTGTCTCCGCATGTCACCGGACTCTTGAGTCCCGACAACAAAAGGGTGAGACTAAAAAAAGTCTCGGTGTTCAACAGGCTTGCTTGCCCCTAGTTGACAAAGGTGCGGATAATCCTTGGGTATCTCCGCATGTCATCGAACTTGCCGTCTCTAGATGACAAAGGTGTGAGACTAAAATAGTCTAGGTTAATAGGCTCACTTGCCTATAGTTGAAAAAGGTGCGGATAATCCTTGGGTATCTCCGCATGTCATTAGACTTTCTGTCTCTAGATGACAAAGGTGTGAGACAAAAATAGTCTCGGTCAATAGGCTCGCTTGCCTCTAGTTGACAAAGGTGCAAATAATCCTTGGGTATCTCTGCATGCCATTAGACTTGCAGTCTTGGATGACTAAGGTGTGAGACTAAAATAGTCTCAGTGAACAAGCTTGCTTGCCTCTAGTTGACAAAGGTACGGATAACCCTTGGGTATCTCCGAATGCCACCTGACTTGCCGCCTCTAGATGACAAAGGGCTGAGGCTAAAATAGTCTCGATCAATAGGCTCGCTTGCCTTTAGTTGACAAAGGTGCAGATAACCCTTGGGTATCTCCGCATGTCATCGGACTTGCAGTCTTGGATGACTAAGGTGTGAGACTAAAATAGTCTCGGTCAACAGGCTCACTTGCCTCTAGTTGACAAAGGTGCGGATAACGCTTGGGCATCTCCGAATGTCATCGGACTTGCAATCTTGGATGACTAAGGTGTGAGACTAAAATAGTCTCGGTTAATAGGCTCGCTTGCCTCTTGTTGACAAAGGTGCAGATAACCCCTGGGTATCTCCGCATGCCACCTAACTTGCCGTCTCTAGATGACAAAGGGGTGAGCCTAAAATAGTCTCGATTAACAGGCTCGCTTGCCTCAAGTTGACAAAGGTGCAGATAACCCTTTGGTATTTCTGCATGTCATTGGACTTGCAGTCTTGGATGACTAAGGTGTGGAACTAAAATAGTCCCGGTCAACAGGCTCGCTTGCCTCTAGTTGACAAAGGTGCGGATAACCCTTGGGTATCTGTGCATGTCATCAGACTTGCAGTCTGGGATGACTAAGGTGTGAGACTAAAATAGTCTCGGTCAATAGGCTCGCTTGCCTCTGGTTGACAAAGATGCGGATAACCCTTGGGTATCTCCGCATGCCACCTGACTTGCCATCTCTGGATGACAAAGGGGTGAGACTAAAATAGTCTCGATCAATAGGCTCGCTTGCCTCTAGTTGCAAAGGTGCAAATAACTCTTGGGTATCTCCACATGTCATCGGACATGCAGTCTTGGATGACTAAGGTGTGAGACTAAAATAGTCTCGGTCAACAGGCTCGCTTGCCTCTTGTTGACAAAGGTGCGGATAACCTTTGGGTATCTCCGCATGCCACATGACACGCCGTCTCTGGATGACAAAGGGGTGAGACTAAAATACTCTCGATCAGCAAGCTCGCTTGCCTCTAGGTGCAAAGGTGCAGATAACTCTTGGGCATCTCCGCATGTCATCGGACTTGCAGTCTTGGATGACTAAGGTGTGAGACTAAAATAGTCACGGTCAACAGGCTCGCTTGCCTTTTGTTGACAAAGGTGCGGATAACCCTTGGGTATCTTCGCATGTGATCAGACTTGCAATATGGGATGACAAAGGTGTGAGACAAAAATAGTCTCGGTCAACACGGTCGCTTGCCTCTAGTTGACAAAGGTGCAAATAATCCTTGGGTATCTCCGCATGTCATCGGACTTGCAGTCTTGGATGACTAAGGTGTGAGACTAAAATAGTCTCAGTGAACAAGCTCGCTTGCCTCTAGTTGACAAAGGTATGAATAACCCTTGGGTATCTCCGAATGCCACCTGACTTGCCGCCTCTAGATGACAAAGGGCTGAGGCTAAAATAGTCTCGACCAATAGGCTCGCTTGCCTTTAGTTGACAAAGGTGCAGATAACCCTTGGGTATCTCCGCATGTCATCAGACTTGCAGTCTTGGATGACTAAGGTGTGAGACTAAAAAAGTCCCGGTCAACAGGCTCGCTTGCCTCTAGTTGACAAAGGTGCGGATAACGCTTGGGCATCTCCGTATGTCATCAGACTTGCAGGCTTGGATGACTAAGGTGTGAGACTAAAATAGTCCTGGTCAACAGGCTCGCTTGCCTCTAGTTGACAAAGGTGCAAATAATCCTTGGGTATTCCGCATGTCATCGGACTTGCAGTCTTGGATGACTAAGGTGTGAGACTAAAATAGTCTCAGTGAACAAGCTCGCTTGCCTCTAGTTGACAAAGGTACGGATAACCCTTGGTTATCTCCGAATGCCACCTGACTTGCCGCCTCTAGATGACAAAGGGCTGAGGCTAAAATAGTCTCGACCAATAGGCTCGCTTGCCTTTAGTTGACAAAGGTGCAGATAACCCTTGGGTATCTCCGCATGTCATCGGTCTTGCAGTCTTGGATGACTAAGGTGTGAGACTAAAATAGTCTCGGTCAAAAGGCTCACTTGCCACTAGTTGACAAAGGTGCGGATAACGCTTGGGCATCTCCGTATGTCATCGGACTTGCAATCTTGGATGACTAAGGTGTGAGACTAAAATAGTCTCGGTTAACAGGCTCGCTTGCCTCTTGTTGACAAAGGTGCAGATAACCCCTGGGTATCTCCGCATGCCACCTAACTTGCCGTCTCTAGATGACAAAGGGGTGAGCCTAAAATAGTCTCGATTAACAGGCTCGCTTGCCTGAATTTGACAAAGGTGCAGATAACCCTTTGGTATTTCTGCATGTCATTGGACTTGCAGGCTTGGATGACTAAGGTGTGAGACTAAAATAGTCCCGGTCAACAGGCTCGCTTGCCTCTAGTTGACAAAGGTGTGGATAACCCTTGGGTATCTGCGCATGTCATCAGACTTGCAGTCTGGGATGACTAAGGTGTGAGACTAAAATAGTCTCGGTCAATAGGTTCGCTTGCCTCTGGTTGACAAAGGTGCGGATAACCCTTGGGTATCTCCGCATGCCACCTGACTTGCCATCTCTGGATGACAAAGGGGTGAGACTAAAATAGTCTCGATCAATAGGCTCGCTTGCCTCTAGTTGCAAAGGTGCAAATAACTCTTGGGTATCTCCACATGTCATCGGACATGCAGTCTTGGATGACTAAGGTGTGAGACTAAAATAGTCTCGGTCAACAGGCTCGCTTGCCTCTTGTTGACAAAGGTGCGGATAACCCTTGGGTATCTTCGCATGTCATCGGACTTGCAATCTAGGATGACCAAGGTGTGAGACTAAAATAGTCTCGGCCAACAGGGTCATTTGCCTCTAGTTGACAAAGGGGCGGATAAGTCTTGAGTATCTCTGCATGTCGTCGGACTTGCCATCTCTAGACGACAAAGGTGTGAGACTAAAATAGTCTCGGTCAACAGGCTCACTAGCCTCTAGTTGACAAAGGGGCGGATAACCCTTGGGTATCTCCGCATGTCATCGGACTTGCCGTCTCTAGATGACAAAGGGGTTAGACTAAAATTGTCTTGATCAACAGGCTCGCTTGCCTCTAGTTGACAAAGGTGCAGATAACCCTGGGTATGACCGCATTCCACCTAACTTGATGTCTCTGGATGACAAAGGAGTGAGACTAAAATAGTCTCGAGTAATAGGCTCGCATGCCACTAGTTGACAAAGGTGCAGATAACCCTTGAGTATCTCTGCATGTCATTGGACTTGCAGTCTTGGATGACTAATGTGTGAGACTAAAATAGTCTCGATCAACAGGCTCACTTGCCTCTAGTTGACAAAAGTGCAGATAACCCTTGGGTATCTCCGCATGTCATCAGACTTGCAGTCTGGGATGACTAAGGAGTGAGACTAAAATAGTCTCAGTCAACAGGCTCGCTTGCCTCTAGTTGACAAAGGTGCGGATAACCCTTGGGTATCTCCGCATGTCATCGAACTTGCAGTCTTGGATGACTAAGGTGTGAGACTAAAATAGTCTCGGTCAACAGGCTCGCTTGCCTCTGGTTTAAAAAGGTGCGGATAACCTTTGGGTATCTCCGCATGCCACATGACTTGCCATCTCTGGATGACAAAGGGGTGAGACTAAAATAGTCTCGATCAGCAGGCTCGCTTGCCTCTAGTTGCAATGGTGCAGATAACTCTTGGGCATCTCCGTATGTCATCGGACTTGCAGTCTTGGATGACTAAGGTGTGAGACTAAAATAGTCACGGTCAACAGGCTCGCTAGCCTCTTGTTGACAAAGGTGCGGATAACCCTTGGGTATCTTCGCATGTGATCAGAATTGTAATATGGGATGACAAAGGTGTGAGACAAAAATAGACTCGGTCAACAGGCTCGCTTGCCTCTAGTTGACAAAGGTGCAAATAATCCTTGGGTATCTCCGCATGTCATTGGACTTGCAGTCTTGGATGACTAAGGTGTGAGACTAAAATAGTCTCAGTGAACAAGCTCGTTTGCCTCTAGTTGACAAAGGTAAGGATAACCCTTGAGTATCTCCGAATGACACCTGACTTGCCGCCTCTAGATGACAAAGGGCTGAGGCTAAAATAGTCTCGATCAATTGGCTCGCTTTCCTTTAGTTGACAAAGGTGCAGATAACCCTTGGGTATCTCCGCATGTCATCGGTCTTGCAGTCTTGGATGACTAAGGTGTGAGAATAAAATAGTCTCGGTCAACAGGCTCACTTGCCTCTAGTTGACAACGGTGCGGATAACGCTTGGGCATCTCCGCATGTCATCGGACTTGCAATCTTGGATGACTAAGGTGTGAGACTAAAATAGTCTCGGTTAACAGGCTCGCTTGCCTCTTGCTGACAAAGGTGCAGATAACCCCTGGGTATCTCCGCATGCCACCTAACTTGCCGTCTCTAGATGACAAAGGGGTGAGCCTAAAATAGTCTCGATTAACAGGCTCGCTTGCCTGAAGTTGACAAAAGTGCAGATAACCCTTTGGTATTTCTGCATGTCATTGGACTTGCAGGCTTGGATTAGTAAGGTGTGAGACTAAAATAGTCCCGGTCAACAGGCTCGCTTGCCTCTAGTTGACAAAGGTGCGGATAACCCTTGGGTATCTGCGCATGTCATCAGACTTGCAGTCTGGGATGACTAAGGTGTGAGACTAAAATAGTCTCGGTCAATAGGCTCGCTTGCCTCTGGTTGACAAAGGTGCGGATAACCCTTGGGTATCTCCGCATGCCACCTGACTTGCCATCTCTGGATGACAAAGGGGGGAGACTAAAATAGTCTCGGCCAACAGGGTCATTTGCCTCTAGTTGACAAAGGGGCGGATAAGTCTTGAGTATCTCTGCATGTCGTCGGACTTGCCATCTCTAGACGACAAAGGTGTGAGACTAAAATAGTCTCGGTCAACAGGCTCACTAGCCTCTAGTTGACAAAGGGGCGGATAACCCTTGGGTATCTCCGCATGTCATCGGACTTGCCGTCTCTAGATGACAAAGGGGTTAGACTAAAATTGTCTTGATCAACAGGCTCGCTTGCCTCTAGTTGACAAAGGTGCAGATAACCCTGGGTATGACCGCATTCCACCTAACTTGATGTCTCTGGATGACAAAGGAGTGAGACTAAAATAGTCTCGAGTAATAGGCTCGCATGCCACTAGTTGACAAAGGTGCAGATAACCCTTGAGTATCTCTGCATGTCATTGGACTTGCAGTCTTGGATGACTAATGTGTGAGACTAAAATAGTCTCGATCAACAGGCTCACTTGCCTCTAGTTGACAAAAGTGCAGATAACCCTTGGGTATCTCCGCATGTCATCAGACTTGCAGTCTGGGATGACTAAGGAGTGAGACTAAAATAGTCTCAGTCAACAGGCTCGCTTGCCTCTAGTTGACAAAGGTGCGGATAACCCTTGGGTATCTCCGCATGTCATCGAACTTGCAGTCTTGGATGACTAAGGTGTGAGACTAAAATAGTCTCGGTCAACAGGCTCGCTTGCCTCTGGTTTAAAAAGGTGCGGATAACCTTTGGGTATCTCCGCATGCCACATGACTTGCCATCTCTGGATGACAAAGGGGTGAGACTAAAATAGTCTCGATCAGCAGGCTCGCTTGCCTCTAGTTGCAATGGTGCAGATAACTCTTGGGCATCTCCGTATGTCATCGGACTTGCAGTCTTGGATGACTAAGGTGTGAGACTAAAATAGTCACGGTCAACAGGCTCGCTAGCCTCTTGTTGACAAAGGTGCGGATAACCCTTGGGTATCTTCGCATGTGATCAGAATTGTAATATGGGATGACAAAGGTGTGAGACAAAAATAGACTCGGTCAACAGGCTCGCTTGCCTCTAGTTGACAAAGGTGCAAATAATCCTTGGGTATCTCCGCATGTCATTGGACTTGCAGTCTTGGATGACTAAGGTGTGAGACTAAAATAGTCTCAGTGAACAAGCTCGTTTGCCTCTAGTTGACAAAGGTAAGGATAACCCTTGAGTATCTCCGAATGACACCTGACTTGCCGCCTCTAGATGACAAAGGGCTGAGGCTAAAATAGTCTCGATCAATTGGCTCGCTTTCCTTTAGTTGACAAAGGTGCAGATAACCCTTGGGTATCTCCGCATGTCATCGGTCTTGCAGTCTTGGATGACTAAGGTGTGAGAATAAAATAGTCTCGGTCAACAGGCTCACTTGCCTCTAGTTGACAACGGTGCGGATAACGCTTGGGCATCTCCGCATGTCATCGGACTTGCAATCTTGGATGACTAAGGTGTGAGACTAAAATAGTCTCGGTTAACAGGCTCGCTTGCCTCTTGCTGACAAAGGTGCAGATAACCCCTGGGTATCTCCGCATGCCACCTAACTTGCCGTCTCTAGATGACAAAGGGGTGAGCCTAAAATAGTCTCGATTAACAGGCTCGCTTGCCTGAAGTTGACAAAAGTGCAGATAACCCTTTGGTATTTCTGCATGTCATTGGACTTGCAGGCTTGGATTAGTAAGGTGTGAGACTAAAATAGTCCCGGTCAACAGGCTCGCTTGCCTCTAGTTGACAAAGGTGCGGATAACCCTTGGGTATCTGCGCATGTCATCAGACTTGCAGTCTGGGATGACTAAGGTGTGAGACTAAAATAGTCTCGGTCAATAGGCTCGCTTGCCTCTGGTTGACAAAGGTGCGGATAACCCTTGGGTATCTCCGCATGCCACCTGACTTGCCATCTCTGGATGACAAAGGGGGGAGACTAAAATAGTCTCGGCCAACAGGGTCATTTGCCTCTAGTTGACAAAGGGGCGGATAAGTCTTGAGTATCTCTGCATGTCGTCGGACTTGCCATCTCTAGACGACAAAGGTGTGAGACTAAAATAGTCTCGGTCAACAGGCTCACTAGCCTCTAGTTGACAAAGGGGCGGATAACCCTTGGGTATCTCCGCATGTCATCGGACTTGCCGTCTCTAGATGACAAAGGGGTTAGACTAAAATTGTCTTGATCAACAGGCTCGCTTGCCTCTAGTTGACAAAGGTGCAGATAACCCTGGGTATGACCGCATTCCACCTAACTTGATGTCTCTGGATGACAAAGGAGTGAGACTAAAATAGTCTCGAGTAATAGGCTCGCATGCCACTAGTTGACAAAGGTGCAGATAACCCTTGAGTATCTCTGCATGTCATTGGACTTGCAGTCTTGGATGACTAATGTGTGAGACTAAAATAGTCTCGATCAACAGGCTCACTTGCCTCTAGTTGACAAAAGTGCAGATAACCCTTGGGTATCTCCGCATGTCATCAGACTTGCAGTCTGGGATGACTAAGGAGTGAGACTAAAATAGTCTCAGTCAACAGGCTCGCTTGCCTCTAGTTGACAAAGGTGCGGATAACCCTTGGGTATCTCCGCATGTCATCGAACTTGCAGTCTTGGATGACTAAGGTGTGAGACTAAAATAGTCTCGGTCAACAGGCTCGCTTGCCTCTGGTTGAAAAAGGTGCGGATAACCTTTGGGTATCTCCGCATGCCACATGACTTGCCATCTCTGGATGACAAAGGGGTGAGACTAAAATAGTCTCGATCAGCAGGCTCGCTTGCCTCTAGTTGCAATGGTGCAGATAACTCTTGGGCATCTCCGTATGTCATCGGACTTGCAGTCTTGGATGACTAAGGTGTGAGACTAAAATAGTCTCGGTCAACAGGCTCGCTTGCCTCTTGTTGACAAAGGTGCGGATAACCTTTGGGTATCTCCGCATGCCACATGACACGCCGTCTCTGGATGACAAAGGGGTGAGACTAAAATACTCTCGATCAGCAAGCTCGCTTGCCTCTAGGTGCAAAGGTGCAGATAACTCTTGGGCATCTCCGCATGTCATCGGACTTGCAGTCTTGGATGACTAAGGTGTGAGACTAAAATAGTCACGGTCAACAGGCTCGCTTGCCTTTTGTTGACAAAGGTGCGGATAACCCTTGGGTATCTTCGCATGTGATCAGACTTGCAATATGGGATGACAAAGGTGTGAGACAAAAATAGTCTCGGTCAACACGGTCGCTTGCCTCTAGTTGACAAAGGTGCAAATAATCCTTGGGTATCTCCGCATGTCATCGGACTTGCAGTCTTGGATGACTAAGGTGTGAGACTAAAATAGTCTCAGTGAACAAGCTCGCTTGCCTCTAGTTGACAAAGGTAAGGATAACCCTTGGGTATCTCTGAATGCCACCTGACTTGCCGCCTCTAGATGACAAAGGGCTGAGGCTAAAATAGTCTCGATCAATTGGCTCGCTTTCCTTTAGTTGACAAAGGTGCAGATAACCCTTGGGTATCTCCGCATGTCATCGGTCTTGCAGTCTTGGATGACTAAGGTGTGAGAATAAAATAGTCTCGATCAGCAGGCTCACTTGCCTCTAGTTGACAAAGGTGCGGATAACGCTTGGGCATCTCCGCATGTCATCGGACTTGCAATCTTGGATGACTAAGGTGTGAGACTAAAATAGTCTCGGTTAACAGGCTCGCTTGCCTCTTGTTGACAAAGGTGCAGATAACCCCTGGGTATCTTCGCATGCCACCTAACTTGCCGTCTCTAGATGACAAATGGGTGAGCCTAAAATAGTCTCGATTAACAGGCTCGCTTGCCTGAATTGACAAAAGTGCAGATAACCCTTTGGTATTTCTGCATGTCATTGGACTTGCAGGCTTGGATTACTAAGGTGTGAGACTAAAATAGTCCCGGTCAACAGGCTCGCTTGCCTCTAGTTGACAAAGTTGTGGATAACCCTTGGGTATTTGCGCATGTCATCAGACTTGCAGTCTGGGATGACTAAGGTGTGAGACTAAAATAGTCTCGATCAATAGGTTCGCTTGCCTCTGGTTGACAAAGGTGCGGATAACCCTTGGGTATCTCCGCATGCCACCTGACTTGCCATCTCTGGATGACAAAGGGGTGAGACTAAAATAGTCTCGATCAATAGGCTCGCTTGCCTCTAGTTGCAAAGGTGCAAATAACTCTTGGGTATCTCCACATGTCATCGGACATGCAGTCTTGGATGACTAAGGTGTGAGACTAAAATAGTCTCGGTCAACAGGCTCGCTTGCCTCTTGTTGACAAAGGTGCGGATAACCCTTGGGTATCTTCGCATGTCATCGGACTTGCAATCTAGGATGACCAAGGTGTGAGACTAAAATAGTCTCGGCCAACAGGGTCACTTGCCTCTAGTTGACAAAGGGGCGGATAACTCTTGAGTATCTCTGCATGTCGTCGGACTTGCCATCTCTAGACGACAAAGGTGTGAGACTAAAATAGTCTCGATCAACAGGCTCACTTGCCTCTAGTTGACAAAGGGGCGGATAACCCTTGGGTATCTCCGCATGTCATTGGACTTGCCGTCTCTAGATGACAAAGGGGTTAGACCAAAATTGTCTCGATCAACAGGCTCGCTTGCCTCTAGTTGACAAAGGAGCAGATAACCCTGGGTATCACCGCATTCCACCTAACTTGCTGTCTTTGGATGACAAAGGAGTGAGACTAAAATAGTCTCGAGTAACAGGCTCGCATGCCTCTAGTTGACAAAGGTGCAGATAACCCTTGAGTATCTCTGCATGTCATTGGACTTGCAGTCTTGGATGACTAATGTGTGAGACTAAAATAGTCTCGATAATAAGGCTCACTTGCCTCTAGTTGACAAAAGTGCAGATAACCCTTGGGTATCTCCGCATGTCATCAGACTTGCAGTCTGGGATGACTAAGGAGTGAGACTAAAATAGTCTCGGTCAACAGGCTCGCTTGCCTCTAGTTGAAAAAGGTGCGGATAACCCTTGGGTATCTCCGCATGTCATCGAACTTGCAGTCTTGGATGACTAAGGTGTGAGACTAAAATAGTCTCGGTCAACAGGCTCGCTTGCCTCTGGTTGAAAAAGGTGCGGATAACCTTTGGGTATCTCCGCATGCCACATGACTTGCCGTCTCTGGATGACAAAGGGGTGAGACTAAAATAGTCTCGATCAGCAGGCTCGCTTGCCTCTAGTTGCAATGGTGCAGATAACTCTTGGGCATCTCCGCATGTCATCGGACTTGTAGTCTTGGATGACTAAGGTATGAGACTAAAATAGTCACGGTCAACAGGCTCGCTTGCCTCTTGTTGACAAAGGTGCGGATAACCCTTGGGTATCTTCGCATGTGATCAGAATTGCAATATGGGATGACAAAGGTGTGAGACAAAAATAGACTCGGTCAACAGGCTCGCTTGCCTCTAGTTGACAAAGGTGCAAATAATCCTTGGGTATCTCCGCATGTCATCGGACTTGCAGTCTTGTATGACTAAGGTGTGAGACTAAAATAGTCTCAGTGAACAAGCTCACTTGCCTCATGTTGACAAATGCAAGGATAACCCTTGGGTATCTCCGAATGCCACCTGACTTGCCGCCTCTAGATGACAAAGGGCTGAGGCTAAAATAGTCTCGACCAATAGGCTCGCTTGCCTTTAGTTGACAAAGGTGCAGATAACCCTTGGGTATCTCCGCATGTCATCGGACTTGCAGTCTTGGATGACTAAGGTGTGAGACTAAAATAGTCTCGGTCAACAGGCTCACTTGCCTCTAGTTGACAAAGGTGCGGATAACGCTTGCGCATCTCCGCATGTCATCGGACTTGCAATCTAGGATGACTAAGGTGTGAGACTAAAATAGTCTAGGTTAACAGGCTCGCTTTCCTCTTGTTGACAAAGGTCAGATAACCCCTGGGTATCTCCGCATGCCACCTAACTTGCCGTCTCTAGATGACAAAGGGGTGAGCCTAAAATAGTCTCGATTAACAGGCTCGCTTGCCTGAAGTTGACAAAAGTGCAGATAACCCTTTGGTATTTGTGCATGTCATTGGACTTGCAGGCTTGGATTACTAAGGTGTGAGACTAAAATAGTCCCGGTCAACAGGCTCGCTTGCCTCTAGTTGACAAAGGTGCGGATAACCCTTGGGTATCTGCGCATGTCATCAGACTTGCAGTCTGGGATGACTAAGGTGTGAGACTAAAATAGTCTCGGTCAATAGGCTCGCTTGCCTCTGGTTGACAAAGGTGCGGATAACCCTTGGGTATCTCCGCATGCCACCTGACTTGCCATCTCTGGATGACAAAGGGGGGAGACTAAAATAGTCTCGGCCAACAGGGTCATTTGCCTCTAGTTGACAAAGGGGCGGATAAGTCTTGAGTATCTCTGCATGTCGTCGGACTTGCCATCTCTAGACGACAAAGGTGTGAGACTAAAATAGTCTCGGTCAACAGGCTCACTAGCCTCTAGTTGACAAAGGGGCGGATAACCCTTGGGTATCTCCGCATGTCATCGGACTTGCCGTCTCTAGATGACAAAGGGGTTAGACTAAAATTGTCTCGATCAACAGGCTCGCTTGCCTCTAGTTGACAAAGGTGCAGATAACCCTGGGTATGACCGCATTCCACCTAACTTGATGTCTCTGGATGACAAAGGAGTGAGACTAAAATAGTCTCGAGTAATAGGCTCGCATGCCACTAGTTGACAAAGGTGCAGATAACCCTTGAGTATCTCTGCATGTCATTGGACTTGCAGTCTTGGATGACTAATGTGTGAGACTAAAATAGTCTCGATCAACAGGCTCACTTGCCTCTAGTTGACAAAAGTGCAGATAACCCTTGGGTATCTCCGCATGTCATCAGACTTGCAGTCTGGGATGACTAAGGAGTGAGACTAAAATAGTCACAGTCAACAGGCTCGCTTGCCTCTAGTTGACAAAGGTGCGGATAACCCTTGGGTATCTCCGCATGTCATCGAACTTGCAGTCTTGGATGACTAAGGTGTGAGACTAAAATAGTCTCGGTCAACAGGCTCGCTTGCCTCTGGTTGAAAAAGGTGCGGATAACCTTTGGGTATCTCCGCATGCCACATGACTTGCCATCTCTGGATGACAAAGTGGTGAGACTAAAATAGTCTCGATCAGCAGGCTCGCTTGCCTCTAGTTGCAATGGTGCAGATAACTCTTGGGCATCTCCGTATGTCATCGGACTTGCAGTCTTGGATGACTAAGGTGTGAGACTAAAATAGTCACGGTCAACAGGCTCGCTAGCCTCTTGTTGACAAAGGTGCGGATAACCCTTGGGTATCTTCGCATGTGATCAGAATTGTAATATGGGATGACAAAGGTGTGAGACAAAAATAGACTCGGTCAACAGGCTCGCTTGCCTCTAGTTGACAAAGGTGCAAATAATCCTTGGGTATATCCGCATGTCATTGGACTTGCAGTCTTGGATGACTAAGGTGTGAGACTAAAATAGTCTCAGTGAACAAGCTCGCTTGCCTCTAGTTGACAAAGGTAAGGATAACCCTTGAGTATCTCCGAATGACACCTGACTTGCCGCCTCTAGATGACAAAGGGCTGAGGCTAAAATAGTCTCGATCAATTGGCTCGCTTTCCTTTAGTTGACAAAGGTGCAGATAACCCTTGGGTATCTCCGCATGTCATCGGTCTTGCAGTCTTGGATGACTAAGGTGTGAGAATAAAATAGTCTCGGTCAACAGGCTCACTTGCCTCTAGTTGACAAAGGTGCGGATAACGCTTGGGCATCTCCGCAAGTCATCGGACTTGCAATCTTGGATGACTAAGGTGTGAGACTAAAATAGTCTCGGTTAAGAGGCTCGCTTGCCTCTTGTTGACAAAGGTGCAGATAACCCCTGGGTATCTCCGCATGCCACCTAACTTGCCGTCTCTAGATGACAAAGCGGTGAGCCTAAAATAGTCTCGATTAACAGGCTCGCTTGCCTGAAGTTGACAAAAGTGCAGATAACCCTTTGGTATTTCTGCATGTCATTGGACTTGCAGGCTTGGATTAGTAAGGTGTGAGACTAAAATAGTCCCGGTCAACAGGCTCGCTTGCCTCTAGTTGACAAAGGTGCGGATAACCCTTGGGTATCTCCGCATGCCACCTGACTTGCCATCTCTGGATGACAAAGGGGTGAGACTAAAATAGTCTCGATCAATAGGCTCGCTTGCCTCTAGTTGCAAAGGTGCAAATAACTCTTGGGTATCTCCACATGTCATCGGACATGCAGTCTTGGATGACTAAGGTGTGAGACTAAAATAGTCTCGGTCAACAGGCTCGCTTGCCTCTTGTTGACAAAGGTGCGGATAACCCTTGGGTATCTTCGCATGTCATCGGACTTGCAATCTAGGATGACCAAGGTGTGAGACTAAAATAGTCTCGGCCAACAGGGTCACTTGCCTCTAGTTGACAAAGGGGCGGATAAGTCTTGAGTATCTCCGCATGTCATCAGACTTGCAGTCTGGGATGACTAAGGAGTGAGACTAAAATAGTCTCGGTCAACAGGCTCGCTTGCCTCTAGTTGAAAAAGGTGCGGATAACCCTTGGGTATCTCCGCATGTCATCGAACTTGCAGTCTTGGATGACTAAGGTGTGAGACTAAAATAGTCTCGGTCAACAGGCTCACTAGCCTCTAGTTGACAAAGGGGCGGATAACCCTTGGGTATCTCCGCATGTCATCAGACTTGCAGTCTGGGATGACTAAGGTGTGAGACTAAAATAGTCTCGGTCAACAGGCTCACTAGCCTCTAGTTGACAAAGGGGCGGATAACCCTTGGGTATCTCCGCATGTCATCGGACTTGCCGTCTCTAGATGACAAAGGGGTTAGACTAAAATTGTCTCGATCAACAGGCTCGCTTGCCTCTAGTTGACAAAGGTGCAGATAACCCTGGGTATGACCGCATTCCACCTAACTTGATGTCTCTGGATGACAAAGGAGTGAGACTAAAATAGTCTCGAGTAATAGGCTCGCATGCCACTAGTTGACAAAGGTGCAGATAACCCTTGAGTATCTCTGCATGTCATTGGACTTGCAGTCTTGGATGACTAATGTGTGAGACTAAAATAGTCTCGATCAACAGGCTCACTTGCCTCTAGTTGACAAAAGTGCAGATAACCCTTGGGTATCTCCGCATGTCATCAGACTTGCAGTCTGGGATGACTAAGGAGTGAGACTAAAATAGTCACAGTCAACAGGCTCGCTTGCCTCTAGTTGACAAAGGTGCGGATAACCCTTGGGTATCTCCGCATGTCATCGAACTTGCAGTCTTGGATGACTAAGGTGTGAGACTAAAATAGTCTCGGTCAACAGGCTCGCTTGCCTCTGGTTGAAAAAGGTGCGGATAACCTTTGGGTATCTCCGCATGCCACATGACTTGCCATCTCTGGATGACAAAGGGGTGAGACTAAAATAGTCTCGATCAGCAGGCTCGCTTGCCTCTAGTTGCAATGGTGCAGATAACCCTGGGTATCACCGCATTCCACCTAACTTGCTGTCTCTGGATGACAAAGGAGTGAGACTAAAATAGTCTCGAGTAACAGGCTCGCATGCCTCTAGTTGACAAAGGTGCAGATAACCCTTGAGTATCTCTGCATGTCATCAGACTTGCAGTCTGGGATGACTAAGGAGTGAGACTAAAATAGTCTCGGTCAACAGGCTCGCTTGCCTCTAGTTGAAAAAGGTGCGGATAACCCTTGGGTATCTCCGCATGTCATCGAACTTGCAGTCTTGGATGACTAAGGTGTGAGACTAAAATAGTCTCGGTCAACAGGCTCGCTTGCCTCTGGTTGAAAAAGGTGCGGATAACCTTTGGGTATCTCCGCATGCCACATGACTTGCCGTCTCTGGATGACAAAGGGGTGAGACTAAAATAGTCTCGATCAGCAGGCTCGCTTGCCTCTAGTTGCAATGGTGCAGATAACTCTTGGGCATCTCCGCATGTCATCGGACTTGTAGTCTTGGATGACTAAGGTATGAGACTAAAATAGTCACGGTCAACAGGCTCGCTTGCCTCTTGTTGACAAAGGTGCGGATAACCCTTGGGTATCTTCGCATGTGATCAGAATTGCAATATGGGATGACAAAGGTGTGAGACAAAAATAGACTCGGTCAACAGGCTCGCTTGCCTCTAGTTGACAAAGGTGCAAATAATCCTTGGGTATCTCCGCATGTCATCGGACTTGCAGTCTTGTATGACTAAGGTGTGAGACTAAAATAGTCTTAGTGAACAAGCTCACTTGCCTCATGTTGACAAATGCAAGGATAACCCTTGGGTATCTCCGAATGCCACCTGACTTGCCGCCTCTAGATGACAAAGGGCTGAGGCTAAAATAGTCTCGACCAATAGGCTCGCTTGCCTTTAGTTGATAAAGGTGCAGATAACCCTTGGGTATCTCCGCATGTCATCGGACTTGCAGTCTTGGATGACTAAGGTGTGAGACTAAAATAGTCTCGGTCAACAGGCTCACTTGCCTCTAGTTGACAAAGGTGCGGATAACGCTTGCGCATCTCCGCATGTCATCGGACTTGCAATCTAGGATGACTAAGGTGTGAGACTAAAATAGTCTAGGTTAACATGCTCGCTTTCCTCTTGTTGACAAAGGTCAGATAACCCCTGGGTATCTCCGCATGCCACCTAACTTGCCGTCTCTAGATGACAAAGGGGTGAGCCTAAAATAGTCTCGATTAACAGGCTCGCTTGCCTGAAGTTGACAAAAGTGCAGATAACCCTTTGGTATTTCTGCATGTCATTGGACTTGCAGGCTTGGATTACTAAGGTGTGAGACTAAAATAGTCCCGGTGAACAGGCTCGCTTGCCTCTAGTTGACAAAGGTGCGGATAACCCTTGGGTATCTGCGCATGTCATCAGACTTGCAGTCTGGGATGACTAAGGTGTGAGACTAAAATAGTCTCGGTCAATAGGCTCGCTTGCCTCTGGTTGACAAAGGTGCGGATAACCCTTGGGTATCTCCGCATGCCACCTGACTTGCCATCTCTGGATGACAAAGGGGGGAGACTAAAATAGTCTCGGCCAACAGGGTCATTTGCCTCTAGTTGACAAAGGGGCGGATAACCCTTGGGTATCTCCGCATGTCATCGGACTTGCCGTCTCTAGATGACAAAGGGGTTAGACTAAAATTGTCTCGATCAATAGGCTCGCTTGCCTCTAGTTGACAAAGGTGCAGATAACCCTGGGTATGACCGCATTCCACCTAACTTGATGTCTCTGGATGACAAAGGAGTGAGACTAAAATAGTCTCGAGTAATAGGCTCGCATGCCACTAGTTGACAAAGGTGCAGATAACCCTTGAGTATCTCTGCATGTCATTGGACTTGCAGTCTTGGATGACTAATGTGTGAGACTAAAATAGTCTCGATCAACAGGCTCACTTGCCTCTAGTTGACAAAAGTGCAGATAACCCTTGGGTATCTCCGCATGTCATCAGACTTGCAGTCTGGGATGACTAAGGAGTGAGACTAAAATAGTCACAGTCAACAGGCTCGCTTGCCTCTAGTTGACAAAGGTGCGGATAACCCTTGGGTATCTCCGCATGTCATCGAACTTGCAGTCTTGGATGACTAAGGTGTGAGACTAAAATAGTCTCGGTCAACTGGCTCGCTTGCCTCTGGTTGAAAAAGGTACGGATAACCTTTGGGTATCTCCGCATGCCACATGACTTGCCATCTCTGCATGACAAAGGGGTGAGACTAAAATAGTCTCGATCAGCAGGCTCGCTTGCCTCTAGTTGCAATGGTGCAGATAACTCTTGGGCATCTCCGTATGCCATCGGACTTGCAGTCTTGGATGACTAAGGTGTGAGACTAAAATAGTCACGGTCAACAGGCTCGCTAGCCTCTTGTTGACAAAGGTGCGGATAACCCTTGGGTATCTTCGCATGTGATCAGAATTGTAATATGGGATGACAAAGGTGTGAGACAAAAATAGACTCGGTCAACAGGCTCGCTTGCCTCTAGTTGACAAAGGTGCAAATAATCCTTGGGTATCTCCGCATGTCATTGGACTTGCAGTCTTGGATGGCTAAGGTGTGCGACTAAAATAGTCTCAGTGAACAAGCTCGCTTGCCTCTAGTTGACAAAGGTAAGGATAACCCTTGAGTATCTCCGAATGACACCTGACTTGCCGCCTCTAGATGACAAAGGACTGAGGCTAAAATAGTCTCGATCAATTGGCTCGCTTTCCTTTAGTTGACAAAGGTGCAGATAACCCTTGGGTATCTCCGCATGTCATCGGTCTTGCAGTCTTGGATGACTAAGGTGTGAGAATAAAATAGTCTCGGTAAACAGGCTCACTTGCCTCTAGTTGACAAAGGTGCGGATAACGCTTGGGCATCTCCGCATGTCATCGGACTTGCAATCTTGGATGACTAAGGTGTGAGACTAAAATAGTCTCGGTTAACAGGCTCGCTTGCCTCTTGTTGACAAAGGTGCAGATAACCCCTGGGTATCTCCGCATGCCACCTAACTTGCCGTCTCTAGATGACAAAGGGGTGAGCCTAAAATAGTCTCGATTAACAGGCTCGCTTGCCTGAAGTGGACAAAAGTGCAGATAACCCTTTGGTATTTCTGCATGTCATTGGACTTGCAGGCTTGGATTACTAAGGTGTGAGACTAAAATAGTCCCGGTCAACAGGCTCGCTTGCCTCTAGTTGACAAAGGTGCGGATAACCCTTGGGTATCTGCGCATGTCATCAGACTTGCAGTCTGGGATGACTAAGGTGTGAGACTAAAATAGTCTCGGTCAATAGGCTCGCTTGCCTCTGGTTGACAAAGGTGCGGATAACCCTTGGGTATCTCCGCATGCCACCTGACTTGCCATCTCTGGATGACAAAGGGGGGAGACTAAAATAGTCTCGGCCAACAGGGTCATTTGCCTCTAGTTGACAAAGGGGCGGATAAGTCTTGAGTATCTCTGCATGTCGTCGGACTTGCCATCTCTAGACGACAAAGGTGTGAGAATAAAATAGTCTCGGTCAACAGGCTCACTAGCCTCTAGTTGACAAAGGGGCGGATAACCCTTGGGTATCTCCGCATGTCATCGGACTTGCCGTCTCTAGATGACAAAGGGGTTAGACTAAAATTGTCTTGATCAACAGGCTCGCTTGCCTCTAGTTGACAAAGGTGCAGATAACCCTGGGTATGACCGCATTCCACCTAACTTGATGTCTCTGGATGACAAAGGAGTGAGACTAAAATAGTCTCGAGTAATAGGCTCGCATGCCACTAGTTGACAAAGGTGCAGATAACCCTTGAGTATCTCTGCATGTCATTGGACTTGCAGTCTTGGATGACTAATGTGTGAGACTAAAATAGTCTCGATCAACAGGCTCACTTGCCTCTAGTTGACAAAAGTGCAGATAACCCTTGGGTATCTCCGCATGTCATCAGACTTGCAGTCTGGGATGACTAAGGAGTGAGACTAAAATAGTCTCAGTCAACAGGCTCGCTTGCCTCTAGTTGACAAAGGTGCAGATAACCCCTGGGTATCTCCGCATGCCACCTAACTTGCCGTCTCTAGATGACAAAGGGGTGAGCCTAAAATAGTCTCGATTAACAGGCTCGCTTGCCTGAAGTTGAATAAGTGCAGATAACCCTTTGGTATTTCTGCATGTCATTGGACTTGCAGACTTGGATTACTAAGGTGTGAGACTAAAATAGTCCCGGTCAACAGGCTCGCTTGCCTCTAGTTGACAAAGGTGTGGATAACCCTTGGGTATCTGCGCATGTCATCAGACTTGCAGTCTGGGATGACTAAGGTGTGAGACTAAAATAGTCTCGATCAATAGGTTCGCTTGCCTCTGGTTGACAAAGGTACGGATAACCCTTGGGTATCTCCGAATTCCACCTGACTTGCCGCCTCTAGATGACAAAGGGCTGAGGCTAAAATAGTCTCGACCAATAGGCTCGCTTGCCTTTAGTTGACAAAGGTGCAGATAACCCTTGGGTATCTCCGCATGTCATCGGACTTGCAGTCTTGGATGACTAAGGTGTGAGACTAAAATAGTCTCGGTCAACAGGCTCACTTGCCTCTAGTTGACAAAGGTGTGGATAATGCTTGCGCATCTCCGCATGTCATCGGACTTGAAATCTAGGATGACTAAGGTGTGAGACTAAAATAGTCTAGGTTAACAGGCTCGCTTTCATCTTGTTGACAAAGGTCAGATAACCCCTGGGTATCTCCGCATGCCACCTAACTTGCCGTCTCTAGATGACAAAGGGGTGAGCCTAAAATAGTCTCGATTAACAGGCTCGCTTGGCTCAAGTTGAGAAACGTGCAGATAACCCTTTGGTATTTCTGCATGTCATTGGACTTGCAGTCTTGGATGACTAAGGTGTGCGACTAAAATAGTCCCGGTCAACAGGCTCGCTTGCCTCTAGTTGACAAAGGTGCGGATAACCCTTGGGTATCTGCGCATGTCATCAAACTTGCAGTCTGGGATGACTAAGGTGTGAGACTAAAATAGTCGTGGTCAATTGGCTCGCTAGCCTTTAGTTGACAAAGGTGCGGATAACCCTTGGGTATCTCCGCATGCCACCTAACTTGTCATCTCTGGATGACAAAGGGGTGAGACTAAAATAGTCCCGATCAACAGGCTCGCTTGCCTCTAGTTGCAAATGTGCAGATAACTCTTGGGTATCTCCACATGTCATCGGACATGCAGTCTTGGATGACTAAGGTGTGAGACTTAAATAGTCTCGGTCAACAGGCTCGCTTGCCTCTTGTTGACAAAGGTGCGGATAACCCTTTGGTATCTTCGCATGTCATCAGACTTGCAATCTGGGATGACCAAGGTGTGAGACTAAAATAGTCTCGGCCAATAGGGTCACTTGCCTCTAGTTGACAAAGGGGCGGATAACTCTTGAGTATCTCTGCATGTCGTCGGACTTGCCATCTCTAGACGACAAAGGTGTTAGACTAAAATAGTCTCGGTCAACAGGCTCACTTGCCTGTAGTTCACAAAGGGGCGGATAACCCTTGGGTATCTCCGCATGTCATCGGACTTGCCGTCTCTAGATGACAAAGGGGTGAGACTAAAATAGTCTCGATCAATAGGCTCGCTTGCCTCTAGTTGACAAAGGTGCAGATAACCCAGGGTATCACCGCATTCCACCTAACTTGCTGTCTCTGGATGACAAAGGAGTGAGACTAAAATAGTCTCGAGTAACAGGCTCGCATGCCTCTTGTTGACAAAGGTGCAGATAACCCTTGGGTATCTCTGCATGTCATTGGACTTGCAGTCTTGGATGACTAATGTGTGAGACTAAAATAGTCTCGATCAACAGGCTCACTTGCCTCTAGTTGACAAAAGTGCAGATAACCTTTGGGTATCTCCGCATGTCATCAGACTTGCAGTCTGGGATGACTAAGGAGTGAGACTAAAATAGTCTCGGTCAACAGGCTCGCTTGCCTCTAGTTGATAAAGGTGCGGATAACCCTTGGGTATCTCCGCATGTCATCGAACTTGCAGTCTTGGATGACTAAGGTGTGAGACTAAAATAGTCTCGGTCAACAAGCTCGCTTGCCTCTGGTTGAAAAAGGTGCGGATAACCTTTGGGTATCTCCGCATGCCACATGACTTGCCGTCTCTGGATGACAAAGGGGTGAGACTAAAATAGTCTCGATCAGCAGGCTCGCTTGCCTCTAGTTGCAAAGGTGCAGATAACTCTTGGGTATCTCCGCATGTCATCGGACTTGCAGTCTTGGATGACTAAGGTGTGAGATTAAAATAGTCACGGTCAACAGGCTCGCTTGCCTCTTGTTGACAAAGGTGTGGATAACCCTTGGGTATCTTCGCATGTGATCAGACTTGCAATATGGGATGACTAAGGTGTGAGACTAAAATAGTCTCGGTCAACAGGCTCACTTGCCTCTAGTTGACAAAGGGGCGGTGTCATACCCTAATTTCGTCCGGGGATTATTACTTGATGACATGCAATCTTTGGTTAGCCGCTTTGAGATACTTGGCTTCCTTTGTGCACAATAAATGAAGTCCTGAGACGTCTCAGAAATCTAAAGGAAACAGGCTTACGCGATCCGTGAAATTCCGTAATGTGGTGGAAGTCGAAAAGAGGTGTTTTTGCGCAATCCGTAAGTTTCCGTAACTTCTTCGAAAGCTAAAAAAGAGTAAATACGTAATTCGTAAGGGTTCGTAACCTTGCGGAAGAAAAAATAAGTATCGTTACGAAATTCGTAAAGTTTCGTAACGTTACGGAAAAAGAATTACAAAAAAATATAAAAGGGGGGTGCATTTAGTAAAAAGGGGGGTGTAAATAGCAATCAGGCCCACTTGGGCCTTCCAGAAGATTCCTCCTGAAGGCTGTTGCTTCTGGAGGAAGCAACCTGGCTCGCCTGGGCGAGCTGAGCTCGCCGAGGCGAGCTGGGCGGCAAGCTTTTCCCCTATTTTGCTATAAATAGGGGAAGAAGTGAAGAAGAAAAGGGTTCAGCCCCTTAGGCACTTCTCTCTCTTTCGAATTTGCTTAGGAAAATTGTTTCCGTGAAGAAAATCCAAGCCGAGGCGCTTCCGTAACGTTTCCGTGAGTAATTACGCGAAGATTCTCGACCGTTCTTCAAGATTCATCGTTCGTTCTTCGTTTTCTTCAGTCTTCAACGGGTAAGTACCTCAAACCAAGCTTTTCAATTCATTATATGTACCCGTGGTGGTCCACATTTTGTTTCATGTATTTTCATTCTCGTTTTCATTTACTTTTTATACCCCCTTTTGACGTGCTTAAGCCATTTATTTAAGTCATTTCTCGCTTAATCTAAAAATAAAATAAATTTCCACCGATCGTTTGAATTGTATCATCCGTTAATTTTGGTTAAAATGAATTCCGACCGTTCGGTCGTGCCGTAACCATGTTGGAAATCAAAAAAGGAGGTAAAATAATAATATAATAATCAAAAAATGTCTTTTAGTAAAATAAAGCGGAAAATCTATCGGACGTTTTCTCTTTGGGATTTCTCATTCTTAATTGAATTGACTAATAACTAAAGTGAAACTAAGGCTAAAATCAACTCGCCTAGTCAAGCTCGTCCACAAAAATAGGGTTTTGAAAGTTTATCATTTCAGTTTCTTACTAAGTAAAATGGATCATTTTTAAGGTCCAACGCCTTAAAATGATCACCTTTCAAGTAAAGAGAATCACTTGATCCATGCATAAGAAAGAACTACGTAGGTCTGATTTCCTCTCCAAAGGAGGGTACGTAGGAGCAAAAGCCCCGCTTTTGTCGACCTCAAAAAATAAAAAAGAAATAAAAGTTAAGATAACACAATTCCACAATTCTAAAAAATAGGCTGTTGTCCTTCGAGACAAACGTAAGAGGTGCTAATACCTTCCTCAAGCGTAAATATAACTCCCGAACTTAGAATTTTCATTTTGACCGGTTTCCTTCGGTTTTTCCGATGTTTTCCACAAATAAATGTTGGTGGCGACTCCGCGCACCTTTCCTCCTTTGGAAAGCGCACCCGTGCGCCCCGCCCTCGCTCGCCCGCGAAGGGCACGTTGCAACAATTGGCGACTCCACTGGGGACATTTTTATGAGTTAGGCCTATTTTTAGGAATTGTGGAATTGTGAAACTTTGGGTGTGCTTTTATTGAACTGTGTAAAATGTAAATAACTGTGGTCTATTTCGCATTCTTTACACTGCATTCTAAGCACCCACGGGTTTGAGTAAAAAAGGGGCCCTACACCCGGGTTCATGGGAATTTAAGGAGTGGAGGTGAATCTATCATCATGCTAGGTCTCCGACTTGCTTGATAATAGTGAAACCTCGTCTAGAGCTTTCTCTCTTTATAATGTGTTGTCGCTGGTATTTCATACCGCCACAAAATTATTATCTTGAGTGATGATACCTCTAGAAAACAGTCGTGTGAGTTATGAATTGTTGGGGAGTACTTATTAGAGACCCCTAGATATTGTCCTATAGGTTCCCAAATAGGGGCAAAGAGCAAACACGCTCCGTGCCATTTGTTCTCATGCATCTTTTGATAAATAGCACTAGTTTATAGTTTTTGCTAGTGGTGTTTGGTTTCTTTAGAGTAATACGTAACCTTTTTAATGCTACGTCGAGGCGCCATCATGCCCAAACGTAGCATTAAAATTGGATCTCTGCAGTCTCGTATATGTAAAATACCCCTTTGTTGTGTTTTCTCCCCGTGTTATGCTTTTGCGCGTCTACATCATGTCATCATGCATGTAGCCTAAAGGTCATGTACGCCTTTGTTGTATGATTATTTGAGGATATTGCCATGCTGTGTAAATCCCCCTGTTGCGCTTTTGCACATTTGCATCATGCCGTCACACATGCATTGTATGTGGGTCTCATCTATTGTCGTGGGAAGTCGGAAGATCCATACCGTCTTCTTAACTGCACACATGGGGCATTGTGCCCCCAAATGCGCAAGTAAGGAGAGATGATTATCTGGGCTCTCGTGTCCGTAAATGCATTCATATCATGCATCGTATAAGCATCTCTTCATGGCATCATGATGAACATATCATTCCTGCATTTGTCTGTTATCATGTTTCAGCCTCACATTTTGCATGAGTCATTGCATCATCATGCATATGCGTTCAACATACTTTTTGTTTTCGTGTTCGCTCATGCATGATCCTTGCATTTTCCTCTACAAAACAAAAACAAAAAAAGGGAAGCATGAAAATTCATGATGCATTCTTAGTTGCATGTGTTAGGTACCATGAGCCAACCATGTTGGGATTATAAACCCATTTCTAAAATTAAAAAAAAACACAAACAACAAAACAAAATGATTGAGCATGGTACCTAATGCGTGGTTAATTAAGAAAGGATGTCTCTTCGGGCATCTCAATCTCATAATTACATTTTCCATGCATAGTATGCGTATTCTCGAGTCTTTCATCCCTATGAAATGTTGTTGAAGTATTGGCGATCAAAATTGCCATTCTCTGGGTTATGGGGTTGAACCAAGCTCGTGCTTTTGCGAAAAGGTTCATTGAGTCAAGTTGAAGTATGAAAGTAACCATCTTGCAAAAAAATTGGGGCAAAAGATGGATCGTGTTACATCGCTGCTTCGTCTACTGCCAAACACATTTAGGGCTGTCGATGTCCCTGTTACTTCCAGTTTCACCTTGACGAAGATGTCATGGACCAAGTTGAAAATCTAAATTGATTCAACGCCATATCCTGTGTAAAAATTCGCAATACTTCAACTAGGCATCATTCGCATACATCCATGTTGTTCATTGGTTGCATTGCTCATTGCATTCTTTCCTTGAAAAAAAAAGAACTTAATCATTGTTATAAAAAAGAAAAAAACATGCTTTACGGTGCCCTCACCGAACTTGTGCTAGAGCTAGAGTAATGGGTGAAGTAGAGGAGATACAAGAGAAGATGAAGGCCGACATGGAGGCCATTAAAGAGAAAATGGCCACAATGATGGAGGCCATGATGAGCATGAAGAAGATAATGGAAGCCAATGCGGTTGCAATTGCCGCTACCAGCGTTGTTGCTAAGGTGAACCCGACGTCCCCATCCGGCATCAATGAACCATCCAACCTCAGATATGGTAGGCAAAGATTTGGGAAGTATGGGCGGCCCCCATGATGTGCAAATTCAAAACGAGCACGCCTTCCTGCCATATGGTTTGCCTCTCAACTATACGCCACCCAATGTGGCGTACACTCCCAATAAGAATGTCAATAACTCCACTCCTATACCAATTGAGAGCCAACAACCCCAAACTGATCATGCACATGTCTCTTAAACCGTGGGAGAGACACATGAAATTCCCCACCACAATCTAGCTGACTTTGAGCCTTGCCTCGGATATGCCACTAAAGGGCAAGCAGTTGGTGGTATACCCCTAGAAAACACTTCGGAAGGCCCTCAGTATCATCCCCAGCTACACCTCTTGCATTCCACAACAAGTAAAAACCCTCATGCTATGACAGAAATGGGAAAGTTGGATCATCTAGAGGAAAGGCTCAAGGCCATTGAAGGAGGTAAAGATTATGCCTTTGCTAACCTAGAAGAGTTGTCCCTAGAACCCAATATCATCACCCCTCCCAAGTTCAAGGAGCTGGACTTTGACAAGTACAAGGGGACTACTTGCCCCAAGAACCATCTAAAGATGTATTATCGGAAGATGGGGGCATACGCAAAAGATGAGGAATTGCTGATACATTCCTTCCAAGAAAATCTTACTGGGGTAGCTGTTAGTATCATCCCCAGCTACACCTCTTGCATTCCACAACAAGTAAAAACCCTCATGCTATGGCAGAAATGGGAAAGTTGGATCATCTAGAGGAAAGGCTCAAGGCCATTGAAGGAGGTAAAGATTATGCCTTTGCTAACCTAGAAGAGTTGTCCCTAGAACCCAATATCATCACCCCTCCCAAGTTCAAGGAGCTGGACTTTGACAAGTACAAGGGGACTACTTGCCCCAAGAACCATCTAAAGATGTATTATCGGAAGATGGGGGCATACACAAAAGATGAGGAATTGCTGATACATTCCTTCCAAGAAAATCTTACTGGGGTAGCTATTACCTGGTACACCAACCTGGAACCTTCTCGAGTCCACTCTTGGAAGGACCTAATGGTTGCCTTCATTAGGCAGTATCAGTACAAATTTGATATGGTTCCGGATAGGATGCAACAACAGAACATGTGCAAAAAGGGGCACAGATCTTTCAAAGAATACGCCCAAAGGTGGAGAGACCTGGCAGCTCAAGTGGCACCTCAATGATGGAGAAAAAATGATAATGATAGTAGACACGTTACCAGTGTTCTATTATGGAAATGGTGGGCTACGCACCTTCAAAGCTTTGCGGATTTGGTCTTTGCGAGTGAAAGGATCGATGTGGGTCTGAAAAGAGGTAAATTTAGTCATCCTGCTTGGACGAATGAGAAAACTGGGGCAAATGAAGAGGGTGAGGATGAAGGAGAAGCCCGTGCTGTGACTGCCATTCCTATACAACCAAGTTTCCCACCAACCCAACAAATGTCATTACTCAGCCAATAACAAACCTTCTCCTTACCCACCGCCCAGTTATCCACAAAGGCCATCCCTAAAATCAACCACAAAGCCTACCTACCGCACTTCCAATGACAAACACCACCTTTAGCGTAAACCAAAACACCAACCAAGAAATGAATTTTGCAGCGAGAAAGCCTTAGAAATCACCCCAATTCCAGTGTCCTATGCTGACTTGCTCCCATATCTACTTGATAATTCAATGGTAGCCATAACCCCAACCAAGGTTCATCAACCTCCATTTCTCCGAGAATACGACTCGAACGCAACGTGTGCTTGTCACGGAGAAGCCCCGGGGCGTTCCATTGAGCATTGTAGGGCTCTGAAGCGTAAGGTGCAAGGTCTAATTGATATGGGCTGGCTGAAATTTGAGGAGAATCGCGTGAAAATCCTGACATTGACAAGAGATGCCACACATGGGGCAATTTTGAAAGCTGTTAATAGATGTCTCTGATGACTCATCAGGATTTTCAACTTTCACCGGAAGTGGGTGCAAGCCATTGGTCTGTTTGCTCAAGCGACCTGTGCTCCTGAGTTTGGACTTCCAAGACCGTTCAATCAGAGATTACTCATCTTGCGCGTTGGTGGGGTTGCCGTAAAACAAAAAATAAAGTTCAAAACAAATAAGTTTCAGAAATAAAGAAAAAAAAAAGAGTTCAAAAAGAAAAAGAAGAAGCATTTGATTGACTGTGTTTTCAAGACGTTCATGTGACCTGATTTTATCATTCCGGAAGGTTTGCCTTTTTATAGAGAAGTGAGTTATCAAGAATAGGATGTTGGACAAATGGCCTCAGTTACCTTAAGGAAAAAAGGGGGGGTTGAATTAAGATACAAAGACTATTCCCCAATTAAACTTCCACTCTCTCTTTTCGGATTAACAACGCACCCTTAACATGAATTACTCAAAAGACAATTCAAAATAAACTTCTTTAAAGCAAAAGATAAATAGCAATAAATAAAAGAAGTTTAAGGGAAGAGAGGAATGTAAACTTGATTTATACTGGTTCGGCCACTTCCCGTGCCTACGTCCAGTCCTCAAGCAACCCACTTGAGATTTTCCACTCTCTTTGTAAAATTTCTTCTACAAAGTCTGAACCACACAGGGACAACCCTTCCCTTATGTTCAAGAATCCTCTACAACAAGAGACCCACGATCTCTTAAATCCCTTTTCAGAAGTAAGAAGAAGAGAAGAAGAAATCTCTCTTAAAAGAGACAGATTGTACAAGGAAAATCAATCAAAATTCCTTATTGAATATGCAAGTGGTTGACCAAGGGATCTTTTTGAGAGGATAAGACAGTTCAGTTCAGAAAAACTCTTAATCTTTTGAGAGGATAAAACTTTTTGGGAAATGAAAACTCCCTTTAAATTCGTGTTTCCAAATCACCTTTGATGGCCATTCATAAAACATTTGATAGATGTGACTCTTGGAAATTATTTTCTGAAAATCCCCTCTGGTAATCAATTACAAGACTTGTGAAATCGATTACAGGTTTTAAAAATTTGAATTAAAACGTTCAATAAACTGCTGGTAATCAATTACCATCCATGTGTAATCAATTACACGTTATAAATTTTGAATTCAAATTTCTAGTGACTGTGATAAACATTTTCAACTGCCGGTAATCGATTACCATAGAGAAAATCTAAAATTGAAATGATAGAATTCTTTGGTCAAACCTTTTGTATTTTCAATTTGGAAACTTCTTCCTAAAGATTCTAGAGATCAACTTGATCATATATCTTGATTTTCTTGGATTCTTGTCTTGAGTAAAACTTAGAAGCACTTGATCCTTTAGCATCATCAAGACATCAAAACATATTGCTTCTACATAGGAGTCATTTGACTTAATCCTTCAACTGAAAGATCCTTCAACTATTTCTCGTCCTTGGAAAATTCTTTTTGCAAGAATCAACTGCATCTTTCATTCTTCCTCACTGCGAGGTTGTGAAAACAAGACAACAATTGGTACCTCTAAGCCCTACACTGGGGCAATGAACGGCCCCATGCATAAACCTCAAACGAACCTAGGGGCAGATTAGAAGTTCTCATCCAATAGGTTCCTTGCTACAAGGTCATGACGAAAGACGACGATTGTACCTCAAAGCCTTACACTGGGGCAATGAAAGGCACCATGCAAAAATCTCAAACGAACCTAGGGGCAGATTAGAAGTTTTCACCCAATAGGTTCCCAGATACAAGGTCATGACGAAAGATAACAATTGGTACCCCAAAGCCTTACACTGAGGCAATGAGGGGCATCGTGCATGAGCCTCAAGTGAACATAGGGGCAGATCAAAAAGTTCTCCCCCGTCGATGTTTTTAAACAAAGAAAGGGGAGACAAACCCTGGAATTTCAATAGATTGATTAAACGTCAAACGGCTCCATTGCCGTCACTCCAAAATGGTCAAGTGACTAAATCAAACAGAACATACACTCTAGGGAGTTCCCGGAGAGACTTGCAAAAGATAGGATAAGGTTGCATGAATTATCACCTTTTTCAAAAGGAAAATCAATCTGTGTTTTCCAAAAAGATTAAATCAAAATCAAAATCACAAAATCGGGAAAGAATGTCATGAATGTTGTACAACTTTCCTTTCATTGCATTGTTTCATATGAAGTCTGCATTTATCGCATTTCAAGACAAAGGTTGCATGCATCTGCATCCCTAAAAAATCATGTTAACTGCATAGAGTTCCTACATCTAATATCCAGTTGTGTGGATTTGGGATGACCGGCCCTCTCGGTAAGTCGATCTTTTGATTTCTCATAAGGGTGGACCCTTGGGTACTGGTACCTATCTTCTTCAGAGGGCTACATGTCCTCGCCTTCGGGGGATTATACGTCTTCAACTTCAGAGGACTACACGTCCTCGTCGTTAAAGGATCATGTACCTTCACCTTTGTAGGGCTACACGCCCTCACCTTCAAAAGGGCGACACGCCCTCACCTTTAGAGGACTGCACATCCTTGCCATCATAGGACTACACTCCCTTGCCTTCAAAAGGCGGCACGTCCTGAACTCAGAGGGCTGCACGCCCTCGCCTTTAGAGGGCTACGCGTCCTCATTTTCAGTGTGCTCCATACCCACACCTTAGAAGAATATAAGGTCCTTTGCCCTTAGATGCTTAACCGAGACTTCCGCTCCCGGTTACGGGGGCCACAGTTTCCTTTCAACGGTTCCTGGGCTACCCCCTAATATTGGAGGGCGACCAACTGTGCGAGCACATCCAGAGAGGAAGGCTATCACGCATCAACTATGCATACCGGGGCAAGATTTCACCCGTGCCGCTGCAAAAAGACGAGTGTGGATCATGCGCACCAACATGACCACTTTTACATGGATATGGATGACGTTGCTATTTAGTAACATTCTGCCCGGCGACCACAATGCCAATCTCCCCCTGCAGATGTATCGGTTGGTCTGTGCCGTCATGACATAGGTAAGTATGCACATGGTTCAATTGATTTCTGATGTCATCTATTGTTTGCAGGGATCGCGCCCACAAGACGCCCAGTGGGCCCGAAGAAGTCCAACAGGGCCCTGGGGTTTCCAGCTCTGGTGACGAGCCTCTGTCAGTCCTACAGGGTGCCCGTTCCCCCAGCGAGGTCATGCCATCGTGACATAGGTAAGTATACAGATGGTTCAACTGATTTCTGATACCATCTATTTGTTTGCAGGAATCGCACCCACAAAGACACCCAGTGGACCTGAAGAAGTCCAACAGGGCCCTGGGGTTTCCAGCTCTGGTTACGAGCCTCTGTAGTCCTACAGGGTGCCCGTTCCCCTTGGCAAGGTCACGTCATCATAGGTAAGTATGCACATCGCTCAACTGATTTCTGATTTCATCTATCGTTTGCAGGGATCGCGCCTGCAAGACACCAAGTGGACCCGAAGAAGTCCAACAGGGTCTTGGAGTTGTCAAGCTCTAATTACGGGTCTCTGTCAATTCTACGGAGCACCTGTCACCTCCAGCAAGGGCATCAGGCCCCCTACTAATCGAGCTTTCATCAAGAAGTACTGCGTCCCTAGGCAGGCACAGAGCGAAATACCACAGCAGCCTGGGGATGGCCGGCAGCGGGCAACAGACGCACCGCCATCACCTCTAGAGTTCACCTCAGCTCATCCACAAAAAGGTTAGAGCGTTGCTTACGACCCATGGCCAACCAATAGGCGACCAAAGTCCAGAGCCAAAGGTAAGCAAAGTACTAGGTCCGTGACCGACAAGCCATCACGCGTCCAGCTCAAGACGTTAAAGAAGCGCTACTAGGAGGCAACCTAGTCCCTTTTAAATCTATGCTTGTTATTTGATCACTTTTGTTTCTCAAGTCATAGCAGGACACACCTAGTTGCTCATGATCCTAGGAATTTAAATAAAACAAGCACAAGCTCGGAAGGTAGTCATACCTCACAAAAAATATATATATGTATGTTTAAGTAGAAAGATACCTTGGATATGCATGTATGTAGCAAAAATATCTCACAAAACATATATATGTATGTTTAGGTAGCAAGATACCTTGGATATGCATGTATATAGCAAAAATATTATACGTATGTTTAGGTAGCAAAATATCTCATGGAAAAAAAAGAGAGCAAAAAGAGAGCGAGCAAGAAAAGAATAAGAAGAAAAAAAATATAGAAATAAAAAATAATAAAAGTTGTCTAGCTAAAGAACAACATGCTTGTGAAAAGAGATAACTTCCAGCTTTTCTTTGAAAGATTTCACAGATCTTAACCAGTTTTTGAAAAAAAATGTGTACACATTTGAAGGGTAAATGCTGTGAAAAGTTTTTCGAACACCCAAGATAGACTCGGATGAATGCACAAATTGATAAAAGAATGTATTTTGGAAATACTGGGTTGATTTAAAATAGGGAAAATAAATCCTGAGCCCTAGTGTCACATGACCATAAAAACTTGATGCTTGAGTGTCCACATGGGTGCATGCGTGACCAGTTTTGCATAAAATTTCCTAATCATCATTGTTGCATGTGTATCATGGAAATAATGTAGGCCATCCCCTTTATCCCCGAACCGCTGGCCAAACCCTGACATATATCATGACCAGCCGTTCTACAAGCCTTGAGCCAAAATCCCAACTCACCATAATCCTTACCCTCGGAAGAAAACACAAAGAGAAGGAAAATTCCCAATCCAAGAAAGGGGGAAGACACAAAAAAAGTAGAGAGAATTCCCAATCCAAGAAAAGGAGAAGACACAAAACAGAAAGAAAATTCCAATGAAAGAGTGGAAAAAAAAAGAGAAGAAAGAAAAATTCTCGATCAAGGATCGGAAGAAAAAGAAACATCCAGAAAGGTCTTTGGACCAGACAATATGTGAACAGTACAGAATTGTCACCAAGTAAACAAAAAAGAAAGGAAACCCCGACCCAAAGTGGCCCTCTCCCTTTGATTGCCAACCAAAATCCTGTGCGCTAGCGACTTTCTCGCCACGCACTAAACAAAAACAGAAAAGGAAAAGGCAAAAACACTCAAAGCCAAAATTCCTATCAAGAAAAACAAACCATTCCCAAGGAAAAGTCCTATTGATCCATAATCACGCATGTAATCTTTGATTTGATAGGAAATGATTTGCAAAATCAAGTCATGACATATCTATCGTTCGGAATTAGGATGAAACACTTACCTGTGTGAGATTGATACACTTTGAGTGATTTTCTCCTATCTTTGTTGGACCCAGTGTTTCCTCTAAATGGTCGTTTAGAAATGAAATGCTAACATCCAAAATCTCATTTACGGTTATGAGAAAATTTCATCGGCATGCTCTCCTTCCTCGATAGACACATTGTTTTTCATCCAAAAAACATATGTTGCTCTGATCAGTTGGAAGTTTTGTCTCTTTACTAGAGAATGTTTGCATTTTAGTGAAGAAAACACTGAGACTATTTTTTAGTCTCACAGTTAGCAAGAACTACGTAGGTCTGAGTTCCTCATCACAAATTGAGGATACGTAGGAGCAAAAGCCTTGCTTTTGTTGACCACCCCACTTTTTGTTACTGTGTCCCAAGAGTCCGGTGGCATGCGGAGCTACATGACCGTGGGATCCCCAAATCTGTATGTTCCATCATTTATCATTCGTATGTTATCTTGTTTCTATGACTTGAGGGACTAATGTTTGTTTTGTTGTTGCGATTGTCATTTTTTGTGTGCATATATTTTGTTTGGACTATTGCGTTAGTGCTTGTTTCGTTGTTGTCAATAGTGTTCGTTGAAATTCTGGAACCGTGTAGAGTTTTTTCATTTAGGAACGTTGTCCTAAAAATAAAATGAACCAAAATCCTAATAAAAAGAAAGAAGCGTTGTGAATAAAAGTCATGTTCATAAAGAAAAGAAAAAGGCTTTTATTTATACATGTATGTAAAAGGAAAATGTGTATAGAAGGATTCTTGTGTGTAAATGATGCGTGGAAAGGAATTCTTGTGTGTGTGAGCAACGAGTGTATATGAAGAAACCTTTGTGTGAGCCATAAATGTGTGTTGGGAAAAATGAGAAAATCTTTGAATGTAAATAGGGTTTGTATATAGACCGTGTGATGTAAGTAGAGGAGTTCTAATGTGTGTACAGAAACAGTTTGTCATGTATAAAAATATAGATGTGCAAAGAAAGATTTTCCTCATAAAGGACCACAAGTGTATAGTTGTAGTGAACGTATATAAAAATAAAACAGAAAAGTAAAGAGAAAGAAAGACCGCGAAGGTCGACATGTTATAGTTAAGAAGTATAAATCATTCGTAAAGAGCAAACGCATCTTCTGGAAACAAGGGACTGATGCTAAGAGTTTATTTTCCGGAATAAACCGAGATAAGGATGGATGAATGCATTGAACTGATGAAAGAACATAATTTGGAAACGTTGGGTCTGTCTGTATAAATTCCCAACCGTAGTATCACAATGCCATAAACAGGATGCTTGAGTGCCCACCTGGCTGTAGCCGTGACTAATTTTGCACGTTGTTTCCAAATCATCATTGTCACGCGTGCCTTATGGAATAATGAGGAAGTTCGGCCCGAGACCGACACCTCGTCACCCAAATTTGTTTTGCCCCAGATATCAAGATTGGGTTCCTACGATGAAAGACCCCATCGAAACACAACCTTAGACCTTTTTGAACCTTGGCCTGTAAAAAAGGGAATCCTCATTCTTTCCCCCGAAGCAAAGGACAGCGGAATCTCCTCAAGGGAGAGCAGATAGAATGCTGAAAGGGATGGGGAAGGAAAAGTGAAAAGAAAGAAAAGGAAGAAATGGAAAGAAAAAAGAAAAAAGAAAAATAAAAATAAAGAAAAGAACAAAAGAAAGAAGGGTTCCCGATCAAGGATCGAATGGAAGTGAAAAGGGAAAAGAAGAAATTCTCGATTAATGAAAGAAAGAGGACAGAAATTCTTCAAGCCAGATTGCCACTCAGAATCATTCTTGACTGGCAATATCCCACCCCACATGAACAAAGAGGAAAAGACCGAAACACCCAGCTTCCTCTCCAAAAACGTTGACCTCGAGAAAATCCTATTGGTCCGTGATCGTACGTTTGATCTATGATTCGATAGAAAGTCGCGTGCAAAATAGAGTCATGGTGTAGTTATTGGTTTGGGAATAGGATAAGACACTTGCCTTGTGAGTTTTATACACCATGAGTGATTTATTTTTAGCTTAGCCCCATGTTTCCCCTACGTGTTCATCTGAAAGCTAGAAGTTGACATCCTACCCTTCATTCTCGGTTGCAAGGAAGATTACCCTTGGCACAAGTATATTGTTTCTCTAAGATGTGGTGCTCTCGCGAATGATTTATTTTTCTTTGCAAAAAGCATGTTATCCTGTTAGGTGGAAAAACCCGGTGGACCGTTCGGTCCCGCCAACATCCTGTTCCGGAGCCACATGAATGTTATTGCTTAGGGTTGTTCATGTGTCCTCCATTTTCGAGTTTGGAGCTGTGTTCCATGATTGCCTAAGAGAGGACCCTCAAGGCAATCCTCCATTCTCATCCTGTTCCGGAGCCACATGAATGAATTGCGTTGTCATTCATGTGTCCTCCATTTTCGAGTTTGGAGCTGTGTTCCATGATTGCCTAAGAGAGAACCCTCAAGGCAATCCTCCATTCTCATCCTTTGCCGGAGCCGCATGAATGTTATTGCTTAGGGCTGTTCATGTGTCCTCCACTTTCGAGTTTGGAGCTGTGTTCCATGATTGCCTAAGAGAGGACCCTCAAGGCAATCCTCCATTCTCATCCTTTTCCGGAGCCGCATGAATGAATTGCGTTGTCATTCATGTGTCCTCCACTTTCGAGTTTGGAGCTGAGTTCCATGATTGCCTAAGAGAGGACCCTCAAGGCAATCCTCCATCCTCATCCTGTTCCGGAGCCGCATGAATGTTATTGCTTAGGGCTATTCATGTGTCCTCCATTTTCGAGTTTGGAGCTGAGTTCCATGATTGCCTAAGAGAGGACCCTCAAGGCAATCCTCCATTCTCATCCTGTTCCGGAGCTGCATGAATGTTATTGCTTAGGGCTGTTCATGTGTCCTCCATTTTCGAGTTTGGAGCTGAGTTCCATGATTGCCTAAGAGAGGACCCTCAAGGCAATCCTCCATTCTCATCCTTTTCCGGAGCCGCATGAATGAATTGCATTGTCATTCATGTGTCCTCCACTTTCGAGTTTGGAGCTGTGTTCCATGATTGCCTAAGAGAGGACCCTCAAGGCAATCCTCCATTCTCATCCTGTTCCGGAGCCGCATGAATGTTATTGCTTAGGGCTGTTCATGTGTCCTCCACTTTCAAGTTTGGAGCTGTGTTCCATGATTGCCTAAGAGAGGACCCTCAAGGCAATCCTCCATTCTCATCCTTTTCCGGAGCAACATGGATGAATTGCGTTGTCATTCATGTGTCCTCCACTTTCGAGTTTGGAGTTGTGTTCCATGATTGCCTAAGAGAGGACCCTCAAGGCAATCCTCCATTCTCATCTTGTTCCGGAGCCGCATGAATGTTATTTCTTAGGGCTGTTCATGTGTCCTCCACTTTCAAGTTTGGAGCTGTGTTCCATGATTGCCTAAGAGAGGACCCTCAAGGCAATCCTCCATTCTCATCCTTTTCCGGAGCAACATGGATGAATTGCGTTGTCATTCATGTGTCCTCCACTTTCGAGTTTGGAGCTGAGTTTCATGATTGCCTAAGTGCGGACCCTCAAGGCAATCCTCCATACTCCACCTTTGTTCGGAGCACCATGAATGTCATTGCCTAGCGCTGTTCATGTGTTCTCCATTATCGAGTGAGAAGCTTCTGGTGACTGGGAAGCACGTTATTCTGTTGTTTTCCAGATCGGTTCCTTTGCCAAGTATGTGTAAATGTGTATATCTGTATTATATTCATTGTTCTGGTTGTTGTTTGTATTTTGTTTTGTGCAGAAGAAAAAAGAAGAAGTAGAGATGAGAGTCGTCATCGCGAAAAGGGCAGGACGGACGAAATCAGTGTCCTATCTTTGCTTTCCTCTTATCTCCGATGAGAGGTAAGTAAAGAGGGGCAACTGTCATACCCTAATTTCGTCCGGGGATTATTACTTGATGACATGCAATCTTTGGTTAGCCGCTTTGAGATACTTGGCATCCTTTGTGCACAATAAATGAAGTCCTGAGACGTCTCAGAAATCTAAAGGAAACAGGCTTACGCGATCCGTGAAATTCCGTAATGTGGCGGAAGTCGAAAAGAGGTGTTTTTGCGCAATCCGTAAGTTTCCGTAACTTCTTCGAAAGCTAAAAAAGAGTAAATACGTAATTCGTAAGGGTTCGTAACCTTGCGGAAGAAAAAATAAGTATCGTTACGAAATTCGTAAAGTTTCGTAACGTTACGGAAAAAGAATTACAAAAAAATAGAAAAGGGGCTAACCAAAGATTGCTTGTCTCAATGGGATCTTTTATCGTGGGAACCCAATCTCGATATCTGGGGCGCAACAAATTTGGGTGTTAAGGTGTCGGTCTCGGGCCGAACTCCCATATCACTCCATAAGGCACGCATGACAATGATGATTTGAAAACAACGTGCAAAATTAGTCATGGCTACTGCCAGATGGGCACTCAAGCATCCCGTTTATGGCATTGTGATACTACGGTTGGGAATTTACACAGACAGACCCAACGTTTCCAAGTTATGTTCTTTCATCAGTTCAATGAATTCATCCACCCTTATCTCGGTTCATTCCGGAAAATAAACTCTTAGCATCAGTCCCTTGTTTCCAGAAGATACGTTTTCTCTTTACGAATGATTTATACTTCTTAACTATAACATGTCGACCTTCGCGGTCTTTCTTTCTCTTTACTTTTTGTTTTATTTTTATATACGTTCACTAAAACTATACACCTGTGATCCTTTATGAGGAAAACCTTTCTTTGTACATCTATATGACAAACTTTTTCTGTACACGCATTAGAACTCTTCTTTTTACGTCACACGGTCTATATACAAACCCTACTTACATTCAAAGATTTTTTCATTTTTCCCAACACACACTTATGGTTCACACTAAGGTTTCTTCATATACACTCGTTGCTCACACACACAAGAATTCCTTTCCGTGCATCATTTACACACAAAGATCTTCTATACACATTTTCCTTTTACATACATGTATAAATAAAAACTTTTTCTTTTCTTTATGAACATGACTTTTATTCACAACGCTTCTTTCTTTTTATTAGGATTTTTGGTTCATTTTTTTTTTAGGACGGCGTTCCTAAATGAAAAACTCTACACGGTTCCAGAATTTCAACAAACATTATTGACAAAAACTAAATAAGTACTAACGCAATAGTCCAAACAACATGTATGCACAAAACAAAAGTCAATCAAAACGAAACAAATGTTAGTCCCTCAGTTAAACAAAAGATAGCATACGAATTTGGGGATCCCACGGTCATGTGGCTCCGCATGCCACCGGACTCTTGGGACACGGTAACAAAAAGTGGGGTGGTCGACAAAAGCAGGGCTTTTGCTCCTACGTATCCTCAATTTGTGATGAGGAACTCAGACCTACGTAGTTCTTGACAATAGTCTCGGTGTCTTCTTCACCAAAATGCGAACATGCTTTAGTAAAGAGACAAAACTTCCAACTGATCAGAGCAACATATGCTTTTTGGATGAAAAACAATGTGTCTATCGGGGAAGGAGAGTATGCTGATGAAATTTTCTCATAACCATAAATGAGATTTTGGATGTTAGCACTTTGTTTCTAAATGGCCATTTAGAGGAAACACCGGGTCCAACAAAGATAGGAGAAAATCACTCAAAGTGTATCAATCTCACACAGGCAAGTGTTTTATCCTAATTCCGAACCATAGATATGTCATGACTTGATTTTGCAAATCATTTCCTATCAAATCAAAGATTACATGCGTGACCATGGATCAATAGGACTTATTTTGGGAATGGTTTTTAGGTGGGGAATTTTGGCTTTGAGTGTTTTTGCCTTTTCCTTTTCTGCTTTTGTTTAGTGCGTGGCGAGAAAGTCGCTAGCACACAGGATTTTGATTGGCAATCAAAGGGAGAGGACCACTTTAGGTCGTGGTTTTCTTGTTTTTTTTTTAGTTTATCTGGTGACAATTCTGTATTGTTCAGATATTGTCTGGTCTAAAGACCTTTCTGCATGTTTCTTCTGTTTTCTTCCAATCCTTGATCGAGAATTTTCCTTTCTTCTTTTTTTTTTTTTTGCTTTCTCCCACTCTTTCATTGGAATTTTCTTTCTGTTTTGTGTCTTCTCCCTTTCTTGGATTGGGAATTCTCTCTTCTTTTTTTGTGTCTTCTCCCTTTCTTGGATTGGGAATTTTCCTTCTCTTTGTGTTTTCTTCTGAGGGTAAGGATTATGGTGAGTTGGGATTTTGGCTCAAGGCTTGTAGAACGGCTGGTCATGATATATGTCAGGGTTTGGCCAGCGGTTCGGGTATAAAGGGGATGTCCTACATTATTTCCATGATACACATACAACAATGATGATTAGGAAATTTTATGCAAAACTGGTCATGCATGCACCTATGTGGACACTCAAGCATCAAATTTTTTATGGTCATGTGACACTAGGGCTCAGGATTCATTTTCCCTATTTAAGCCAACCCAGCGTTTCCAAAATACGTTCTTTTATCAATTCATGCATTCATCCGAGTCCATTTTGGGTGTTCGAAAAACTTTTCACAGCATTTATCCTTCAAATGTGTACACATTTTTTTAAAAACTAGTTATGATCAGTGAATTTTTTCAAAGAAAGGCTGGAAGTTATCCCTTTTCAAAATCATGTTGGCTTTTCAGCTAGACAATATTTTACTTTTTTGTTTTCTGTCGTTTTTTTTTTCATGAGGTATTTTGCTACCCACACATCTATATTTTGTGAAGTATTTTTGCTACATACATGCATATTCAAGGTATCTTTCTACCTAAACACACATATATATATTTTGTGAAGTATTTTTTACTACATACATGCATATCCAAGGTATCTTTCTACCTAAACATACATATATACATATATATTTTTTTTGTGAGGTATGACTACCTTCCGAGCTTGTGCTTGTTTTATTTAAATTCCTAGGATCATGAGCAACTAGGTGTGTCCTACTATTACTTGAGAAACAAAAGTGATCAAATAACAAGCAGAGATTTAAAAGGTACTAGGATGCCTCCTAGTAGCGCTTCTTTAACGTCTTGAGCTGGACGCGTGATGGCTTGTCGGTCACGGACCTAGTACTTTGCTTACCTTTGGCTCTGGACTTTGGTCGCCTATTGGTTGGCCATGGGTCGTAAGCAACGCTCTAACCTTTTTGTGGATGAGCTGAGGTGAACTCTAGAGGTGATGGCGGTGCGTCTGTTGCCCGCTGCCGGCCATCCCCAGGCTGCTGTGGTATTTCGCCCTGTGCCTGCCTAGGGACGCAGTACTTCTTGATGAAAGCTCGATTAGTAGGGGGCCTGATGCCCTTGCTGGAGGTGACAGGTACTCCGTAGAATTGACAGAGACCCGTAATTAGAGCTTGACAACTCCAAGACCTTGTTGGACTTCTTCGGGTCCACTTGGTGTCTTGCAAGCGCGATCCCTGCAAACGATAGATGAAATCAGAAATCAGTTGATTGATGTGCATACTTACCTATGATGACTTGACCTTGCCAGGGGGAACGAGCACCCTGTAGGACTACAGAGGCCCGTAACCAGAGCTGGAAACCCCAGGGCCATGTTGGACTTCTTCGGGTCCACTGGGTGTCTTTGTGGGTGCGATTCCTGCAAACAAATAGATGGTATCAGAAATCAGTTGAACCATCTGTATACTTACCTATGTCACGATGGCATGACCTCGCTGGGGGAATGGGCACCCTGTAGGACTGACAGAGGCCCGTAACCAGAGCTGGAAACCCCAGGGCCCTGTTGGACTTCTTCGGGCCCACTGGGCGTCTTGTGGGCGCGATCCCTGCAAACAATAGATGACATCAGAAATCAATTGAACCATGTGCATACTTACCTATGTCATGACGTCACAGACCAACCGATACATCTGCAGGGGGAGATTGGCATTGTGGTCGCCGGGCAGAATGTTACTAAATAGCAACGTCATCCATATCCATGTAAAAGTGGTCATGTTGGTGCGCATGATCCACACTCGTCTTTTTGCAGCGGCACGGGTGAAATCTTGCCCCGGTATGCATAGTTCATGCGTGATAGCCTTCCTCTCTGGATGTGCTCGCACAGTTGGTCGCCCTCCAATATTAGGGGGTAGCCCAGGAACCTTTGAAAGGAAACTGTAGCCCCCGTAACCGTGAGCGCAAGTCTCGGTTAAGCATCTAAGGGCAAAGGACCTTATATTCTTCTAAGGTGTGGGTATGGAGCACACTGAAAATGAGGACGCATAGCCCTCTAAAGGCGAGGGCGTGCAGCCCTCTGAGTTCAGGACGTGCCGCCTTTTGAAGGCGAGGGAGTGTAGTCCTATGATGGCGAGGACGTGCAGTCCTCTAAAGGTGAGGGCGTGTCGCCCTTTTGAAGGTGAGGGCGTGTAGCCCTACAAAGGTGAAGGTACATGATCCTTTGACGACGAGGACGTGTAGTCCTCTGAAGTTGAAGACGTGTAGTCCCCCGAAGGCGAGGACATGTAGCCCTCTGAAGAAGATAGGTACCAGTACCCAAGGGTCCACCCTTATGAGAAATCAAAAGATCGACTTACCGAGAGGGCCGGTCATCCCAAATCCACACAACTGGATATTAGATGTAGGAACTCTATGCAGTTAACATGATTTTTTAGGGATGCTGATGCATGCAACCTTTGTCTTGAAATGCAGTAAATGCAGACTTCATATGAAACAATGCAATGAATGGAAAGTTGTACAACGTTCATGACATTCTTTCCCTATTTTGTGATTTTTGATTTTGATTTAATCTTTTTGGAAAACACAGATTGACTGTCCTTTTGAAAAAGGTGATAATTCATGCAACCTTATCCTATCTTTTGCAAGTCTCTCCGGGAACTCCCTAGAGTGTATGTTCTGTTTGATTTAGTCACTTGACCATTTTGGAGTGACGGCAATGGAGCCGTTTGACGTTTAATCAATCTATTGAAATTCCAGGGTTTGTCTCCCCTTTCTTTGTTTAAAAACATCGACGGGGGAGAACTTTTTGATCTGCCCCTATGTTCACTTGAGGCTCATGCACGATGCCCCTCATTGCCTCAGTGTAAGGCTTTGGGGTACCAATTGTTATCGTTCGTCATGACCTTGTATCTGGGAACCTATTGGGTGAAAACTTCTAATCTGCCCCTAGGTTCGTTTGAGATTTTTGCATGGTGCCTTTCATTGCCCCAGTGTAAGGCTTTGAGGTACAATCGTCGTCTTTCGTCATGACCTTGTAGCAAGGAACCTATTGGATGAGAACTTCTAATCTACCCCTAGGTTCGTTTGAGGTTTATGCATGGGGCCTTTCATTGCCCTAGTGTAGGGCTTAGAGGTACCAATTGTTGTCTTGTTTTCACAACCTCGCAGTGAGGAAGAACGAAAGATGCAGTTGATTCTTGCAAAAAGAATTTTCCAAGGACGAGAAATAGTTGAAGGATCTTTCAGTTGATGGATTAAGTCAAATGACTCCTATGTAGAAGCAAGATGTTTTGATGTCTTGATGATGCTAAAGGATCAAGTGCTTCTAAGTTTTACTCAAGACAAGAATCCAAGAAAATCAAGATATATGATCAAGTTGATCTCTATAATCTTTAGGAAGAAGTTTCCAAATTGAAAATACAAAAGGTTTGACCAAAGAATTCTATCATTTCAATTTTAGATTTTCTCTATGGTAATCGATTACCGGCAGTTGAAAATGTTTATCACAGTCACTAGAAATTTGAATTCAAAATTTATAACGTGTAATTGATTACACATGGATGATAATTGATTACCAGCAGTTTATTGAACGTTTTAATTCAAATTTTTAAAACCTGTAATCGATTTCACAAGTCTTGTAATTGATTACCAGAGGGGATTTTCAGAAAATAATTTCCAAGAGTCACATCTATCAAATGTTTTATGAATGGCCATCAAAGGTGATTTGGAAACACGAATTTAAAGGGAGTTTTCATTTCCCAAAAAGTTTTATCCTCTCAAAAGATTAAGAGTTTTTCTGAACTGAACTGTCTTATCCTCTCAAAAAGATCCCTTGGTCAACCACTTGAATATTCAATAAGGAATTTTGATTGATTTTCCTTGTACAATCTGTCTCTTTTAAGAGAGATTTCTTCTTCTCTTCTTCTTACTTCTGAAAAGGGATTTAAGAGACCGTGGGTCTCTTGTTGTAGAGGATTCTTGAACATAAGGGAAGGGTTGTCCCTGTGTGGTTCAGACTTTGTAGAAGAAATTTTACAAAGAGAGTGGAAAATCTCAAGTGGGTTGCTTGAGGATTGGACGTAGGCACGGGAAGTGGCCGAACTAGTATAAATCAAGTTTGCATTCCTCTCTTCCCTTAAACTTCTTTTATTTATTGCTATTTATCTTTTTCTTTAAAGAAGTTTATTTTGAATTGTCTTTTGAGTAATTCATGTTAAGGGTGCGTTGTTAATCCGAAAAGAGAGAGTGGAAGTTTAATTGGGGTATAGTCTTTGTATCTTAATTCAACCCCCCCTTTTTTCCTTAAGGTAACTGAGGCCATTTGTCCAACATCCTATTTTTGATAACTCACTTCTCTCTAAAAAGACAAACCTTCCGGAATGATAAAATCAGGTCACATGAACATCTTGAAAACACAGTCAATCAAATGCTTCTTCTTTTTCTTTTTGAACTCCTTTTTTTTTTCTTTATTTCTGAAACTTATTTGTTTTGAACTTTATTTGTTGTTTTACGGCAACCCCACCAACGCGCAAGACGAGTAATCTCTGATTGAACGGTCTTGGAAGTCCAAACTCAGGAGCACAGGTCGCTTGAGCAAACAGACCAATGGCTTGCACCCACTTCCGGTGAAAGTTGAAAATCCTAATGAGTCATCAGAGACATCTATTAACAGCTTTCAAAATTGCCCCATGTGTGGCATCTCTTGTCAATGTCAGGATTTACACGCGATTCTCCTAAAATTTCAGCCAGCCCATATCAATTAGACCTTGCACCTTACGCTTCAGAGCCCTACAATGCTCAATGGAACGCCCCGGGGCTTCTCCGTGACAAGCACACGTTGCGTTCAAGTCGTATTCTCGGAGAAATGGAGGTTGATGAGCCTTGGTTGGGGTTATGGCTACCATTGAATTATCAAGTAGATATGGGAGCAAGTCAGCATAGGACACTGGAATTGGGGTGATTTCTAAGGCTTTCTCGCTGCAAAATTCATTTCTTGGTTGGTGTTTTGGTTTACGCTAAAGGTGGTGTTTGTCATTGGAAGTGCGGTAGGTAGGCTTTGTGGTTGATTTTAGGGATGGCCTTTGTGGATAACTGGGCGGTGGGTAAGGAGAAGGTTTGTTATTGGCTGAGTAATGACATTTGTTGGGTTGGTGGGAAACTTGGCTGTATAGGAATGGCAGTCACAGCACGGGCTTCTCCTTCATCCTCACCCTCTTCATTTGCCCCAGTTTTCTCATTCGTCCAAGCAGGATGACTAAATTTGCCTCTTTTCAGACCCACATCGATCCTTTCACTGGCAAAGACCAAATCCGCAAAGCTTTGAAGGTGCGTAGCCCACCATTTCCATAATAGAACACTGGTAACGTGTCTACTATCATTATCATTTTTTCTCCGTCATTGAGGTGCCACTTGAGCTGCCAGGTCTCTCCACCTTTGGGCGTATTCTTTGAAAGATCTGTGCCCCTTTTTGCACATGTTCTGTTGTTGCATCCTATCCGGAACCATATCAAATTTGTACTGATACTGCCTAATGAAGGCAACCATTAGGTCCTTCCAAGAGTGGACTCGAGAAGGTTCCAGGTTGGTGTACCAGGTAATAGCTACCCCAGTAAGATTTTCTTGGAAGGAATGTATCAGCAATTCCTCATCTTTTGCGTATGCCCCCATCTTCCGATAATACATCTTTAGATGGTTCTTGGGGCAAGTAGTCCCCTTGTACTTGTCAAAGTCCAGCTCCTTGAACTTGGGAGGGGTGATGATATTGGGTTCTAGGGACAACTCTTCTAGGTTAGCAAAGGCATAATCTTTACCTCCTTCAATGGCCTTGAGCCTTTCCTCTAGATGATCCAACTTTCCCATTTCTGTCATAGCATGAGGGTTTTTACTTGTTGTGGAATGCAAGAGGTGTAGCTGGGGATGATACTAACAGCTACCCCAGTAAGATTTTCTTGGAAGGAATGTATCAACAATTCCTTATCTTTTGCGTATGCCCCCATCTTCCGATAATACGTCTTTAGATGGTTCTTGGGGAAAGTAGTCCCCTTGTACTTGTCAAAGTCCAGCTCCTTGAACTTGGGAGGGGTGATGATATTGGGTTCTAGGGACAACTCTTCTAGGTTAGCAAAGGCATAATCTTTACCTCCTTCAATGGCCTTGAGCCTTTCCTCTAGATGATCCAACTTTCCCATTTCTGTCATAGCATGAGGGTTTTTACTTGTTGTGGAATGCAAGAGGTGTAGCTGGGGATGATACTGAGGGCCTTCCGAAGTGTTTTCTAGGGGTATACCACCAACTGCTTTCCCTTTAGTGGCATATCCGAGGCAAGGCTCAAAGTCGGCTAGATTGTGGTGGGGAATTTCATGTGTCTCTCCCACGGTTTAAGAGACATGTGCATGATCAGTTTGGGGTTGTTGGCTCTCAATGGGTATAGGAGTGGAGTTATTGACATTCTTATTGGGAGTGTACGCCACATTGGGTGGCGTATAGTTGAGAGGCAAACCATATGGCGGGAAGGCGTGCTCGTTTTGAATTTGCACATCATGGGGGCCGCCCATACTTCCCAAATCTTTGCCTACCATATCTGAGGTTGGATGGTTCATTGATGCCGGATGGGGACGTCGGGTTCACCTTAGCAACAACGCTGGTAGCGGAAATTGCAACCGCATTGGCTTCCATTATCTTCTTCACGCTCATCATGGCCTCCATCATTGTGACCATTTTCTCTTTAATGGCCTCCACGTCGGCCTTCATCTTCTCTTGTATCTCCTCTACTTCACCCATTACTCTAGCTCTAGCACAAGTTCGGTGAGGGCACCGTAAAGCATGTTTTTTTCTTTTTTATAACAATGATTAAGTTCTTTTTTTTTTCAAGGAAAGAATGCAATGAGCAATGCAACCAATGAACAACATGGATGTATGCGAATGATGCCAAGTTGAAGTATTGCGAATTTTTACACAGGATATGGGGTTGAATCAATTTAGATTTTCAACTTGGTCCATGACATCTTCGTCAAGGTGAAACTGGAAGTAACAGGGACATCGACAGCCCTAAATGTGTTTGGCAGTACACGAAGCAACGATGTAACACGATCCATCTTTTGCCCCAATTTTTTTGCAAGATGGTTACTTCTATACTTCAACTTGACTCGATGAACCTTTTCGCAAAAGCACGAGCTTGGTTCAACCCCATAACCCAGAGAATGGCAATTTTGATCACCAATACTTCAACAACATTTCATAGGGATGAAAGACTCAAGAATATGCATACTATGCATGGAAAATGTAATTATGAGATTGAGATGCCCGAAGAGACATCCTTTCTTAATTAACCACGCATTAGGTACCATGCTCAATCATTTTGTTTTGTTGTTTGTGTTTTTTTTTTTAATTTTAGAAATGGGTTTATAATCCCAACATGGTTGGCTCATGGTACCTAACACATGCAACTAAGAATGCATCATGAATTTTCATGCTTCCCTTTTTTTGTTTTTGTTTTGTAGAGGAAAATGCAAGGATCATGCATGAGCGAACATGAAAACAAAAAGTATGTTGAACGCATATGCATGATGATGCAATGACTCATGCAAAATGTGAGGCTGAAACATGATAACGGACAAATGCAAGAATGATATGTTCATCATGATGCCATGAAGAGATGCTTATACGATGCATGATATGAATGCATTTACGGACACGAGAGCCCGGAAAATCATCTCTCCTTACTTGCGCATTTGGGGGCACAATGCCCCATGTGTGCAGTTAAGAAGACGGTATGGATCTTCCGACTTCCCACGACAACAGATGAGACCCACATACAATGCATGTGTGACGGCATGATGCAGATGCGTAAAAGCGCAACAGGGGGATTTACACAGCATGGCAATATCCTCAAATAATCATACAACAAAGGCGTACATGACCTTTAGGCTACATGCATGACGACATGATGTAGACGCGCAAGAGCATAACACGGGGAGAAAACACAACAAAGGGGTATTTTACATATACGAGACTGCAGAGATCCAATTTTAATGCTACGTTTGGGCATGATGGCGCCTCGACGTAGCATTAAAAAGGTTACGTATTACTCTAAAGAAACCAAACACCACTAGCAAAAACTATAAACTAGTGCTATTTATCAAAAGATGCATGAGAACAAATGGCACGGAGCGTGTTTGCTCTTTGCCCCTATTTGGGAACCTATAGGACAATATCTAGGGGTCTCTAATAAGTACTCCCCAACAATTCATAACTCACACGGCTGTTTTCTAGAGGTATCATCACTCAAGATAATAATTTTGTGGCGGTATGAAATACCAGCGACAACACATTATAAAGAGAGAAAGCTCTAGACGAGGTTTCACTATTATCAAGCAAGTCGAAGACCTAGCATGATGATATATTCACCTCCACTCCTTAAATTCCCATGAACCCGGGTGTAGGGCCCCTTTTTTACTCAAACCCGTGGGTGCTTAGAATGCAGTGTAAAGAATGTGAAATAGACCACAATTATTTACATTTGACACAGTTCAATAAAAGCAAACCCAAAGTTTCACAATTCCACAATTCCTAAAAATAGGCCTAACTCACAAAAATGTCCCCAGTGGAGTCGCCAACTGTTGCAACGTGCCCTTCGCGGGCGAGCGAGGGCGGGGCGCACGGGTGCGCTTTCCAAAGGAGGAAAGGTGCGCGGAGTCGCCACCAACGTTTATTTGTGGAAAACGTTGGAAAAACCGAAGGAAACCGGTCAAAATGAAAATTCTAAGTTCGGGAGTTATATTTACACTTGAGGAAGGTATTAGCACCTCTTACGTTTGTCTCGAAGGACAACAACCTATTTTTTAGAATTGTGGAATTGTGTTATCTTAACTTTTATTTCTTTTTTATTTTTTGAGGTCGACAAAAGCGGGGCTTTTGCTCCTACGTACCCTCCTTTGGAGAGGAAATCAGACCTACGTAGTTCTTTCTTATGCATGGATCAAGTGATTCTCTTTACTTGAAAGGTGATCATTTTAAGGCGTTGGACCTTAAAAATGATCCATTTTACTTAGTAAGAAACTGAAATGATAAACTTTCAAAACCCTATTTTTGTGGACGAGCTTGACTAGGCGAGTTGATTTTAGCCTTAGTTTCACTTTAGTTATTAGTCAATTCAATTAAGAATGAGAAATCTCAAAGAGAAAACGGCCGATTGATTTTCCGCTTTATTTTACTAAAAGACATTTTTTGATTATTATATTATTATTTTACCTCCTTTTTTGATTTCCAACGTGGTTACGGCACGACCGAACGGTCGGAATTCATTTTAACCAAAATTAACGGATGATACAATTCAAACGATCGGTGGAAATTTATTTTATTTTTAGATTAAGCGAGAAATGACTTAAATAAATGGCTTAAGCACGTCAAAAGGGGGTATAAAAAGTAAATGAAAACGAGAATGAAAATACATGAAACAAAATGTGGACCACCACGGGTACATATAATGAATTGAAAAGCTTGGTTTGAGGTACTTACCCGTTGAAGACTGAAGAAAACGAAGAACGAACGATGAATCTTGAAGAACGGTCGAGAATCTTCGCGTAATTACTCACGGAAACGTTACGGAAGCGCCTCGGCTTGGATTTTCTTCATGGAAACAATTTTCCTAAGCAAATTCGAAAGAGAGAGAAGTGCCTAAGGAGCTGAACCCTTTTCTTCTTCACTTTTTCCCCTATTTATAGCAAAATAGGGGAGAAGCTTGCCGCCCAGCTCGCCCAGGTGAGCCAGGTTGCTTCCTCCAGAAGCAACAACCTTCTGGAGGAATCTTCCGGAAGGCCCAAGTGGGCCTGATTGCTATTTACACCCCCTTTTTACTAAATGCACCCCCCTTTTCTATTTTTTTGCAATTCTTTTTACGTAACATTACGAAACTTTACGAATTTCGTAACGATACTTATTTTTTCTTCCGCAAGGTTACGAACCCTTACGAATTACGTATTTACTCTTTTTTAGCTTTCGAAGAAGTTACGGAAACTTACGGATTGCGCAAAAACACCTCTTTTCGACTTCCGCCACAGTACGGAATTTCACGGATCGCGTAAGCCTGTTTCCTTTAGATTTCTGAGACGTCTCAGGACTTCATTTATTGTGCACAAAGGACGCAAAGTATCTCAAAGCGGCTAACCAAAGATTGCATGTCATCAAGTAATAATCCCCGGACGAAATTAGGGTGCGACAGGCGGATATCCCTTGGGTATCTCTACATGTCATCGGACTTGCCATCTCTAGATGACAAAGGTGTGAGACTAAAATATTCTCGGTCAACAGGCTCACTTGCCTCTTGTTGACAAAGGGGCGGATAACCCTTGGGTATCTCCGCATGCCACCTGACTTGCCGTCTCTGGATGACAAAGGGGTGAGACTGAAATAGTCTCGATCAATAGGCTCGCTTGCCTCTAGTTGCAAAGGTGCAGATAACTCTTGGGTATCTCCGCATGTCATCGAACTTGCAGTCTTGGATGACTAAGGTGTGAGACTAAAATAGTCTCGGTCAACAGGCTCACTTGCCTCTTGTTGACAAAGGTGCGGATAACCCTTGGGTATCTTCGCATGTCATCAGACTTGCAATCTGGGATGACTAAGGTGTTAGAATAAAATAGTCTCGGTCAACAGGCTCACTTGCCTCTAGTTGACTAAGGGGTGGATAACCCTTGGGTATCTCTGCATGTCGTCGGAGTTGCCATCTCTAGATGACTAAGGTGTGAGACTAAAATAGTCTCGGTCAACAGGCTCGCTTGCCTCTTGTTGACAAAGGTGCGGATAACCCTTGGGTATCTTCGCATGTCATCGGACTTGCAATCTGGGATGAATATGGTGTGACACTAAAATAGTCTCGGTCAACAGGCTCGCTTGCCTCTAGTTGACAAAGGTGCGAATAACCCTTAGGTATCTCTGCATGTCGTCGGACTTGCCATCTCTAGGTGACAAAGGTGTGAGACTGAAATAGTCTCGGTCAACAGGCTCACTTGCCTCTAGTTGAAAAAGGGGCGGATAACCCTTGGGTATCTCCGCATGTCATCGGACTTGCTGTCTCTAGATGACAAAGGTGTGAGACTAAAATAATCTCGATCAACAGGCTCGCTTGCCTCTAGTTGACAAAGGTGTTGATAACCCTTGGGTATCTCCGCATGTCATCGGACTTGCAGTCTTGGATGACTAAGGTGTGAGACTAAAATAGTCTCGGTGAATAGGCTCGCTTGCCTCTGGTTGACAAAGGTGCGGATAACCCTTGGGTATCTTTGCATGCCACCTGACTTGTCGTCTCTGGATGACAAAGGGGTGAGACTAAAATAGTCTCGATCAATAGGCTCGCCTTCTTATAGTTGATAAAGGTGCAGATAACCCTGTGGTATCTCCGCATGTCATCGGACTTGTAGTCTTGGATGACTAAGGTGTGAGACTAAAATAGTCTCGATCAATAGGCTCTCTTGCCTCTAGTTGATAAAGGTACGGATAACCCTTGGGTATCTCCGCATGCCACCTGACTCATGTGTCGGGTTGACAAAACTGTGGGGTGGTCGAGAAAAGCGGGGCTTTTGCTCCTAAGTATCCTCAATTGCGATGAGGAACTCAGACTTACATAGTTCTTTAAGCGGTGTGTGAGACTAGAATAGTCTCAGTCATGATTACAAAAGATGGGGTGGTCGACAAAAGTGGGGCTTTTGCTCCTATGCATCCTTAATTTGAGATTAGGAACTTAGACCTACGTAGTGTTAGACAAGTGGCCTCAGATATCTTAAGAAGGGGGGGTTGAATTAAGATATTCCAAACAATTTCCCCTAATTAAAAATCTATTTCACTTTTTACTCAAGTTATGAATTCCCTTAATAACAATCTTCTTAAATATTAATTCAAATGAAACAATTTGAATATGAATATAAAGAAATAATAAATAAAGGAGATTAAGGGAAGAGAAAATGCAAACTCAGTTTTATACTGGTTCGGCCACACCCTTGTGCCTACGTCCAGTCCCCAAGCAACCCGCTTGAGAGTTCCACTATCTTGTAAATCCCTTTTACAAGTTCTAAACACACAAGGACAATCCTTCCTTTGTGTTTAGAGATCCTTTACAACAAGAGACTCATAGTCTCTTAATCCCTTAGAGAATGAGAAGAAGAAAAAGAACAAATCTCTCTAGAAAGAGATGGATTTTACAGATTGAGCACTCAAATAATTCCTTAATGAATTGCAATTGAATTGGCCAAGGAATTCTTAAGAGGATAAAATGAATTTGCTCTTTGAGAGGATAAACACTTTGTTGTTCTGAAAAATCTCTAAGCAATTTCGTGTTTAAGTCACATATATATAGACCATTGATGGTCATTAATAAAGCCTTTGAAAAGTTGTGACTCTTGAAATTATTTTTCTGAAAATCCTTTCTGGTAATCGATTACAGTAATTGTGTAATCGATTACAGCTTTTAAAATTTGAATTAAAACGTTTACTAACTGCTGGTAATCGATTACCAAAATTGTGTAATCGATTACACAGTCTAAAATTTCGAATTCAAATTTTTGTATCTGTTATAAAACGTATTTGGCCACTGGTAATCGATTACATCCTCTGGTAATCGATTACCAGAGAGTAAAACCTTTGAGAAACACTTTTTTAATTTAAATCACTTGGCAAAACCTTTGCTAATTCAATTAGGAATTCCCTTCCTAATATTCTAGTGATCATCTTGATGTTGTGACTTGTAATCTTGAAGTATTGTCTTGAATTTTAATCTTGAAAAGCCCATTTGCATCAATTGCAACACATCATCATGATCATCATCAAAACATCAAAGCCAATTGCATCTACAATCTCCCCCTTTTTGATGATGACAATACAATACCTGAAATCAAGATTCAAGCAAGCAACAAACAATTGTATATAGATAAAATGTGCATGCATTTACTCCCCCTATATTTCGGAATTCATGATCACTTGATTTCTAAGTTTGTTAAGCTTTTTCTTAAGCTTTTTCTACAACCTTTTCTCCCCCTTTGGCAACATCAAAAAGCCAAAGAACTCGAAAATCAACACAGATATGACAAAGGAGTAGAAAAATATATAAATATCAGAGTATAAAACACAAGAAGCCAAACTCACAAAGAAGAAATAATCAAACCAGAATCCAAAGAACTGAAAATGTCAACAACCACAAAACATCCAAGACTGAAATTTAAAAAAAAAAAAAACCACAAGATAAATAAGCAAAGTACTTAGCATAATAATGTAAATTCTAAGAAACTAAAAGCCAAAATACACGGCTTATAAAAGATAAATAATCAAAAACTAAAATCTAAGAAGACGGAGGTGGTGGTGGAAGATCGAAACTCTGACGAATGTATCCGACATCCTCTTCAAGCTGTGTAAGACGAATGTCCATACCGGCAAAGCGTGAATCCAACGAGTCGAAGCGGTCACCAACATAAGAACGAAGACCCCGTAATTCGGAGAGGACTTCATTCATGAGTGCAGAATCTTCACGTTGAGGAGGAGGTGAAGGAGTACGTTCATCTTGAGGAGGGAGTGCATCCTTCTTCAGCCATTGTCCATTTCGATCTTTACGATACCCAAAGGAGGTCACTGCACCAGCACCAATTGCAAAGGAACGCTTGACTTGAACAAAGGGTTCATCATCAAGCGGAATTTGAAAATGACGCAAAAACAGAGTAATCAAATGTGGATAAGGAAGAGGTGCATTGGCCCGTAATGCCTTATGCATTCGGTACCGAACCAAATGGGCCCAGTCGATCTGACGACCGGTAAGAAAAGCCCACATAAGAATCAAATCCTCCTCAGAGGCTTGTGCTAAATTTGAAGACTGTGGCGTCCCTAAATTAATGACTGGTTTAATAGTAATAATTTAAATAACAAAAACCATGGTAAATTTTTTTTTTCTTCTTTTTCTTTTTCATTTCTTTCTCTTTTCACCATAACTAGGTTTAGAAGGAAAATCCTCACTATAAAGTCCTGAATGGCCAGTTCACAACTCTATTCGTAGTCATTTCTTTCTTACCGCTCATAATTCTCTAAATTATTTTGCTGTTTCAAAAGGAAGAATATACCAGCCATTACTTTAGGTCGTCACGTGAAAATAAAAGGGTAAAATACAGTCGATAAACTCTTTTACAAATAAAGTTGCTAATGCTTTCTTTTCAAATAATAAGATCGATCATAAATGCATTCATCATTTAAAGCTGTCCAAAATATGGGAGTTTTACAAAATACAGTGTCATCCAGAGCAAAGGTGTCCATAGTGGTGGCTTCAGCCACATGTATACAATCATCAAATTCCTATACATCAGGTCTACCCATACAAAAACAAAAGAGTAAACCTAACAGTCAGTCCTAGATACACCCACCCTCAAAAAGTATACAAAACTAATCCAAAAAGCTGTCCACTAGGATGAAGAGCCTCCGTTGATCGCCATCTCCCTCGGGCCACTATCCTCCGTAGAGTCTGCCTCAGATACCGACATGACTTCCTCGGGAGAATCCACCTCAAGAAGTGGATCCTCATCATCCTCTAGAAAGTCAAGGACATCCACAGCAGGCTCAGGAGGTAGCTCCTCCAGGTCCTCCTCAGGGTCTTCCTCGGATGACGTTACCTCGATCACTTGAACGGGCTCCACTAGACTATATGGTGTAGGCGTGGGTAGTATCCACTCCACAGTGCGCTGAAGCGTCCGTGCAGGTTCATCTGGATGCACCAAAGAAGTAGCCGTGAATCGAATGGTGCCCCAAAATCGGCACCTCGTGTTGCCTTCGAGGGTCTCCCAAGCTCCCTCTAGGCACTCCATCTCTACTCGATCACGGATTAGCTGCGCCGCCATCACGATCTACAAGAAAGAAGAGAAAGGGGTAGACTCTTTCACAAGAATCTAACTGCGCTACACACAATTTGTCTCATAACCACTACATGCAAGTAAAAGGGGTATTTTAAGGCTTTCCATCTCTGGTAATCGATTACACAGCCTTGGTAATCGATTACCAGAGGCTAAACTTGAATTACATAGCCTCAGGACATGAAATATGCAAAAATGCACTGTGTAATCGATTACACATACCTGGTAATCGTTTACCAGTGACCCATCCCTCTGTGTAATCGATTACACAGGCTGGTAATCGATTACCAGAGGCTCCCTAAGTTTCCTGACTTCGTTTTCAAGCCTGGTAATCGATTACACCCCTTGGTAATCGATTACCAGAGACCATCTTAGCCTCCTGTCTTCAATTTTAAGCCTTGTAATCGATTACCCATCCTTGGTAATCGATTACCAGAGGCCACAATCCACATATCACACAAAATTCACAGCTGGCCAGCCACCACAAGCCTCCTTGCTTTGTGGTCTTTGTTCCTTTTATCTGTTGACTGCCAGGAGCTCGCCTGCTTAGGTACATCACAGGTTCTCACTGACCGACTATGCCCGGGTTGGGTCGGGATTGGTCAAGCTTGGTTTTGGGCAATAGCACCCCACCTGACGTCCCCAAGGTCTCCTGACCCCCGCGACATATCTCCAGGTACCACTCTGTGGTCAACAATAAAAGCAGGAAGTTTCACCCTTCAACACTTCCTCATCTCAAGCTTGTAGGATTATGGGGTACCCATCACATGTGGTACTAGGTGGCGGTCGGGCGATGGTGCACAACAAGTTTTCCACATCCACAATGCGCGCATAAACCCACCATCCCCTGTTGCCCACCTCCATCTGAGCTCACGTACTCCCACGTAGCCCATATCCTCGTTTCTCTCAACACCGGGTCCCCATCAATCCTCCCAAGCTTCCACAACATACAAGCAAAACAACATTCAAACAGCACAAGCTATCACAGCCAAGCAAAACAGAGCAAAGGCAGAAAACTCTGCTGAACACATCAACCAAAATCACAGCTTTTCTCACTTAAAGACCACAGTAACAATTCCTTCGATCCAATTCGTTAACCGTTGGATCGACTCCAAAATTTTACTGGAAGTCTATAGTGCATAAGCCTACATTGTGACCGTTGGGATCTACTAGCAAACACCCAGAACTCATTCTGCACTACTCTTTCCACAGCCAACCACACACAAGCATTTCTCTGCACTTGTGCAAAATTCTGCTGCACAATTTCACAGCAAAAATTCTGCATAAGTGCAGATTTCGAAAATCACACTTCCCTTCAACCAATCTTGCCCAAATCAAATCCTACAAGTCCCAAATCATGTATCAAACATGTCTAAACCAAAGCCAAACTTCAAACCACAGCAACACAAAATCTAGGTGTCCAAAACCCCTTAATTCAATGTGTTTTCTAGGTTTGAAAAGTGAAATTTAGAATGAGGTAAATTTGAAGCAAACTCTCACCTCACACCAGTCCATAACATCTATTTAGACTTGTTCAAACTGGATTTACACCTAAAATCTCACCGAATCAAAATTTGACTCTTCAACACCCAATTTTGCCCTAGAAATGGCTCTTTATTCACTTTGATAATTTGTTTTTCTCTCTAGCACAGTCCAAGCTTTTTCCCAAGTCCTAAATGACATTTCAAGCTAGTATTAACTCACTTCAACCTCCATTTACCACAGAATTCAGACTTAACCTTCCAACCCTCAAAGCCTCACTCTTTTTTCCACTCACAACACCACATTCTCACTTTCCAACCCTAGGTTAACTCTACCTTTCGTCTCTAACAGTTTTCCATGAGCAATTTCAGCATATAACATCACAAACATAATCACAAAAACCCTAAAACAGAATGGGTATGTTTAACTCATCCAAACATGGCAATTTCAACAAGCTTTCAGCAAATGTCTTCACAAATAACTATCATGAAGCAGAAAACTAGCAAGACTACCCATCATATCTCCCAAAACCCCATACCCACGAAATTTAAGAGAGAAAGAAGTCCACCCAAACCTGAATTTTCGAAGTCCCACTCGTAGCCACGCACTTCACGACCCCGAAAATGCTCTCCTTTCACGATTTGGGGCAGAAATGAGCACCAAAGGTTGAAGCTTTGTGTGGAGCTTCAATGGAGAATGAAGAAGAAGAGAATGGCAACGTGAGGGAGAGAGAGGGCTGTCTGAAATTTCTGTTTTGCTGAGTGAGGAGAGAGAAAAGCTTTTTGGTCTTAAATAAAAGGTTTTCCTCTTTTTTCTATTATTTTATTCAAGCTCTGCCACATGTCCCTATTTGATTGGAACAAAAAGGGCCCACTTTCTCTTTTTGACTGTGACCCATACTCAGTCACAAAAGTGGGGAAAAATCTGACCTTTGAAATGCTAAAATCCTGCCTCGGTTTGCGTGCCATTTCTCTGGTTCCAGTTCCTCGCGTTTCTCTGCGTCCGTCGGGGCCAGTTTTCGAAAGCAAGCAATATATATATCAAAACGCTCAGAATAGAACCCCGAGCATGGTTCAGAGGTTGGTTTCGTTAAATTTTAAGTCGCACGCAAAACGATGATTTTTAGACTAATCAATTAAGAATTAACCCATAACCTCCTAGTTATGGACTTCTCTTCCCTAATTAGCCTAACCCGCATATCTTGCCCCCACTATTCCTATTTCTACCAAGAACATATATATGCATATACACTGAATAATACTTATATATATATATATATATATATATATATATATATATATATATATATATATATATATATATATATATATATAATCATTCAAAATGCATCGTTTCCGTAAACTCCGGGTAGAAATTTCCAGGATGTTACAAAGACCGAGGAAGCAAAATTCTAACAATGATATAATGCATGATGCGATTATCAAAAGTTAATGACCCGGCCAACAATCTACCGGTCATTTCAGCTTGATCATTGCAGACCATGCGACGAGCATCATGACTCAAATAATCGAATTTCCAGTCATCAACAATGGTGCCCTCAAAAGGTGCACCTTGACTAGGTAAATGAGTCAAAGAAAAGAAAAGTGACTGATCAATGACCATAGAAGTACCATGCACCTCAGACATAATAATACCATCCTGAATTTTTAAATTGCAGTAGAAGACCTTTACAAGTTCAGGATAATATGGCAATTTTAATGACATGAAATCAACAAGACCAGAATTTTGAAACACTTGATAGCAATCAAAGTTTCATCATTAAAGAACTCTACGTCTAGGTACTTAGGGTGTAAGATTATTCTAGAAGAAAACTGAGAAAGGTACCGTAGACGTTGATCATCGGATGAAAACAGTGTTGATGATCTTGGAGATGACAAAGAAGGAGGAATAGGTGCTGTGGGTGCTCCGGATGGGCCGTGACGGCGATGGGCAGCAGCGGTAGCGGTGGAGGATGATCCCTTTCTCTTCTTTGATGGCTCTGCCATTTGATGAAGTTTTTCTGGATTTTGATCGGTGGAAGTGAAAGAGGAGTGAAAAAGAGGAAGACGTGATTTGGTGAAGAATTGAGTGAGAATCGAAGGCTTGAAGTTCTAGGTATGGAGGAAAATGTGGAGGATGCTTTGGCTGCGCAGCAGCTCTGATTTCGTGAGTATTTATAGAAGATGACGCATTGTAATCGATTACAGGTATTGGTAATCGATTACAGGCCCAATAAGCCTTCTGGTAATCGATTACAGGATGTTGTAATCGATTACAGACTGCCTGTTCATGTGTAATCGATTACACTGGATGGTAATCGATTACCAGAGCCTATCCTAGGCTAGTTTCTTAAGAGAATATCTATATTTATGCTCAAATACATCCTATATGACTAATTTTCACTAATAATACACTAAATTCAATCATTCAATTATTATATACACAAGAAATCATAAATTCTATCATAAAAACAAGAATTTAAACAAGATCAAACAAAATCATCTACAATCAAAAGGTAAGAGTAAATCAACCAATCAATCAACCATTCAATCAACCAATCAATCCCTATTTTTCTAAATCTCTTACATCTAAGAGACCTAATTCTCTTCTAATAGAGAAGAACACTTCCTTGGGGAGAGGTTTAGTGAAAATATCAGCAAGTTGATTCTTAGTATCAACAAATTCTAATACACAATCTCCCTTTAGGACATGATCTCTAAGAAAGTGGTGTCTAATCTCTATATGTTTAGTTCTAGAGTGTTGAACTGGGTTTTTGGATAGATTTATGGCACTAGTATTGTCACACTTAATAGGTATGCGATCAAGAATGATGCCATAGTCAGATAATTGTTGCTTCATCCATAAAATATGTGCACAACAACTACCGGCAGAGATATACTCCGCTTCAGCAGTAGATAAAGCAACACTGTTTTGTTTCTTACTATGCCATGAGACAAGAGCCGATCCAATAAATTGACAAGTTCCACTTGTACTTTTTCTATCAGTTTTAGATCCGGCAAAATCAGAATCAGAATATCCTATTAAGTTACATGTTGAATTCTTAGGATACCATAATCCTAAATTGATTGTTCCTAATAGATATCTCATGATTCTCTTTACTGCACTTAAATGTGATTGTTTGGGGTTGGATTGAAACCTAGCACACATGCATACACTAAACATAATATCAGGTCTACTAGCAGATAAATAAAGAAGAGATCCGATCATACCTCGATATTGTTTTATGTCTATAGACTGACCAGATTCATCTTTATCTAAGTAACAATTAGTGCTCATCGGTGTAGACATGTGTTTTGCACTATCCATCCCAAATCTTTTGATCAATTCCTTGCAGTATTTGGATTGATTGATGAATATACCTTCTTGAGTTTGCTTGATTTGTAATCCCAGAAAGTACTTTAGTTCTCCCATCATTGACATTTCAAATTCACTTTGCATATCAAGGGAAAACTCCTTGCACAATGAATCATTAGTGGATCCAAAAATTATATCATCAACATATATTTGAACCAACAAAATATCATTATGCTTTCTCTTTATGAACAATGTGGTATCCACTTTACCTCTGGAGAAATCTTTTTCTAGAAGAAAATTGCTTAATCGTTCATACCATGCCCTAGGGGCTTGTTTCAAACCATAAAGAGCCTTTTGTAATTTATAAACATGGTTTGGTTTATCAGGAATTTCAAAACCAGGGGGTTGTTCAACATATACCTCTTCTTGAATTAAGCCATTTAGAAAGGCACTCTTAACATCCATTTGATAAAGTTTAAAATTCATTATGGATGCATATGCCAATAGCATTCTAATGGCTTCTAATCTTGCAACAGGAGCATATGTTTCTTCATAGTCTATTCCTTCTTCTTGATTATACCCTTTTGCTACTAACCTGGCTTTATTTCTAATAATTATACCATGTTCATCTAATTTATTTCTAAAAACCCATTTTGTTCCTATGATAGGATAATTTTCAGGTTTTTCTACTAATTTCCACACATTATTTCTTTCAAATTGGTTTAATTCTTCTTGCATGGCAATGATCCAATTATCATCTATTATGGCTTCTTTTATATTTTTAGGTTCAATCATGGATACAAAAGCCATATTATTGCATAAATCTTTAAGAGAGTGTCTAGTTGTTACCCCTTTTGAGATATCACCAATAATGTTGTTGAGGGGATGATCTCTTGAAGCTTTCCATTCTCTTGGAAGTTCATCATTGGATTTGACTTCTTCTGGAGGATCTTCATTGTTTCCTTTATCATTTCCTTTGGAATTTTGTTCATGAATGTTCATATGTTCTAAAGAATCTGCAATGTCATCTAGCATATTCTTTCTTGACAATATAGCATTAGATTCATCAAAGGTAACATGAATGGATTCCTCGATATTCATAGTTCTCTTATTATATATCCTACATGCTTTGCTTTGTAATGAATATCCAAGAAAAATGCCTTCATCAGATTTTGCATCGAATTTTCCTAGATTATCTTTACCATTATTAAGTACAAAGCACTTGCAACCAAAAACATGTAGATGAGAGATATTAGGTTTTCTACCATTAAATAACTCATATGGGGTTTTCTTTAAAATAGGTCTTATCAAGGCCCTATTCATGATGTAACATGCAGTATTGACAGCTTCAGCCCAAAAATACTTTGGAAGAGAAGTATCATTTAATAAAGTTCTTGCAATTTCTTCCAATGACCTATTTTTCCTCTCAACAACTCCATTTTGTTGAGGGGTTCTTGGTGCAGAAAAATTGTGTTCAATACCATGTTCATCACAAAATAATTCAAAATCTTTATTTTCAAATTCACCCCCATGATCACTTCTAATGGATGCAATCTTGAGATTTTTCTTGTTTTGTATGACTTTAGCAAGTTTCCTAAATGCTTGGAATGAATCATTTTTATGTGTAATAAATAATGTCCAAGTATATCTAGAGAAATCATCAACTATAACTAGAGCATAGTAATTTCCTCCAAAACTCATGGTTCTAGATGGACCAAATAGATCCATATGCAATAATTGTAATGGTCGAGTGGTTGAAACAACATTTTTAGGTTTGAATGAGACTCTTGTTTGTTTGCCCTTTTGACATGCATCGCATAGTTTATCTTTTTCAAATTTCAATTTAGGCAAACCAACTACTAAATCTTTTGAAATTAACTTATTTAAGTGATCCATGTTTATGTGAGCAATTCTTTTATGCCATAACCATGGATCATCATCTTTACTAAGAAAGCAATGATTGTTTTCTTGTTTTATGCTTAAGTCTATCATGTAAACATTATTGACTCTATGTCCTACATGCTTTATATTAATGTCATGCTTATGTTCTATAAGACATTTCTGAGAATCAAATGATACTAGATAGCCTTTGTCACATAGTTGACTAACGCTAAGCAGGCTGTGCTTAAGGCCTTCAACAAGTAGAACATTTTCAATGGAGTTTGAAGAATTTGTACCTATTTTACCCACTCCAAGAATTCTACCTTTGTTGTTGTCACCATATGTTACATGCCCGCTTTTTTTTTGGAGATATATGTGTAAAATTTGATGCATCTCCAGTCATATGTTTTGAGCATCCGCTATCTATGTACCACTTCTTTCTCAAAGATACCTGCATAATCAAGTTTTTGACTTAGGTACCCAAATTTTATTGGGTCCTTGCATGGTAGTATAAACTGAGGATCCTTTTGGGACCCATATCATTTTAATGTTACTGTAATTTTTCTTGAAGTAGCAAGTTGATATGTGTCGCAACCTACCCTTCGGCGGGAGGACGACGCGAGACTCGCGGGATGCGTGTTCCACGAAAGGAATACGCGCGGAGTCGCCACCAACGTTTATTTGAGGAAAACGTCGGAAAAACCGGAAAAGACGCGATCTACGAACTTTTAAGTTGAAAGGTTCGGGAGTTGTATTTACGCACGGGGAAGGTATTAGCACCCCACACGTCCGTCCCAAGGGACGACAGCCTTTAATCGAATGTGCAAACATGACTTTGATTTTTATGTTCCCTTTTATATTCTTATATCCTTTATACCCTTTTTATATTTTTTCTCTTTTTGTGGTCGACAAGGGTGTTTCCCTTTGCTCCTACGTATTCCTCAATTGGGATGAGAAAATCAGACCTACGTAGTTCTTTCTTATCAAGTGATTCTTTTTTACTTAAGTGGTGATCATTTTAAGGCGTTGGACCTAAAAAATGATCCATTTTACTTAATGAGAAATTGAAATGAAAAACTTCCAAAGCCTATTTTTGTGGACGAGCTTGACTAGGCGAGTTGATTTTAGCCTTAGTTTCACTTTAGTTATTAATCAATTCGATTAAGAATGAGAAATCCCAAAGAGAAAACGTCCGATTGATTTTCCGCTTTATTTTACTAAAAGATGTTTTTTTGATTATTATATTATTTTTTACCTCTTTTTGATTTCCAACGTGGTTACGGCACGACCGAACGGTCGGAATTCGTTTTAACCGAAGTTAACGGATAATACAATTCAAACGTTCGGTGGAAATTTATTTTATTTTTAAGTTAAGCGAGAAATGACTTAAGTAAAATGGCTTAAGCACGTCAACAGGGGGTATAAAAAGTAAACAAAACGAGAATAAAAATGCACGAAACACAATGTGGACCACTACGGGTACATAGAATGAATCGAAAAGCTTGGTTCGAGGTACTTACCCGTTGAAGATCGAAGAACGATGAAGAACGAATGAAGAACGTCGAAGAACGGTTGAAACCTTTGCGAGATTCCTCACGGAAAACGTTACGGAAACGTTTCGGAAGCGCCTCGGCTTAGATTTTCTTCACGGAAACAATTTTTCCAAGCAAATTCGAAAGAGAGAGAAGTGCCTAAGGGGCTGAACCCCTTTTCTTCTTCACTTCCTCCCCTATTTATAGCAAAATAGGGGAGGTGGTTGCCGCCCAGCTCGCCCAGGCGAGCTCAGCTCGCCCAGGCAAGCCAGGTTGCTTCCTCCAGAAGCAACAGCCTTCTGGAGGAATATTCTAGAGGGCCCAAGTGGGCCTGGGTGCTATTTGCACCCCCATTTTTACTAAGTACACCCCCCTCTGCTGTTTTTTTTGGTGATTCTTTTTTCGTAAAGTTACGGAAACTTACGAATTTCGTAACGATACTGGTTTTCTTTCCGTAATGTTACGGAACCTTGCGGATTACATAATCATCCCCCTTTTGACTTACGGAATGTTACGGAACCTCACTTAATTATGCAACGATGCTTCCATTTGATTTCCGGTGTGTCACGGAAACTTACGGATTCTGCATCAATATTTTTTTTGGTTTTTCGGCATGTCCTGGAATTTCACAAATCGCCTAATGATGGGTGCCAAGCACCTCACGAGGACCAAAGAATGGTCGCATGTCATCAAGCAAAGGTCCCCGGACGAAATTAGGGTATGACAGTTGCCCCTCTTTACTTGTCTTTTATTGGAGATAAAAGGAAAGTAAAGATAAGACACTAATTTCGTTCCTCTCGATTTAACGAGAGTTGCAGGTGACCATAAAATCTCCACATGCAAATGACTTGTTGTTCCCAAAATTTCACAAATTGCTTAATGATGGGTGCCAAGCACCTCACAAGGACCAAAGAATGGTCGCATGTCATCAAGCAAAGGTCCCCGGATGAAAATCAGTGTATGACACTAATTTCGCTCCTCTCGGTTGACGAGAGTCGCGGGTGACCATGACTTGTCGCTCCTAGAATTTCACAAATTGCCTAATGATGGATGCCAAGCACCTCACAAGGACCAAAGAATGGTCGCATGTCATCAAGCAAAGGTCCCCGGACGAAAACCAGTGTATGACACTAATTTCGCTCCTCTCGGTTGACGAGAGTCGCGGGTGACCATGAAATTTCCGCATGTAAATGACTTATTGTTCCCGGAGGAACAAAAGGTGCAGAAGACTATGTCAGCCTCCGCATGCTATCAAGCGTCCTGTCTTACAGATAGCAAAAGAATGTTTATACGGATAACCACTCGGGTATTTCCGCGTATCATCGGGCCCGCCGCCTCTGGATGATACAAGGGTGCAGAATGACCAAACTTGGTCTCTGCTTGTCATCGGGCCCGCCGCCTCTGGATGACAAAAGGGTGCGAATAACCATAAGGTATCTCCGCGTATCATCGGGCCCGCCGCCTCTGGATGATACAAGGGTGCAGAATGACCAAACTTGGTCTCTGCTTGTCATCGGGCCCGCCGCCTCTGGATGACAAAAGGGTGCGAATAACCATAAGGTATCTCCGCGTATCATCGGGCCCGCCGCCTCTGGATGATACAAGGGTGCAGAATGACCACATTGGTCTCTGCTTGTCATCGGGCCCGCCGCCTCTGGATGACAAAAGGGTGCGAATAACCGTAAGGTATCTCCACGTATCATCGGGCCCGCCGCCTCTGGATGACACAAGGGTGCAGAATGACCAAACTTGGTCTCTGCTTGTCATCGGGCCCGCCGCCTCTGGATGACAAAAGGGTGCGAATAACCGTAAGGCATCTCCGCGTATCATCGGGCCCGCCGCCTCTGGATGATACAAGGGTGCAGAATGACCAAACTTGGTCTCTGCTTGTCATCGGGCCCGCCGCCTCTGGATGACAAAAGGGTGCGAATAACCGTAAGGTATCTCCGCGTATCATCGGGCCCGCCGCCTCTGGATGATACAAGGGTGCACGTCACATGACCTCAGGGTCAGTATGACAAAGATTATGGTGCGGCCGACAAAAGCAAGGCTCTTGCTCCTACGTATCCTCCAATGAGGAACTCAGACCTACGTAGTTCTGGATAACTTGTGAGACTTGAAAAGTCTCCATCGGAAAATGCTGACATCTCCGGAAAAGGCGCAGATGACCACATTGGCCTATGCTCATCAATCACACTTGGGGTCACTAAATGACGAGGTGCGGATAACCGTAAGGTGTCTCCGCGGGCTACCAGCTCTTGGATCATGGTAACAAAAAGCGGTGCGGTCGACAAAAGCGAGGCTCTTGCTCCTACGTATCCTCCAATGAGGAACTCAGACCTACGTAGTTCTGGATAACTTGTGAGACTTGAAAAAGTCTCGGTGTTTTCTCCACTAAAATGCAAACATGCTTTAGCAAAGAGACAAATATTCCAACTGATTTAGAGCAGCATATGCTTTTTTGAGTGACAAACAATGCGCCTACCAGGGAAGGAGAGTCTGCTTGATGGGATCCCCCATAACCATAAATGAGATCTTGGATGTTAGCATTTCGTTTCTAAATGACCATTTAGAGGAAACACTGGGTTCGACAAAAATAGAAGAAAATCACTCAAAGTGTATCAATCTCGCACAGGTAAGTGTTTCATCCTAATTCCGGACCATAGATATGTCATGACTTGACTTTGCAAATTATTTCCTATCAAATCAAAAATTACATGCGTGATCATGGATCAAATAGGACTTCCCTTGGGAATGGGTTCTTTTGGTGGTTTCTTCTTTCGGCTTTTGTGTGTTTTTGGCTTTTGATTTTTCTGGCTTTTTCTTTTTCTGTTTTTTTGTTTAGTGCGGGGCGAGGAAAAAAAGGTCGCTAGCGCACGGGATTTTGGTTGGTAATCAAGGGGAGAAGACCATTTTAGGTCATGGTTTCCTTTCCTTCTTTTTGTTCATTTGGTGACAATTCTGTATTGTTCAGATATTGTCCGGCCTAAAGACCTCTCTGCACATTTCTTCTGGTTTCTTTGACCAGGAGCTTTCTTCTCTTCCTTTTTTACTTTCTCCCATTCTTTGGTTGGGAATTTTCTTTCTTTTCTTTTTGCTTTCTCCCACTCTTTGATTGGGAATTTCCTTTCTTTTCTTTTTTGCTTCCACTTTGATTGGAAATTTTCCTTCTTTCCTTTTTTGCTTCCGAGGGTAAGGATTATAGTGAGTCATGATTTTGGCTCAAGGTTTGTAGAATGGCTAGACATGATACATGTCGGGGTTTGGTTTGGTTCAAGGATAAAAGGGATGCCCCACATTATTTCCATGACACAAATGCAAAAATGATGATTTGGAAACTTCATGCAAAACTGGTCATGCATGCACCTATGTGGACACTCAAGTGTCAAACTTTTATGGTCATGTGATGCTAGGGCTCAGGATTCATTTCCTCTATTTTAAATCAACCCAATGTTTCCAAAATATGTTCTTTTATCAATTTGTGCATTCATCCGAGTCCATTTCGGGCGTCCGGGGAAATTTCACAGTATTCACCCTTCAGGTGTAGACACATTTTTTTCAAAAACTAGTTATGATCAATGAATTTTTTTCAAAGAAAAGTTTGAAATCATCTCTTTTCAAAAGCATGTTGGTTTTTCAGCTAGACAACTTATTTTTCTTTTTTCTCTCTTTTTTTTTTATCATTATCATTTGTTTATTTCTTTTTCTTGTTTGTTTTTTTTTTTTTTTTTCATGAGGTATTTTGCTACCTAAACATGTGTATATTTTTGTGAGGTATTTTTGCTATATACATGCATATCCAAGGTATCTTGCCAGCTAAACATACATATATATATTTTGTGAGGTATCTTTTTGCTACATACATGCATATCTAAGGTATCTTGCTACCTAAACATACATATATATATTTTGTGAAGTGTATTTTTGTTTACATACATGCATATCTAAGGTATCTTTCTACCTAAACATACATATATATATTTTGTGAAGTATTTTTTTTGTCACATACATGCATATCTAAGGTATTTTTCTACCTAAACATACATATATATATTTTGTGAAGTGTTTTTTTGTTTACATACATGCATATCTAAGGTATTTTCACTACCTAAACATACATATATATATTTTGTGAGGTATGACTACCTTCCGAGCTTGCGCTTGTTTTATTTAAATCCCCAGGATCATGAGCAACTAGGTGCGTCCTACTATAAAAAGTGATCAAATAACAAGCATAGATTCAAAAGGTACTAGGTTGCCTCCTAGTAGCGCTTCTTTAACGTCTTTAGCTGGACGCCTTATGACTTGTCGGTCACTGACCTAGTACTTTGCTTACCTTTGGCTTTGGACTTGGTTGCCTATTGGTCGGCCATGTGTCGTAGGCAACGCTCTAACCTTTTTATGGATGAGCTGAGGTGAACTTTAGAGGTGGTGGCGGTGTGTCTATTGCCTGCTACCGGCCATCCCAATGCTGCTATGGTGCTTCGCCCTGCGCCTGCCTGGGGGCGCAGTACTTCTTGATGAAAGCTCGATTGGTAGGGGGGTCTGATGACTTTGCTGGGGGCGACAGACACTCCCTAGAACTGACAGAGACCCATATTTAGAGCTGGCAACTCCAAGACCCTGTTGGACTTCTTCGGGTCCACTGGGTGTCTTGCAGGCGCGATCCCTGCAAACAATAGATGAAATCAGAAATCAGTTGAGCGATGTGCATACTTACCTATGATGACGTGACCTTGCCGGGGGGGTACGGGCACCCTGTAGGACTGATAGAGGCCCGTAACCAGAGCTGGAAACCCCAGGGCCCTGTTGGACTTTTCCGGGTCCACTGGGTGTCTTGTGGGTGCGATCCCTGCAAACAATAGATGGTATCAGAAATCAGTTGAACTATATGCATACTTACCCATGTCGGGACGACACAGACCAACTGATACTTTTGCAGGGGGAGATTGGCATTGCGGTCGCTGGGCAGAATGTTGCTAAGTAGCAACGTCATCTATATCTATGTAAGAGTGGTCATGTTGGTGCGCATGATCCGCACTCGTCTCTTTGCAGCGGCACAGGTGAAATCTTGCCCCGGTATGCATAGTAGCTGTGTGATAGCCTCCCTCTCTGGTTGTGCTCGCACAGTTGGCCCTCCTCCAATATCAGGGGGTGGCCCAGGAACCGTTAAAAGGAAACTACTGGCCCCTTAACCGGAAGTGCAAGTCTCGGTTGAGCATTTAAGGGCAGAGGACCTTAAATTCTTTTAAGGTGTGGATGTCGAGCACACTGAAAATGAGGACACGTAGCCCTCTAAAGGTGAGGGCGTGCAGCCCTCTCAAGGTGAGGACGTGTAGTCCTCTGGAGGTGAGGGCGTGTAGCCCTCTGATGGAGAGGACGTGTAGTCCTCTCAAAGTGAGGGCGTGTAGCCCTACGAAGGTGAGCACATGCAGTCCTCTGATGGCGAGGGCGTGTAGCCCTCTGAAGGTGAGGACGTGTAGTCCTCTGAAGGTGAGGGTATGTCCCCCTTTGAAAATGGGGAACATGTAGTCCTCTAAGGTGAAGGCACATGACCCTTTGACGGCGAGGACGTGTAGTCCTCTGAAGTTGAAGGTAACTAGTACCCAAGGTGAGGGCGTGTAGCCCTCTCAAGGCGAGGACGTATAGTCCTCTGGAGGTGAGGGCGTGCAGCCCTCTGGTGGTGAGGACGTGTAGTCCTCTCAAGGCGAGGACGTGTAGTCCTCTGACGGTGAGGGTAACTAGTACCCAAGGTGAGGGCGTGTAGCCCTCTCAAGGCGAGGACATGTAGTCCTCTGGAGGTGAGGGCGTGCAGCCCTCTGATGGTGAGGATGTGTAGTCCTCTCAAGGCGAGGACGTGTAGTCCTCTAACGGTGAGGGTAACTAGTACCCAAGGTGAGGGCGTGTAGCCCTCTCAAGGCGAGGACATGTAGTCCTCTGGAGGTGAGGGTGTGCAGCCCTCTGATGGTGAGGACGTGTAGTCCTCTCAAGGCGAGGATGTATAGTCCTCTGGAGACAAGGGTACTAGTACCCAAGGGTTCACCCTTATGAGAAAGCAAGAGATCGACTCATCGAGAGGGTCGGTCATCCCAAATCCACACGACTGGATATTAGATGTAGGAAATCTATGCAGTTAACATGATTTTTAGGGATGCAGATGCATGCAACCTTTGTCTTGAAATGCGGTAAATGCAGACTTCATATGAAACAATGCAATGTAATGGAAAGTTTGTACAACGTTCATGACATTCTTTCCCTATTTTGTGATTTTGATTTTGATTTAATTTTTTTGGAAAACACAGATTGACTGTCCTTTTGAAAGAGGTGATAATTCATGCAACCTCATCCTATCTTTTTGCAAATCTCTCCGGGAACTCCCTCAGAGTATGTGTTCTGTTTGATTTAGTCACTTGACCATTTTGGAGCGACGGAAATGGAGTCGTTTGATGTTTGATCAATCCATTGAAATCCTAGGGTTTGTCCCCCTTTTTTTGTTAAAAACATCGATGGGTGAGAACTTTTGACCGGCCCCTATGTTCACTTGAGGCTCATGCACGGTGCCCCTCATTGCCGCAGTGTAAGGCTTTGAGGTATCAATCGTTGCCTTTCGTCATGACCTTGTAGGAGGGAACCTATTGGGTGAGAACTTCTAATCTGCCCCTAGGTTCGCTTGAAGTTTTTGCATGGTGCCTTTCGTTGCCCCAGTGTAGGGCTTAGAGGTACCAATTGTTGTCTTGTTTTCACAACCTCGTAGTGAGGAAGAATGAAAGAAGCAGTTGATTCTTGCAAAAAAGAATTTTCCAAGGACGAGAAATAATTGAAGGATCTTTCAGTTGATGGATTAAGTCAAATGACTCCTATGTAGAAGCAAGATGTTTTGATGTCTTGATGATGCTAAAGGATCAAGTGCTTCTAAGTTTTATCCAAGAAAATCAAGATATATGATCAAGTTTGATCTCTTTAGAATCTTTAGGAAGAAGTTTCCAAATTGAAACAAACAAAGGTTTGACCAAAGAATTCTATCATTTCAATTTGAGATTTGCTCTCTGGTAATCAATTACCAGTAGTTAAAAATGTTTTTATTCAAATTTTTAAAACCTGTAATCGATTACGTAAGTCTTGTAATTGATTACCAGAGGGGATTTTCAGAAAATAATTTCCAAGAGACATATCTATTCAAATGTTTTATGAATGGCCATTCAAATGTTTTAAAGAGAGTTTTCATTGCCCAAACAGTTTTATCCTCTCGAAAGATCAAGAGTTTTTCTGAACTGAAATGTCTTATCCTCTCAAAAAGATTCCTTGGTCAACCACTTGTTTATTCAATAAGGAATTTTTGATTGATCTTCATTTTACAATCTACCTCTTTTACGAGAGACCTCTTCTTCTCTTCTTCTTATTTCTGAAAAGGGATTAAGAGACCGTGGGTCTCTTGTTGTAGAGGATTCCTGAACACAAGGGAAAGGTTATCCCTGTGTGCATTGTTAATCCGAAAAGAGAGAGTGAAAGTTTAATTGGGGAATAATCTTCGTATCTTAATTCAACCCCCCCTTTTCTTAAGGTAACTAAGGCCATTTGTCCAACATCCTATTCTTGATAACTCACTTCTCTCTAAAAAGACAAAATGAGGTCACATGAACGTCTATATTTTTACTTGAAAACACAGTCAATCAAATGCCTTTTTATTTTTTATTTTGAAACTTATTCTTTATTTTGAAACTTATTTGTTTTGAACTTTGCTCGTTGTTTTACGGCACCCCCACCAACGTGCAAGATGAGTAATCTCTGATTGAACGGTCTTTGAAGTCAACACTCAGGAGCGCAGGTTTGCTTGAGCAAACAGACCAATGGCTTACACCCACATTCCGGTGAAAGTTGAATAAGCAAACATGCGTTTGTGAGAGGATGAGGGACAAAGATATCAACCTTATCCATTTCATTTAACATTGTAGCTGTGGTTTACAATAATGGCATAAACTTGGAAACCCTGATGAGTCATTAGGGACACCTAACAACAGCTTTCAAAATTGCCCCATGTGTGGCATCTCTTGTCAATGTCAGGATTTACACGCAATTCTCCTCAAATTTCAGCCAGCCCGCATCAATTAGACCTTGCACCTTACGCTTCAGAGCCCTACCATGCTCAATGGAACGCCCCGGGGCTTCTCCGTGACAAGCACACGTTGCGTTCGAGTCGTATTCTCGGAGAAATGGAGGTTGATGAACCTTGGCTAGGGTTATGGCTACCATTGAATTATCAAGTAGATATGGGAGCAAGTCAGCATAGGACACTGGAATTGGGGTGAATTCTACAGGCTTTCTCGCTGCAAAATTCACTTCTTGGTTGGTGTTTTTTTTGGTTTGTGCTAAAGGTGGTCTTCGTCATTGGAAGTGCGGTAGACAGGCTTTGTGGTTGATTTAGGGATGGCCTTTGTGGATAACTGGGTGGTGGGTAAGGAGAAAGTTTGTTATTGGCTGAGTAAAGATATTGTTGGGTTGGTGGGAAACTTGGCCGTACAGGAATGGCAGTCACAGCATGGGTTTCTCCCTCATCCTCACCCTCTTTATTTGCCCCAGTTTTCTCAGTCGTCCTAGTAGGATGATCAAATTTGCCTCTTTTCGGACCCACATTGATCCTTTCACTGGCGAAGACCAAATCTGCAAAGCTTTGAGGGTGCGCAGCCCACCATCTTTTCATAGTAGAGTATCGATAATGTGTCTACCATCACGATTATCGTCTCCCTTTCCATTATTGGGGGTATCACCTGGGCCGCCAAATCCCTCCACCTTTTGGGCGTGTTCTTTGAATGATCCGTCCCCCTTTTTGCACATGTTCTGTAGTTGCATCCTATCCGGAACCATATCAAAATTGTACTGATACTGCCTAACAAAGGCAACCATTAGGTCCTTCCAAGAATGGACTCGGGAAGGTTCCAAGTTAGTGTACCAGGTAACAGCTACCCCAGTAAGACTTTCTTGGAAGGAATGTATCAGCAATTCCTCATCTTTTGCGTATTCCCCCATCTTCTGACAATACATCTTTAGATGGTTCTTGAGACAAGTAGTCCCCTTGTACTTGTCAAAGTCCAGCACCTTGAACTTGGGAATGACCATGTTTGGGTATTAGGAACAACTTTTCTAGGTTAGCAAAGGCATAATCTTCACCTCCTTCAATGGCCCTGAGCTTTTCCTTTAGATGATCCGCCTTTCCCTTTTCGGCCATAGTAGGAGGGGCTCTTCCCACCGCAAAATGCAATGGTTGTGGTTGTGGGCGAAACTGAGGGCCCTCCAAAGTGTTTTCAAAGGGTATACCACCAACTGCTTGCCCTTCAGTGGCATATCCGAGCCAAGGCTCGAAGTCAGCTAGATTGTGGTGGGGAATTTCATGTGTCTCCCCCATGGTTTGAGAGATATGTGCCTGATGAGGTTATTGGTTCTCAATGAGTATCAGAGTGGAGTTATTGAGATTTTCATTGAGAGTGTATGCCACATTGGGTGGTGTATAGTTGGGAGGCAAGCCATATGATGGGAAGGCGTGCTCGTTTTGAATTTGCACATCATGGGGTCATCCGTACTTCCCAAATCTTTGCCTACCATATTTGAGGTTGGATGATTCATTTGCTTGAGGCCAGATGGGAGCATCGGGTTCACCTTAGCGACAGCGCTAATAGCGGCAACTATAACCGCATTGGCTTCCATTATCTTCTTCATGCTCATCATGGCCTTCATCATTGTGGCCATTTGCTCTTTTATGGCCTCCATGTCGGCCTTCATCTTCTCTTGTATCTCCTCTACTTCACCCATTACTCTAGCTCTAGCACGAGTTCGGTAAGGGCGTCGTAAAGCGTGTCCCTTTCTTTTTATAACAATGATTAAGTTCATTTTATTTTATTTTTCAAGGAAAGAATGCAACGAGCAATGCAACCAATGAAAAGCATGGATGCATGCGAATGATGTACAGTTGAAGTATTGCGAATTTTTACACAAGATATGGGGTTGAATCAATTTAGATTTTCAACATGGTCCATGACATCTTTGTCAAGGTGAAACTGGAAGTAACAAGGACATCAATAATCCTAAATATGTTTGGCAGTAGACGAAGCAGTGATGTGACTCGATTCATCTTTTGCCCCAATTTTGCAAGACGGTTACTTCCATATTTCAACTTGACTTGATGAACCTTTTTGTAAAAGCATGAGCTTGGTTCAACCCTATAATCCAAGGAATGGCAATTCTGATCGCCAATACTTCAACAACATCTCATAGGGATGAATGACTCGGGCATACTTTAAGCTATGCATGGAAAATGTAATTATGAAATTGAGATGCCCGAAGAAACACCATTTCCTAGTTAACCATGCATTAGGTACCATGTTCAATTATTTTGTTTTTTAAGTGAAACGGGTTTATGATCCCAACATGGTTGGCTCGTGGTGCCTAACACATGAAACTAAGAATGTAGTGTGAAGTTTCACGCTTCCCCCTTTTTTGTTTTTGTTTTGTAGAGGAAAACGCAAGGATGAGAAAACATGAAAACAAATGGTATGCAATTTCGCAGATCAAAAAGTTTGTTGAACGCATATGCATGATGATGCCATGACTCATGCAAAATGTGAGGCTGGAATATGATAACGGACAAATGCAGGATATGTCCATTATGATGTTATGAAGAGATGCTTATGCGATGCATGATATGAATGCATTTTACGGACACGAGAGCCCGGAAAATTATCTCTTCTTACTTGTGCATTTGGGGGCGCAGTGCCCCATGTGTACAATTAAGAAGGTGATATGGACCTTCCGGCTTCCCGTGACAAAGGACGAGACCAACATACAATGCATGCTAGAGATAAAATGCGGGAGTGACTTGATTCGCACTGATTTTTGGAGTAAAAACGTGGGATAAACTCATTTTATTCAAAAAGTTATAACTAGTCAAGATCTGAGCGACAATACAAACTTCCTAGCGGTTTCTAATCATATGGTCCATTAAGTCTATCATATGCTGACAATAGCTGAGAAGTCCGTGGATCTCCTCGGGGGCGAAGTAGGTGTCCGCCACTGCTTTGGCCTTGGCTAGCAATGGGGGAAGTTCTTGACTCCTGTTCAAAGTAAGAGCAAATCGGTCCGTCCACATTGTTGCCTCTTGGTGCAATGAATCAATTACCCTTTCCCTTGCTTCGCTTTCTGCTGATATCTTGGCATACTCATCCTCTAGCCTTTGCTCATGAGTCGCCGCTAGATTTAGCTTCTCTTTGCACTCATCGATGACGGCCCACATATTCCCTTCAGTCTCGCTTAACTGTTGGGACAAATTTCTTTTCGACCTAAGGCAAGCCTTTAGCTCATCCTTCAAGATCATGCCTTTGACCCGTGATGATTCCTTTCACCTCTTCGGAGCTTGAGCTCACTATTGCTGCCCTATAAAGCCCCTCAAAACTTTGCTTTGGTCGTGTTCTTCCTTTCGGGCCTTCTTGGTTTCTCATTCCAAGGCTTCATCAGTGGCCATATTGACATCCCTTAGTTCATCATACTCTTTTCAGACTTTGATGGCTATGGACTTGAACTTCTCTTCGACTACCCAGGCTCTTTCAAGCTCTGCCTTTAGGGCTTGTACCTCGTCACTTTCTTCCGAAGCTTTAACCTCATCGTCTCTCACAGTCTTTAGATTTGGGAGCCAATCCAGTCCTTGTGTTCGGACTCTCAGCCACTTATGATAGCCGCCGATGATCCCATTACTGCTTCCCCTAAGCTCTCTGTCCTTTCTTCACGCCGCATCCCATGCCTTGCGAACTCCTTGGAGTACCCTAGCGTTGTGGTCACTGAAACCTCGTGCGATGAAAGGCGTGATGCTTTCGTCTGATGGCACTCCTCTCATGGGACATCCTTCGCATCCTGATTCTTCCTTCCTTCTAGCGAGGGAACCATTTAACAAACGCCCCTCCATGCTAGCCAAGAGTTGGTCCCAATTCGTCTTTCTTTTTCGACGCACGAGCGGTGACCTTGTAGCAGATAGACGGGCCTACCTTCTTAGAGAAAAAGGTGTGAAACCAGCCCCACATAGAGAGCTGGAGTACAGCAAACAATCCTTGCATTGCTTTCTTCACATCTTCGGTCGAAGGTGTCATATAGGTCGGCTAGCATAGCGACAACCGGACTTTCCTTGTGGTTATGATAGGCGAGAAAAACGTCGATCGCTTCCAGGTCCACCAACCCATCCACATTTGGAAAGAGGACTCCCTCGAAAATCAACAGTGTGAGAATATCTATGAATGGGGTCCACTCGCCTTTATCTGCCAAGATTCTTGCTTTTACCTCCAAATATTTTCTCGGTATTCCGACCACCCCATTTTTGACTTGCCTTTGGCGGTCTAATTCCTACGCCGAGATTTGGACTTTTTAGAAATTCTGGCCAATGAGGGGTAGAACCCTGAGAAGAGGTATGGTTTCCTTCCCCCTAGAGGACATCCTAGGATCTCTTCAAATTCTTCCACCATTGGTGATAGCTGGAAGTCCCCAAAGATGAAGCACCTCAACGGCTGACCATAATACTGGGCGAGGGAGGCAATTGGTTCCATGGAGACTTCTACCCTAGCTAGGTCCCAAATGCTTACCATAGGCTTTGCGGAAGGCTTGCCGTTGAAGTTGACCCATTAATTGCCCCAACTTTCGTAAACTGGTGACCTCTAAGCTCTTGATTTTGACTTGATAGAACCTCTTTTTAAGCGAAGGCTTTTGACTTGATCCCATGTTTTACTAAAGTGAAATAAAATCTAGTGCGAAACAAAACTCCTACATCTATCATGGGTGGAATGGATGAATGCATGAAGAAATGCATATGACACAGATGCAGTTTACGAATACGGGAGCCCGAGAAATTGTTTCCTTCTTGGATACGACGTCTAGGGGTAGCGAAATGCCCCAACGCACGTTTTTAAGAAGGCGACACGGACCCTCCGTTGGTTTGTTTACAGTAGGGATCAAGACAGAACCCATATGCAATGCCTATGCAAAAGACACAATGCGAGAATGTGCACAGTATGACAATATTTACCGAACATAAGCAAAAGGGTATATGATACTCATGCATGGCAGTGTGAAAAATGGCACGCAGCGTGTTTGCTTCGTGCCCCTATTTAAGGGACCTATAAGGGAGAGAACTAACTAGGCTTTTAGCAATAATCCCCAAGGTAGTTATATCTCTCTTGATGGTTTCTAGAGGTATCATCCCCTTTGAAGAACATATTGTAGCAGTAGGGACTACTAGCAACAATAGGTTTTCAAAGAGAAAAGCTCTAGATGAGGGTTCACTGTAATCAAGCAAGTCGGAGACCTAGCATGATCACAGATTCACCTCCACTCCTTATGCTCCCATGAACCCGGGTATAGGGCCCTTTTTCACTCACAGTGTGTGCAAATAGTGTTAGTGTTTGTGTGCATCAAATGAATAAATATTTACCTCATGCATACATTCTAAAACACACTAAAAGCAACAAATAGTTTATATACACAAGAACATAAAACAAATAAAGGGAAACCAACAAAGGAGAAAGTCATGATAAAACATTGCACAAGATTAAATGGCCTAACTCTCTAAAAAACAGTCCCCAGTGGAGTCGCCAACTGTCGCAACCTACCCTTCGGCGGGAGGGCGACGCGAGACTCGCGGGATGCGTGTTCCACGAAAGGAATACGCGCGGAGTCGCCACCAACGTTTATTTGAGGAAAACGTCGGAAAAACCGGAAAAGACGCGATCTACGAACTTTTAAGTTGAAAGGTTCGGGAGTTGTATTTACGCACGGGGAAGGTATTAGCACCCCACACGTCCGTCCCAAGGGACGGCAGCCTTTAATCGAATGTGCAAACATGACTTTGATTTTTATGTTCCCTTTTATATTCTTATATCCTTTATACCCTTTTTATATTTTTTCTCTTTTTGTGGTCGACAAGGGTGTTTCCCTTTGCTCCTACGTATTCCTCAATTGGGATGAGAAAATCAGACCTACGTAGTTCTTTCTTATCAAGTGATTCTTTTTTACTTAAGTGGTGATCATTTTAAGGCGTTGGACCTAAAAAATGATCCATTTTACTTAATGAGAAATTGAAATGAAAAACTTCCAAAGCCTATTTTTGTGGACGAGCTTGACTAGGCGAGTTGATTTTAGCCTTAGTTTCACTTTAGTTATTAATCAATTCGATTAAGAATGAGAAATCCCAAAGAGAAAACGTCCGATTGATTTTCCGCTTTATTTTACTAAAAGATGTTTTTTTGATTATTATATTATTTTTTACCTCTTTTTGATTTCCAACGTGGTTACGGCACGACCGAACGGTCGAAATTCGTTTTAACCGAAGTTAACGGATAATACAATTCAAACGTTCAGTGGAAATTTATTTTATTTTTAAGTTAAGCGAGAAATGACTTAAGTAAAATGGCTTAAGCACGTCAACAGGGGGTATAAAAAGTAAACAAAACGAGAATAAAAATGCACGAAACACAATGTGGACCACTACGGGTACATAGAATGAATCGAAAAGCTTGGTTCGAGGTACTTACCCGTTGAAGATCGAAGAACGATGAAGAACGAATGAAGAACGTCGAAGAACGGTTGAAACCTTTGCGAGATTCTTCACGGAAAACGTTACGGAAACGTTTCGGAAGCGCCTCGGCTTAGATTTTCTTCACGGAAACAATTTTTCCAAGCAAATTCGAAAGAGAGAGAAGTGCCTAAGGGGCTGAACCCCTTTTCTTCTTCACTTCCTCCCCTATTTATAGCAAAATAGGGGAGGTGGTTGCCGCCCAGCTCGCCCAGGCGAGCTCAGCTCGCCCAGGCGAGCCAGGTTGCTTCCTCTAGAAGCAACAGCCTTCTGGAGGAATATTCTAGAGGGCCCAAGTGGGCCTGGGTGCTATTTGCACCCCCATTTTTACTAAGTACACCCCCCTCTGCTGTTTTTTTGGTGATTCTTTTTTCGTAAAGTTACGGAAACTTACGAATTTCGTAACGATACTGGTTTTCTTTCCGTAATGTTACGGAACCTTGCGGATTACATAATCATCCCCCTTTTGACTTACGGAATGTTACGGAACCTCACTTAATTATGCAACGATGCTTCCATTTGATTTCCGGTGTGTCACGGAAACTTACGGATTCTGCATCAATATTTTTTTTGGTTTTTCGGCATGTCCTGGAATTTCACAAATCGCCTAATGATGGGTGCCAAGCACCTCACGAGGACCAAAGAATGGTCGCATGTCATCAAGCAAAGGTCCCCGGATGAAATTAGGGTATGACAATATGCCATGTCCTCTTCTTCCACAGTAAAAACAAGTGATAGAATTAGAATTACATTTTTGTGTGGAAGTGGAAAATTTTTTATGAACCTTTTGTAGTTTTTCAGATTTATACCCTAGTCCATTTTTATTAGACACATATCTTTGTTTACTTAATATAACATCTAAATTATTTCTACTATATGAAAATTTTGCAAGTGAATTTTTCAACTCTTTAATTTCTTTTACATATTTATCACAACAACTACAAGAATCTGTTATTTTCTTGTCATTAATAGTGGAGATATTAACTTTTTCATTTGTTTTAGAGATTGAGACTTCATTCCTAAGAAGATCTAATTCTTTGTTTAATTTCGAAATTTCATTTTCTAAATTTGAAATTCTTTTCTTTGATGATGAAACTAATTTTGCAAGTTTAATTGATTCTTTATGCAAATCAGCAAATGCATCTTGCAATTCATCAAAAGAAATAGATAAGTTGTTTGAAGATGTTACCTCTTCATCACTTTCGTAACTTTTGGCCATAAGGCAAAGATTTATCTCTTCATTTTCAGAATCTTCAGAGGATTCCAAATCATTTTCATCCCATGTGATGTATGCTTTCTTCAGTTTCTTTTCACTATGATTTTTCTTCTCAGATTTTTCCATCTTTTTCTTGAAGATGGGACAATCAACCCTCAGATGTCCAGGTTGATTGCATTCAAAGCATTTTAGAGTAGAGGATGAATTTTCTGTCCTTCTTTTTGATTTAAAATTTGGTCGCCTCTGATTTCCTCTTACTTTAAGGAACTTGTTGAATCTTTTTACAAAAAGACTTAGATCATCATCATCATCTGGATCATTATCCTGATCACTTTCTTCTTGAATTGAGGATGATGCTTTAAGAGCAATTCCTTTCTTTTTCTTGTCATTTTCTTCATTTTGGTGCAATCTCAATAGTTCCATCTCGTGTTCCTGCAACTTTCCAAATAAAGTGGCAAGAGACATGTTAGACAAATCTCTTGATTCATAAATGGCCGTTACTTTGGGTTGCCATTCTCTACTTAAACATCTTAACACCTTGTTTATAAGATCCTCATTTTGAAATTCTTTGCCTAAGGCTGCTAGATGATTTACTATATGTGTAAATCTCTTTTGCATACTCTGAATATTTTCATTTGCATTCATTCTAAATAATTCATACTCATGAGTTAGTGCATTTATCCTAGATCTTTTAACATCTGTAGTTCCTTCATGTGTTAATCGAAGAGTGTCCCACATTTCCTTAGCACTCTTACAATTTGAAACCCTGAAATATTCATCCATTCCTAGGGCACATGTTATTATGTTTTTGGCTTTTAAGTTGTATTGTACTCGTTTTCTATCCTCTTCAGACCATCTATCTCTAGGTTTTTCTATGGTTATGCTTTCACTTGATGAACTACCATCTATTGAAACTCTTTCTACTGTGGTGGGTATATAAGGCCCTATTTCTATGGCTTCCCAGATATTTAGATCTATTGCCTCGATAAAAATTTGCATTCGGGTTTTCCAGTAGTGGTAACCCTCTCCATTAAAGATTGGAGGTCTATTGATAGAATTCCCTTCTGGAAATAAGGAATTTGCTGAGGCCATCTTTTTCTTGAAGCTTCTAAAATTTATACAAGAATGAAGCTCTGATACCACTTGTTAGACAAGTGGCCTCAGATATCTTAAGAAGGGGGGGTTGAATTAAGATATTCCAAACAATTTCCCCTAATTAAAAATCTATTTCACTTTTTTACTCAAGTTATGAATTCCCTTAATAACAATCTTCTTAAATATTAATTCAAATGAAACAATTTGAATATGAATATAAAGCAATAATAAATAAAGGAGATTAAGGGAAGAGAAAATGCAAACTCAGTTTTATACTGGTTCGGCCACACCCTTGTGCCTACGTCCAGTCCCCAAGCAACCCGCTTGAGAGTTCCACTATCTTGTAAATCCCTTTTACAAGTTCTAAACACACAAGGACAATCCTTCCTTTGTGTTTAGAGATCCTTTACAACAAGAGACTCACAGTCTCTTAATCCCTTAGAGAATGAGAAGAAGAAAAAGAACAAATCTCTCTAGAAAGAGATGGATTTTACAGATTGAGCACTCAAATAATTCCTTAATGAATTGCAATTGAATTGGCCAAGGAATTCTTAAGAGGATAAAATGAATTTTCTCTTTGAGAGGATAAACACTTTGTTGTTCTGAAAAATCTCTAAGCAATTTCGTGTTTAAGTCACATATATATAGACCATTGATGGTCATTAATAAAGCCTTTGAAAAGTTGTGACTCTTGAAATTATTTTTCTGAAAATCCTTTCTGGTAATCGATTACAGTAATTGTGTAATCGATTACAGCTTTTAAAATTTGAATTAAAACGTTTACTAATTGCTGGTAATCGATTACCAAAATTGTGTAATCGATTACACAGTCTAAAATTTCGAATTCAAATTTTTGTAGCTGTTATAAAACGTATTTGGCCACTGGTAATCGATTACATCCTCTGGTAATCGATTACCAGAGAGTAAAACCTTTGAGAAACACTTTTTTAATTTAAATCACTTGGCCAAATCTTTGCTAATTCAATTAGGAATTCCCTTCCTAATATTCTAGTGATCATCTTGATGTTGTGACTTGTAATCTTGAAGTATTGTCTTGAATTTTAATCTTGAAAAGCCCATTTGCATCAATTGCAACACATCATCATGATCATCATCAAAACATCAAAGCCAATTGCATCTACACGTAGTTCTTGCAAGCGATGTGAGACTAAAATAGTCTCGGTGTTCTTTCACTAAAATGCGAACATGCTGTAGTAAAGAAACAAAAACCTCCAACTGATCAGAGCAAAATATAATTTTTGGAGCAAAACAATGTGTCTATTGGGGAAGGAGAGTACGCTGATAAAATTTTCCCATAACCACAAATGTGATCTTGGATGTTAGCATTTCGTTTCGAAATGACCATTTAGAGGAAACATCGGGTCCAACTGAAATAGAAAGAAAACGACTCAACGTGTATCAATCTAACATAGGGAAGTGTTTTATCCTAATTCCGAACCATAGATATGTCATGACTTGATTTTGCAAATAATTCCTTATCAAATCAAAGATTACATGCGTGATCATGGATCAATAGGACCTTTTTTGGGAATAGTGTTTTTGGTGGGAAATTTGGCTCTGAGTGTTTTGGCCTTTTACTTTCCTGTTTTTGTTTAGTGCGGGGCAAAAAAGTCATTCTCGCACTGTAGAAGCAAGCTTTATGATGATGAATCAAGTTGATTCAAGTTGTTTTGATGATAACAAAGATGATGACAAAAAGCCCAAGAGAATGATTTCAAGATTGAGTCAACAATTCAAGAATCAAGAGAAGTTTGATTTCAAGATTCAAGAAAAGATGAATTCAAGTTTCAAGAGAAGAAATCAAGAAGAATTCACAAGGGAAGTATTGAAAAGATTTTTCAAAAAACAAACATAGCACAGTTTTGTTTTCCAAACGAGTTTTCTCAAAATTTTCTAAGTTACCAGAGTTTTTACTCTCTGGTAATCGATTACCAGTTTCTTGTAATCGATTACCAGTGGCAAAGTATGATTTCAAAAGCTTTTAACTGAATTTGCAACGTTCCAATTGATTTCAAAAGGGTGTAATCGATTACAAGATAGTGGTAATCGATTACCAGTGTATCTGAACGTTGAAATTCAAATTCATTTATGAAGAGTCATATCCTTTCATAAAAAGCTTTGTGTAATCGATTACAAGGATTTGGTAATCGATTACTAGTGACAAGTTTTGAACAAAAATCAAAAGATGTAACTCTTCCAATGGTTTTCAGGTTTTTCTAAAGGTTATAACTCTTCCAATGGTTTTCTTGACCAGACTTGAAGAGTCTACAAAAGCAAGACCTTGATTTGCATTTGAAGAACTTTGACAACCTTTACAAACAACTTTTCCACATATTCTTTTACAACCTTTGAATCTTTTTGAACATCTTCTTCTTCTTCCTTCGCAAAAAGCTTTCTAAAGTTTTCTGGTTTTCCAAACCTTGAAGACAGAAGTGTGCTATATCTTTTATTCTCTTCTCCCTTTGCCAAAAAGAATTCGCCAAGGACTAACCGCCTGAATTCTTTTTGTGTCTCTCTTCTCCTTTTTCCAAAAGAACAAAGGACTAACCGCCTGAATTCTTTTGTTTCTCCCTTCTCCCTTTTCAAAGAATTCAAAACGACACAGTCTGAGAATTCTTTTGATTCTTCACTTTCCCTTATACAAAAGATTTCAAAAGACTAACCGCCTGAGATATCTTTTGTATCCCCTTCACAAAGTTTCAAAGAACTAACCACCTGAGAACTTTGTCTTAACACATTGGAGGGTACATCCTTTGTGGTACAAGTAGAGGGTACATCTACTTGGGTTGTTGTGACTGAGAACAAGAGATGGTACATCTCTTGTGGATCAGTTCAAGTGGAGGGTACATCCACTTGGTTGTTACAAAGAGAACAAGGGAGGCTACATCCCTTGTGGATCTTTGCTTGTAATGGATTTTACAAGGTTGAAAAGAAATCTCAAGGACCGCATGTCGCTTGGGGACTGGATGTAGGCACTGGTTGTTGCCGAACCAGTATAAAACTCTTGTGTTTGTCTTCTTCTTCCCTACACTCTTTAATTTCCGCTGTGCACTTTAACTATCGCTTTTACTTTTGGTTAAGTCTCTATTTCTGTTCTTTATCTTCTTAACATTATAGTAAAAGCCTAATTGAATCTAGTAACATTAAGAAGGATAGATTTTTAATTAGTAAAGGTTCACTAATAATTAATTCAACCCCCTTCTTAATTATTCCGAGGCCACTTGATCCAACAGAATGTGAACTTGCATTTAGAATTGTTAGTCAGTAGACAGATTGATTGAGAAAGAAAAGCTTGAACCAAAACCGGTGAGAGTGTGAACTTAAACTGTGAGTGAACGACTAGCTGTGAGTAATAATCTTTGCATCAATCTTTGAATTTTAGAATGAAATGTATAAATGAGGACATGATGAAGGCCATGATTGTGCATACACAAGCCTTTTGACCAAAAAACTTACCTTGAATGATAACTGTACCCTTTTCACCCTTTTTGAGCTGAATGATTTTGTAAAAAATTTAAACCCTGAACTTAAATAATTATCTCCAGATACCTTGTTTAGATTTTAGGAGAGCATATGGTTTAAGACAAATTTACCCCAAATTTGGGGGAGTGGAACTGATTGGGATGCAAAGAAAAAGAATAAGCATCAACACACACAACAAATAAGTTGTGTGTTAAAAAAATAAAAAAAGAAGAAAGCAATCAAAGAAAATGTGTGCTGATGTAGTAAAGTCAAAAGCAAATGAAAGTGAAAAGCTAGTGAGCAAGCGAGTTGTATTAAAAAAAAGATCACTTGGATAAGTCTAGGATTTGTGCTCTCTTAGAATCTAAGCCTTTGAATCCTAGAATAACCAATGAATTTTTGTAGCCAAGCCTCACTACAAGCCTGGGAAAGTCCTTCTGATTCTGTTTATACATTTTTTACTTTAAGGCATGAGATGAAGTTCAAAGATTGGACCTCTTGCTAGTTGTTATTAATGAATAACTTAAACACTTGTACGTTAGTGAAATAGTGGCCGTGAGACTGTGGTTTAAGCTACTTTCCTTGATATCTGTCTTATGCCTAACTTCATTTAATTGTACAAGTTATATTTTATTCTTCTCTTTAGATAACTGCATGCCTTGTAAAAGACAAGTGATGAGGTCATTTTGCTTCATTCTCTTATCATGCAATCATTAACTTTTGCTGCATACACCTTTGTACATAGTCACTGCATGTTATTGTCACATGGGGACCAGTGAACTGTTCTTTATTTGCTTGAGGACAAGCAAAACTGCAAATTTAGGGGAGTTGTTAGTCGATGAATACAACTAACTTTTGTGTATAAAACTTGTGTAAATTGTATCAAACTCCTCCAATTTATGGTTATTTTGTAGTGTTGTAATTAATTTTTGTTAAAGATTGGTAATAAATAATTAGTACTTCCATTTTGTGTGTTTAATAATAATTTTCTCTCAATTTCTGGATAATTAGGCAAGTTTTGAAGTGTTGATATTCACCCTCTCGCTAAGCCAATCTGCTGGCTTAGCGAACCATCCGCTGAGCGCAACATTCCTCAGCTAAGCGCGACGAAGAATCTGGAAGAAGGATGAGTTGTGCGTGTTCGCTGAGCGAAGGGTCATCCCACTAAGCGCACCGCTTTAGTCCATCCGTTGAGCAAGAAAAGCATGCGCTAAGCCGAAATTCACTAATGCGCGCTAAGCGGTTCAGAATTGCGCTAAGCGCACGAGCACGAACAAAGCCACCTATTTAAGCCTGAAATCAAATTTCTGAAAGGAGTTTGACCTTTTCTTGAAGCTTCTGGATGTCTAGAGAGTTCTAGAGAGAGAAAGGTCCAAGTTCTAGAGAGTTTGAGAGATTTTATTGTGTGAAGATCTGCAGAGACCAGAGCTTGAAGAGGAAGTCATCCTGAGAGCTTGAGATGAGTTTGTGAGTGATTGTGAGGTCCTAGAGGTGCAGGAGACATCCCCACTACTTGTATTTCTGCAATCTTTCATCTTTCTCTTCTCTTTGTTGTAAATGAAGCTTCCCAGTTATGGAAAGCAAAGTCCTCTGTTGGTTCTTCCTTGTAGGTACTTGATGCAAATATCTTTTTATCTATTTAATGATGTTTTGTGTGTTCACTGTGCTATTAGAACTTCATGCTACCATGCTTTTGCCTTGATCACGTAGCTGCATGTGTTTTCAGGATCATTCAACAATGGAAACTAGTCTGATTCTTAGAACTTGATAGGACGGGGCTAGTTTGTCGTATTATCACGAGGGATCGGGGTACGGTAACCTAGTTGTTGTATGTTTGTCTTAATGCGGTCCTGGACGAGTTTAGTCCAACAAGAGGAATCTACAGATGATGCTTGATCAGGATTAGGCTAGACTATCATGAGGAATCGGGGTTTAGCATTTCAAGAGACACCATAGAACATATGAGCACTGTTAAGTAGAGAATATTCTTTTAACATCAGGCACCTATTAGGAAGACCAACGTGTCGTCTACTTGTCTTTACGCATCATTACTGTCGCAACCTACCCTTTTGCGGGCGAGCGAGGTGAGGCTCACGGGTGCGTTTTCCAAAGGAGGAAAGATGCGCAGAGTCGCCACCAACGTTTATTTGTGGAAAACGTCGGAAAAACCGAAGGAAACCGGTCATAAAGAATATTCCAAGTTCGGGAGTTGTATTTACGTTTGAGGAAGGTATTAGCACCTCTCACGTTTGTCTCAAAGGACAACAACCTTATTTTTAGAATTGTGGAAATTGTGTTACCTTAACTTTTATTTCTTTTTATTTTTTGAGGTCGACAAAAGCGGGGCTCTTGCTTCTACGTACCCTCCATCGAAGAGGAAATCAGACCTACGTAGTTCTTTTTTTAGGGTGAATCAAGCGATTCTTTTTACTTGGAAGATGATCATTTAAGGCGTTGGACCTTAAAAATGATCCATTTACTTGGTAAGGAAAACTGAGATATTGAACTTTCAAATCCTTTTTAGTGATTTTTTGTGGACGAGCTTGACTTTGCGGGTTGATTTTAGCCTTAGTTTCACTTTAGTTATTAGTAAATTCAATTAAGAAAGAGAAATCCCAAAGAGAAACGTCCGATTGATTTTTTCACTTTATTTTACTAAAAGGTATTTTTGGTTATTATATTATTATTTTACCTCTTTTTTGATTTCCAACGTGGTTACGGCACAACCGAACGTTCGGATTTCATTTTAACAGAAATTAACGGATATTACAAATCAAATGATCGGTGGAATTTTATTTTATTTTTTTGATTAAGCGAGAAATGACTTAAATAAATGACGAAGCACGTCAAAAGGAGGTACGGAAAGTAAATGAAACGAGAATAGAGGTACACAAAACAAATGGCGACCACAACGGGTACATATAATGGATTGAAAAGCTCGATTTGAGGTACTTACCGATTGAAGATCGAAGAACAATGAAGAACGAACGATGAATGACGAAGAACGATTGAAAATCTTCGCGTAATTACCCACGGAAACGTTACGGAAGTGCCTCGGCTTGAATTTTTTTCACGGAAACAATTTTCCTCAGCAATTTCAGTGAATACGAAGTGCCAAGAAGGCTGAACCCTTTTCTTCTTCACTCCTCCCCAGATTTATAGCAAAATAGTGGAGGAGCTTGCCTCGCCTAGGCGAGCCAGGTTGCTTCCTCCAAGTGGACCACAACCGCCTTCTGGAGGAAGAATCTGGAAGGCCCAAGTGGGCCTAGTTGCTATTTGCACTCCCTTTTTTTACTAAATACACCCCCTTTACCTTTTTTATGAATTTTGTAACGATACTTATTTTCTTTCCGTAAGGTTAAGGAACCTTACGGATCATGTAATTACTCTTTTTTAGCTTTCGAAAAAAGTTACGGAAACTCACGGATTGCGTAACAATACTTCCTTTTGGCTTCCGTCACATTACGAAATTTCACGGGTTGTGTAACCACGCTTCCTTTTGATTTCCGGCACGTCTCAGGACTTCACTTATTGTGCAACAAAGGGTGCCAAGTACCTCGAAGCGGTCAATCAAAGGTTGCATGCCATCAAGCAATAGTCCCCGGACGAAATTAGGGTATGACAATTGCCCCTCTTTACTTACCTTTTATCGGAGATAAGAGGAAAGCAAAGATAAAACACTGATTTCGTCCGTCTTCGGCCCTTTCCGTGACTAGTCTATGACGACTCCCGTCTCTCCTTCTCCTTTTTTCTACACAACACAAAACAAAACACAAACAACAAAAACACCAATAACATAATATACATATACACACATGTTTGGTGAAGGAACCGATCGGGAAAATAACAAAAACCACATTTCCCTGTCACTGGAGGCTTCGCACTTGATGGTGGAGGACGTATGAACAGTGCTAGGCAATCAATTCATGGGTCTCCGAACAAGATTTCGAGGGTGGAGGATAGGCGAACAACGCTAGGCAATCAATTCGCTGGGTTCCAGCCTCGATGGTGGAGGACACATGAATAGCGCTAGGCAATCAATTCATGGGTCTCCGAATAAAAGTGGAGAATGGAGGATAGGCGAACAGCGCTAGGCAATCAATTCGCGGGGCTCCAGACTCGATGGTGGAGGATGCAAGAAAGACAATCAATTCATGGGGCTCCGAATAAGATTTGAGGGTGGAGGATAGGCGAACAGCGCTAGGCAATCAATTCGTGGGGCTCCAGACTCGTTGGTGGAGGATGCATGAATGACAATCAATTCATGGGGCTCCGAATAAGATATGAGGGTGGAGGATAGGCAAACAACGCTAGGCAATCAATTCGCGGGGCTCCAGACTCGTTGGTGGAGGATGCATGAATGACAATCAATTCATGGGGCTCCGAATAAGATTTGAGGGTGGAGGATAGGCGAACAACTCTAGGTAACCAATTTGCGGGGCTCCAGACTCGTTGGTGGAGGATGCATGAATGACAATCAATTCATGGGGCTCCGAATAAGATTTGAGGGTGGAGGATAGGCGAACAGCGCTAGGCAATCAATTCGCGGGGCTCCAGACTCGTTGGTGGAGGATGCATGAATGACAATCAATTCATGGGGCTTCGAATAAGATTTGTTGGCAGGACCGAATGGTCCACCGGTATGTTTCTACCTAAAAAGGGGAATCATGCTTTTTGCAAAGAAAAATAAATCATTCGCGAGAGCACTATATCTTAGAGAAACAATATACTCGTACCAAAGGTAATTTTCCTTGTAACTGAAGATGAAGGGCAGGATGTCAACATTTAGCTTTTAAATGAACATTCAGGGGAAACATCGGGTTAAGCTAAAACTGAGAATAAATCACTCATAGTGTATAAAAACTCACACAGGCAAGTGTTTTACCCTAATCCCAAACCATAACTGCACCATGACTTTATTTTGCACACGATTTCCTATCGAATCAAAAGATCACACACACGATCACGGATCAATAGGATTTTCTCGAGGGTAGTGTTTTTGGAGAGGAAACTGGGTGTTTCGGTTTTTTCCTCGTTGTTTAAGTGGGACAGGATATCGCCAGTCGAGAATGACTTTGAATGGAAATCCCAAAGGAAGAACCACCAAAAAATGGGTTTTCCTTTGCCGGCAGTCATTTACCTTGCCGAAAATTTATCTGGTCTGAAGATCTTCTGTTCTCTTTCTTTCATTGATCGGGAATTACTCTGTTTTCCTCCGATCTTTTCCTTTTGACTTTCTTTCGATCTTTGATCGGGAATCCTTCTTTTCCTTTCTTTTCATTTTTCCCTTTTCTTTCTTTTTATTTCTTCCTTTTCTTACTTTTCATTTCTCCCTTTCCATTTCTTTCTTTGGGAAATCAGGTTTTAGCATTCGTTATTTGCTATCCCTTGAGGAGATTCCACTGTCCTTTGCTTCGGGGGAAAGGATGAGGATTCTTTTTATAGGCCAAGGTTCAAAGTAGTCTAAGGTCGTGTCTCAACGGGGTCTTTTATCGTGGGAGCCTGATCTTGATATCTGGGGCATAACAAATTCGTGTGTCAAGGTATCGGTCTCGGGTTGAACTTCCATATCATTTCCACAAGGCACGCGTAACAATGATGATTCAGAAACAACGTGCGAAATTAGTCATGGCCACAGCTAGGTGGGCACTCAAGCATCCAGTTTATGGCATTGTGATACTACGGTTGGGGATTTACACAAACAGACCCAACGTTTCCAAATTGTGTTCTTTCATCGGTTCAATGAAACCATCCATTCTTATCTCGGCTATTCAGGAAAATAAACTCTTAGCGTCAGTCCCTTGTTTCCAAAAGATATGTTTGCTCTCTACGAATGATTTATGCTTCCTAACCATAACTTGCCGACCTTCGAGGTCTTTCTTTCTTTTTCCTTTTTGTTTCATCTTTTATGTTCACAAAAACTATACATCCATTGCCCTCTATGAGAAAAACTTTTCTTTGTACACCTACATTCCTATACATGACAAACTTTTTCTGTACACACATGCATTAAAACTCTTTCTCTTTACGTCAACACGGTCTATATACAAACCCTATTCATGTTCAAAGATTTCTTTTTTCGTTTTTTCAAACACACACACCCGTAGTTTATACAAAAGTTTCTTTATATACACTCGTCGCTCACACACACAAGAATTTCTTTTCACACATTATTTACACACACAAAATCCTTCTATACACATTTTCTTTTACATATATGAAAAACTCTTTTCTTTTCTTTGTATGCATAGACACGACATTCGTTCACAATGCTTTATTTTTGGCGTTATCATGATTTTTTGTTCATTTTATTTTTAGGACGATGTTCCTAAATGAAAAACTCTACACGGTTTTGGAATTTCAACAAACACTATTGACAACAACGAAGTAAGCACTAACGCAATTGTCCAAACAAAATATATGCACAAAACAAATGACAATCGCAACAACAAAAAACAAACGTTAGTCCCTCAAGTCATAGAAATAAAATAAAATGTAAATGATAAAGGATGAAACATAAAAAAAACATGAATCTGGGGATCCCACAGTCATGTGGCTCCGCATGCCATCGGACTCTTGGGACACGGTAACAAAAAGTGGGGTGGTCGACAAAAGCAGGGCTTTTGCTCCTACGTATCCTCAATTTGTGACGAGGAACTCAGACCTACGTAGTTCTTGATAACTGTGAGACTAAAAATAGTCTCGGTGTTTTCTTCACTAAAATGCGAACATGCTTTAGTAAAGAGACAAAACTTCTAACTAATCAGAGCAACATATGCTCTTTTTTTTTTTTGAAAAATGATGTGTCTATCTGGGAAGGAGAGTATGCTGATGAAATTTTCTCATAACCATAAATGAGATTTTGGATGTTAGCATTTCGTTTCTAAACGACCATATAGAGGAAACACTGGGTCCAACAAAGACAGGAGAAAATCACTCAAAGTGTATCAATCTCACACAGGTAAGTGTTTTATCCTAATTCCGAACCATAGATATGTTATGACTTGATTTTGCAAATCATTTCCTATCAAATCAAAGATTACGTGCGTGATCATGGATCAATAGGACTTATTTTGGGAATGGTTTTTAGGTGGGGAATTTGGCTTTGAGTGTTTTTGCCTTTTCCTCTTCTATTTTTGTTTAGTGCGTGGCGAGAAAGTCGCTAGCGCACAAGATTTTGTCGCCAATCAAAGGGAGAGGACCACTTTAGGTCGTGGTTTCCTTTTTCTTGTTTACTTGGTGACAATTCTGTATTGTTCAGATATTGTCTGGTCCAAAGACCTTTCTGTATATTTCTTTTGTTTTCTTCCGATCTTTGATCGGGAACTTTCTTTTTCTTTTTTGCTTTCTCCCCCTCTTTGATTGGGAATTTTCTTTCTTTCTTCTTTTTTTTTGTTTTCTTCCGAGGGCAAGGATTGACATTCTCACCCTGGGTCAAGGTTTATGATAAGTTGGGATTTTGGCTTTAGGCTTGTAGAATGGCTGGTCATGATATATGTCAGGGTTTGGCCAGCGGTTCGGGGATAAAGGGGATGTCCCACATTATTTCCATGATATACATGAAACAATGATGATTAGGAAATTTTATGCAAAACTGGTCATGCATGCACCCATGTGGACACTCAAGCATCAAGTTTTTATGGTCATGTGACACTAGGGCTCAGGATTCATTTTCCCTATTTAAGTCAACCCAGTGTTTCCAAAATATGTTCTTTTATCAAATCGTGCATTCATCCGAGTCCATTTTGGGCGTTCGGGAAAATTTTCACAGCATTCACCCTTCAGGTGTATACACATTTTTTCAAAAACTAGTTAAGATCAGTAAAATCTTTCAAAGAAAAGTTGGAAATTATCTCTTTTCAGAAGCATGTTGTTTTTTAGCTAGACAACTTTTATTTTTTATTCTTTTTATTTTCTTTTTTTCTTCCTTCTTTTTCTTTTCTTGCTCGCTCTTTTTGCTCTCTTTTTTTCCATGAGGTATTTTGCTACCTAAACATACGTATATTTTTGTGAGGTATTTTGCTATATACATGCGTGTCCAAGGTATCTTGCTACCTAAACATACATATATATGTTTTGTGAGATATTTTTGCTATATACAGGCATATCCAAGGTATCTTGCTACCTAAACATACATATATATATTTTGTGAAGTATTTTTTGCTACATACATGCATATCCAAGGTATCTTTCTACCTAAACATACATACATATATATGTATATATATATATTTTGTGAGGTATGACTACCTTCCGAGATTGTGCTTGTTTTATTTAAATTCCTAGGATCATGAGCAACTAGGTGTGTCCTGCTATGACTTGAGAAACAAAAGTGATCAAATAACAAGCAGAGATTTAAAAGGTACTAGGTTGCCTCCTAGTAGCGCTTCTTTAACGTCTTGAGCTGGACGCGTGATGGCTTATTGGTCACGGACCTAGTACTTTGCTTACCTTTGGCTTTGGACTTGGTCGCCTATTGGTCGGCCATGGGTTGTAAGCAACGCTCTAACCTTTTTGTGGATGAGCTGAGGTGAACTCTAGAGGTGATGGCGGTGCGTCTGTTGCCCGCTGCCGGCCATCCCCAGGCTGCTGTGGTGTTTCGCCTTGCGCCTGCTTGGGGATGCAGTACTTCTTGATGAAAGCTCGATTAGTAGGGGGCCTGATGACCTTGCTGGGGGCGACAGGCACTCCGTAGAACTGATAGAGGCCCGTAATTAGACCTTGGCAACTCCAAGACCCTGTTGGACTTCTTTGGGTCCACTGGGTGTCTTGCGGGCGCGATCCCTGCAAACAATAGATGACATCAGAAATTAGTTGAGCGATGTGCATACTTACCTATGTCATGATGACGTGTCCTTGCCGGGGGGAACGGGCACCCTGTAGGACTACAGTGGCCCGTAACCAGAGCTGGAAACCCCATGGCCCTGTTGGACTTCTCCGGGTCCACTGGGTGTCTTTGTGGGTGCGATTCCTGCAAACAATAGATGGTATCAGAAATCAGTTGAACCATATGTATACTTACCTATGTCACGATGGCATGACCTCGCTGGGGGGACGAGCACCCTGTAGGACTGATAGAGGCCCGTAACCAGAGCTGGAAACCCCAGGGCCCTGTTGGACTTCTTCGGGTCCACTGGGCGTCTTGTGGGCGCGATCCTTGCAAACAATAGATCACATCAAAAATCAATTGAGCCATGTTCATACTTACCTATGTCATGACGGCACAGACCAACTGATACATCTGTAGGGGGAGATTGGCATTGTGGTCGCTGGGCAGAATGTTGCTAAATAGCAATGTCATCCATATCCATGTAAGAGTGGTCATGTTGGTGCGCATGATCCGCACTTGTCTTTTTGCAGCGGCACGGGTGAAATCTTGCCCCGGTATACATAGTAGATGCGTGATAGCCTCCCTCTCTGGATGTGCTCGCACAGTTGGTCGCCCTCCAATATCAGGGGGTGGCTCAGGAACTGATAAAAGGAAACTACTGGCCCTTTAATCGGGAGCGCAAGTCTCGGTTAAGCATCTAAGGGCAAAGGACCTTATATTTCTCTTAAGGTGTGGATATGAACCACACTGAAAATGAGGACGCGTAGCCCTTTAAAGGCGAGGGCGTGCAGCCCTCTGCAGGCGAGGATGTGCAGTCCTCTGATGGCGAGGACATATAGTCCTCTAAAGGTGATAGGTACTAGTACCCAAGGGTCCACCTTTATGAGAAAGCAAGAGATCGACTCATCGAGAGGGCCGGTCATCCAAAAAGATTGGACACGAGATGTAGGAAATCTATGCAGTTAACATGATTTTTAGGGATGCAGACGCATGCAACCTTTGTCGTGAAATTTGGTAATGCTGACCTCATATGAAACAATGCAATGCAATGGAAAGTTGTTCAATGTTCATGACATTCTTTCCCTACCTTGTGATTTTGATTTTGATTTAATTTTTTTGGAAAACACAGATTGACTGTCCTTTTGAAAAAGGTGATAATTCATGCAAACTTATCCTATCTTTTGCAAATCTTTCCGGGAACTCCCTCAGAGTGTATGTTCTGTTTGATTTAGTCACTTGACCATTTGGAAGTGACGACAATGGAGCCGTTTGACGTTTAATCAATCTATTGAAATTCCAGGGTTTGTCTCCCCCCCTTTTTTTTCTTTGTTTAAAAACATCGACGGGTGAGAACTTTTGATCTGCCCCTATGTTCACTTGAGGCTCATGCACGATGCCCCTCATTGCCCCAGTGTAAGGCTTTGAGGTACCAATTGTTATCTTTCGTCATGACCTTGTAGCAAGGAACCTATTGGGTGAGAACTTCTAATCTGCCCCTAGGTTCGTTTGAGGTTTATGCATGGTGCCTTTCATTGCCCCAGTGTAGGGCTTAGAGGTACCAATTGTTGTCTTGTTTTCATAACCTCGTAGTGAGGAAGAATGAAAGATGCAGTTGATTCTTGCAAAAAGAATTTTCCAAGGGCGAGAAATAGTTGAAGGATTTTTCAGTTGATGGATTAAGTCAAATGACTCCTATGTAGAAGCAAGATGTTTTGATGTCTTGATGATGCTAAAGGATCAAGTGCTTCTAAGTTTTATTCAAGACAAGAATCCAAGAAAATCAAGATATATGATCAAGTTGATCTCTAGAATCTTTAGGAAGAAGTTTCCAAATTGAAAAAAACAAAAGGTTTGACCAAAGAATTCTATCATTTCAAATTGAGATTTGCTCTCTGGTAATCGATTACCAGCAGCTGAAAATGTTTATAACAATCACTAGAAATTTGAATTCAAAATTTATAATGTGTAATTGATTACACATGGATGGTAATTGATTACCAGCAGTTTATTGAACGTTTTAATTCAAATTTTTAAAACCTATAATCGATTACACAAGTCTTGTAATTGATTACCAGAGGGGATTTTCAGAATATAATTCCTAAGAGTCACATCTATTCAAATGGTTTATGAACGGCCATCAAAGGTCTATTTATATGTGACTTGGAAACACGAATTTAAAGAGAGTTTTCATTGCCCAAAAAGTTTTATCCTCTCAAAAGATTAAGAGTTTTTCTGAACTGAAATGTCTTATCCTCTCAAAAAGATTCCTTGGTCAACCACTTGCATATTTAATAAGGAATTTTGATTGATCTTCATTGTACAATCTATCTCTTTTAAGAGAGATCTCTTCTTCTCTTCTTCTTATTTCTGAAAAGGGATTAAGAGACCGTGGGTCTCTTGTTGTAGAGGATTCCTGAACACAAGGGAAGGGTTGTCCCTGTGTGGTTCAGACTTTGTAAAAGGAGTTTTACAAAGAGAGTGGAAAATCTCAAGTGGGTTCCTTGAGGACTGGACGTAGGCACGGGAAGTGGTCGAACCAGTATAAATCAACATACAACGCATTACTCTAGCTCTATAGGAATGGCAGTCACAACATGGGCTTCTCCCTCATTCTCACCCTCTTCATTTGCCCTAGTTTTTTTTTGGCATGTATCAAAGCATGATGATCAGATTTGCCTCTTTTTAGACCTACTTTGATCCTTTCGTCGGTGAAGACCATATCATCAAAGCTTGAAGGTGTGTAGCCCACCATCTTTTCATACTGGTAATGTGTCTACTATAATTGTCATCATTTGTTTCTCCGTCATTGAGGTGCCACTTGAACTGCCAGGTCTCTCCACCTTTGGGCGTATTCTTTTGAAAGATTTGTGCCCCCTTTTTGCACATGTTCTGTAGTTGCATCCTATCCGAAGACATCATACTGACACTGCCTAACAAAGGCAACCACTAGGTCCTTCCAAGAATGGACTCGGGAAGGTTCCAAGTTAGTGTACCAGGTAACAGCTACCCCAGTAAGACTTTCTTGGAAGGAATGTATCAGCAATTCCTCATCTTTTTCGTATGCCCCCATCTTCCGATAATACATCTTTAGATGGTTCTTGGGGCAAGTAGTCCCCTTGTACTTATCAAAGTCCAACACCTTGAACTTGGGAGGGGTGATGATATTGGGTACTAGGAACAACTCTTCTAGGTTAGCAAAGGCATAATCTTCACCTCCTTCAATGGCCCTGAGCCTTTCCTCTAGAAGATCCAACTTTCCCATTTCTGCCATAGCAGAGGGTTTTTACTTGTTGTGGAATGCAAGAGGTGTAGCTGGGGATGATACTGAGGGCCCTCCAAAGGGTTTTGTAGGGGTATACCACCAACTGCTTGCCCTTCAGGGGCATACCCAAGGCAAGGCTCGAAGTCGGCTAGATTGTGGTGGGGAATTTCATGTGTCTCCCCCATGGTTTAAGAGACATGTGCATGATCAGTTTGGGGTTGTTGGCTCTCAATGGGTATAGGAGTGGAGTTATTGACATTCTTATTGGGAGTGTACGCCACATTGGGTGGCGTATAGTTGAGAGGCAAGCCATATGGCGGGAAGGCGTGCTCGTTTTGAATTTTGTACATCATGGGGGCCGTCCGTACTTCCCAAATCTTTGCCTACCATAGCTGAGGTTGGATAATTCATTTGGTTAAGGCCAGATGGGGCATCGGGTTTACCTTAGCAACAGCCCTGGTGGCGGCAACTACAACCGCATTGGCTTCCATTATCTTCTCCACGCTCATCATGGCCTCCATCATTGTGGCCATTTGCTCTTTCATGGCCTCCATGTCGGCCTCCATCTGCTCTTGCACCTCCTCTACTTCACCCATTACTCTAGCTCTAGCACAGGTTCGGTAAGGGCGCCGTAAAGCGTGTTCTTTTTTTTATAACAATGATTAAGTGTATTTTATTTTATTTTATTTTTCAAGGAAAGAATGTAATGAGCAATGCAACCAATGAAAAGCATGGATGTATACGAATGATGCATAGTTGAAGTATTGCAAATTTTTACGTAGGACATGGGGTTGAATCAATTTAGATTTTCAACATGGTCCATGACATCTTTGTCAAGGTGAAGCTGGAAGTAACAAGGATATCAACAATCCTAAACGTGTTTGGCAGTAGACAAAGCAATGATGTAACATGATCCATCTTTTGCCCCAATTTTTGCAAGATGGTTACTTCCATGCTTCAACTTGACTTGATGAACCTTTCCGTAAAAGCATGAGCTTGGTTCAACCCCATAATCCAAAGAATGACAATTTGATCGCAATACTTCGACAACATTTCATAGAGATGAAAGACTCGAGAATATGTATGCTATGCATGGAAAATGTAATTATGCAATTGAGATGCCCGAAGAAACATCTTTTCTTAGTTAACCCTGCATTAGGTACCATGTTCAATCATTTCGTTTTTAATTGAAACGGGTTTATGATCCCAACATGGTTGGCTCATGGTACCGAATATATGCAACTAAGAATGCAGCGTGAATTTTCATGCTTCCCTTTTTGTTTTTTTGTTTTGCAGAGGAAAATGCAAGGATCATGCATGAGCAAACATGAAAACAAAAGGTATGCAGTTTGTAGAATGAAAAGTATGTTGAACGCATATGCATGATGATGCAATGACTCATGCAAAATGTGATGCTGGAATATGATAATGGAAAAATGTAGGAATGATATGTTCATTATGATGGCATGAAGAGATGCTTATGCGATGCATGATATGAATGCATTTACGGACACGAGAGACCGAAAAATCATATCTTCTTACTTGCGCATTTGGGGGCGTAGTGCCCCATGTGTACAGTTAAGAAGGTGATATGAACCTTCCAGCTTCCCGTGACAAAAGACGAGACCAACATACAACGCATGCGTGATGACATGATGCAGACGCGCAAAAGCATAACACGGGGATGTACACAGCATGGCAATATCCACAAATAATCATACGACAAAGGCATACATGACATTTAGGACTACATGCATGGCAGTGTTTAAAACGGAACGCAGTGTGTTTGCTCCGTGCCCCTATTTTAGGGACCTACAAGATAGTATCTAGGGGTCTCTAATAACTACTCCCAACGATCCATATCTTACATGGCTATTTTCTAGAGGTATCATCACTCAAGATAATAATATTGCGGCGGTATGGAATACCAGTGACAACACATTATAAAGAGAGAAAGCTCTAGATGAGGTTTCACTATTATCAAGCAAGTCAGAGACCTAGCATGACCATAGATTCACCTCCACTCCTTAGATTTCCATGAACCCGGGTATAGGGACCCTTTTTTACTCAAACCCGTGGGTGCATAGAATGCAGTGTAAAAATGTGGAAAAGATAGCATTTATTATATTTACACATTTCAAAAAAATGCACACACAAAGTTTCACAATTCCACAATTTCCTAAAATAGGCCTAACTCACAAAAACAGTCCCCAGTGGAGTCGCCAACTGTCGCAACCTACCCTTTTGCGGGCGAGCGAGGCGAGGCTCACAGGTGCGCTTTCCAAAGGAGGAAAGATGTGCGGAGTCGCCACCGACGTTTATTTGTGGAAAACGTCGGAAAAACCGAAGGAAACCGGTCATAAAGAATATTCCAAGTTCGGGAGTTGTATTTACGTTTGAGGAAAGTATTAGCACCTCTCACGTTTGTCTCAAAGGACAACAACCTTATTTTTAGAATTGTGGAAATTGTGTTACCTTAACTTTTATTTCTTTTTATTTTTTGAGGTCGACAAAAGCGGGGCTCTTGCTCCTACGTACCCTCCATCGAAGAGGAAATCAGACCTACGTAGTTCTTTTTTTTTGGGTGAATCAAGCGATTCTTTTTACTTGGAAGGTGATCATTTAAGGCGTTGGACCTTAAAAATTATCCATTTACTTGGTAAGGAAAACTGAGATATTGAACTTTCAAATCATTTTTAGTGATTTCTTGTGGAAGAGCTTGACTTTGCGGGTTGATTTTAGCCTTAGTTTCACTTTAGTTATTAGTCAATTCAATTAAGAAAGAGAAATCCCAAAGAGAAACGTTCGATTGATTTTTTCGCTTTATTTTACTAAAAGGTATTTTTGGTTATTATATTATTATTTTACCTCTTTTTTGATTTCCAATGTGGTTACGGCACGACGGAACGTTCGGATTTCATTTTAACAGAAATGAACGGATATTATAAATCAAATGATCGGTGAAAATTTATTTTATTTTTTTGATTAAGCGAGAAATGACTTACGTAAATGACTTAAGCATGTCAAAAGGGGGTACGGAAAGTAAATGAAACGAGAATAGAAGTACACAAAACAAATGGGGACTACCACGGGTACATAGAATGGATTGAAAAGCTTGATTTGGGGTACTTACCGGTTGAAGATCGAAGAACAATGAAGAACGAACGATGAATGACGAAGAACGATTGAAAATCTTCGCGTAATTACCCACGGAAACGTTACGGAAGCGCTTCGACTTGAATTTTCTTCAAGGCAACAATTTTCCTCAGCAATTTCAAGTGAATACGAAGTGCCAAGAAGGCTGAACCCTTTTCTTCTTCACTCCTCCCCCTATTTATAGCAAAATAGGGGAGGAGCTTGCCACCCAGCTCGCCCAGGTGATCCAGGTTGCTTCCACCAGAAGCAACCGCTTTCTGGAGGAAGAATCTGGAAGGCCCAAGTGGGCCTAGTTGCTATTTGCACCCCTTTTTTACTAAATACACCCCCTTACCTTTTTTGGTGATTCTTTTTCTGTAACGTTACGAAACTTTACGAATTTCGTAATGATACTTATTTTCTTTCCGTAAGGTTACGGAACCTTACGGATCATGTAATAACTCTTTTTTAGCTTTCGAAAAAAGTTACGGAAACTCACGGATTGCGTAACAATACTTCCTTTTGGCTTCCGCCACATTACGGAATTTCACGGATTGCGTAACCACGCTTCCTTTTGATTTCTGGCACATCTCGGGACTTCACATATTGTGCAGCAAAGGGTGCCAAGTACCTCGAAGCGGTCAATCAAAGGTTGCATGCCATCAAGCAATAGTCCCCGGACGAAATTAGGGTATGACAATTACTCACGCGATTTTCCTTTTTAATAGTTAGTTTACACACTTGTTCATAGTAAACACATCTCTTTTTATACTAGACACTTATTCACTGAAATAGCTTTACCAAGTAACACAAGTTCCACGAGAGTTCGATACTCGGTTCTTACCGTTTTATACTACTTGCGCGATCCGATGCACTTGCCGGAAGCGAACAAACACCGTGAAGCAGACCTGGTCCTTCCGTCTATAGCAAATCTAGCACATCAACTCGCTTCGAATATGGTGGGACGAGGAAGGGATGCATTGGGGAATACCAATAGCCCGCATTTGGGTTACACCCGAAGTGCTTACCCCTACAGTCTACCCTCTAACTTTACGGCACCTGCCATGGAAGAGAACATGGACCATGCCATTCCCTTTACCTTCAAAGGGCAGCCTCCCCAGCCTGTAGGGGGCGCCCGCGAAAAGCCTCAGGAGCGTGCCTAAGGGGACTTCGACTCATACCCCCCTTTCACCACTAAGGGACCAACACCCAATGCCTTGCCTCAGCCTAATATCGCGGGAGTCTCTCAACCCCGCCCGATGCAGCCACTAACTCTTCTCCGTAGGGGGGCCGCCTCTGGCAGTGGAAGAAAGAGAGAAGCTCGATCTCATTGAAGAGAGATTGAGAGCTGTTAAAGGGTTCGGTGACTGCCCCTTCATCGATATGACAGATTTGTGCTTGGTACCCAACGTCGTCATCCCTCCAATGTTCAAGGTACCAGACTTTCATAGGTACAAGGGGACCACTTGCCCCAAGAATCATTTAAAGATGTACTGCTGGAAAATGGAAGCATAGTTTCGCTGGAGCAGCAGTCATTTGGTATACCAACTTGGAAGCATCACACATCCGCTCATGGAAGGACTTGATTACTGCCTTCATTAGGCAGTATCAATATAATACTGATATGACTCCCGATAGGACTCAATTACAAAACATGAGCAAACGAGAGCATGAATCCTTCAAGGAGTATGCCCAATGGTGGAGGGATTTGGTGACTCAAGTGGCACCTCCCATGGTTGAAAAGGAGATGATTACTATGATAGTAGACACTTTGCCGGTGTTCTACTACGAGAAGTTGGTGGGTTACATGCCTTCTAGCTTCGCAGATTTAGTGTTCGCGGGCGAGAGGATTGAAGTGGGCTTGAAGAGAGGGAAATTTGACTATGTCTCCCCTATCGGCACAAGCAATTGAAGGATCGGAGTAGCCGGGGCAAAAAGAAAGTAGGGGGACACCCATGCTGTCACCTTGACACCCACTTGGCCAAAGCCTCAGCAAGCCTCGCATGGTACTCATCAGTACGCTCAACACCACCCGAGTTTTTTGGCCCATACCAAAAACTCTCCCAACATGGCACCCATCCAGGAAAGGGCGTCCGCACCATCGCAAAAGGTCCCTGCTGAGGCTTCGGCTCCGGCCCAACCTCGTCCTGCCGATAATGCCCATCCTGGCATGAATTCCAACGTGGGAAGAAACCCTCCGATGAAGAAGCTTTCAGAGTTTGCCCCAATCCCGAAGACATATGGAGACCTATTGCCATCATTGATCGCTAACCAATTGGCAGCAGTAACCCCTAGAAGGATTTATCAGTCCCCATTCTCAAAGTGGTACAACCCCAACGCGACCTGCACGTATCATGAGGGAACACCGGGGCATTAGGTTGAACAATGTATGGCCCTCAAGCACAAGGTCCAAAGCTTGATTGAGGCGGGATGGTTGACGTTCCAAGAAGATGGGCCAAATGTGAAGACAAATCCACTCGCTAACCACAGGGGATCGGCAATGAATGCAGTTGAGGCGGGCTGTTTGCAAAGGACTAAACATTTAAAGGATGCCATAACCTCTAGGAGGTTAATTTTTGAAGCCCTACAAGAGGCAGGCGTGGTCCCTCTCGGTGGGCACAAGGGGGATCCTTGTTTGATGCGTCCGGGTGCACAACATGATATGGAAACATGCTCAGCAGTAGAAGAGCTGCTGCAATGGATGATAGACCAAGGCCGACTCGAGATTGGCAATGAGGACGAGAAAGAGCAACATGTCTGCATGCAGTTAGTAGACAAGGAAAGTCCCAAGAAGCCCAAGCCTTTGGTGATGTAAGCTCCATTGGAGCTTGTAGGCCTAGGATCTTCTTCATCAATGGATTCCTTTGCTTCTTGGAAGATGAATGGCAGCGGAATGGAGAAAGGAGGAGAGAGAGGAGACACCACTTCAAGGAGAAGATGAGTCTAGAAAAAGCTCACCACCATAGGAGGCCATGGATAAGAGCTTGGAGGAAGAAGGAGATGAATGAAGGGAGAGGAAGAGAAGAGCACGAAATTTTGTGCTCTAAAAGAGCTCTGGAATCTGAAGTTTAATTTTCAAATGATCAAAGTTCCAAAAAATGCACACACATGACCTCTATTTATAGCCTAAGTGTCACACAAAATTGGAGGGAAATTTGAATTTTAATCCAAATTTCACTTGAATTTGAAATTGAATTTGTGGAGCCAAACTTTGGAGCCAAAATTTCACTAATTATGATTAGTGAATTTTAGTTATGGTTCAGCCCACTAATCCAAGATCAATTCCAAGATTCTCCACTAAGTGTACTTAGGTGTCATGAGGCATGTAAAGCATGAAGGACATGCACAAAGTGTGACTATATGATGTGGCAATGGGGTGTAGTAAGCAAATGCTCACCTCCCCCTCTAAAATTTAATTGGATTGGGCTTCTACCAATTCAATTAAATTTATTTCCCAACACACACATCAAATATTCACTTAGTGCACATGAAATTACAAAACTACCCCTAATACAAAAACTAGTCTAGGTGCCCTAAAATACAAGGGCTGAAAAATCCTATATTTCTAGGGTATCCTACCTACATTATGGAGCCCTAAATACAAGGACCAAATATAATGACATCCTAGTCTAATATGTACAAAGATAATTGGACCCAACCTTGGCCCATGGGCTCAGAAATCTACCCTGAGGCTCATGAGAACCCTAGGGCCTTCTTCAGCAGCTCTAGCCCAATCGTCTTGGAGCCTCTTGCTCATGGCTCTAGTGACTGGTCCCTTCCTAGGGAGGATTGCATCATTTGGTGATACATTTCACCAGAGATGCGACTCCCTAAAATCACTAAGGCCCATCGACGTTGTCAGGAAGTAAACCGATCCCCTTCCCCTATAAAAACAACAAGGTTGTCCCATGGAGGTACGCTCCTCAGAAGCCGAGCGAGAGGAAAGAGAAGGCCATCAACACTGACTCACTTTCCGCCAAAGTGACCAATATTATCGGGATAAGCAGGGTGACCCACAGCGGCTGCATCTTTGCAGCGCCTGACCTGCCGGTACGACCCGCGAATGCCAAAGGAAAAGCAAAGATGATCGCGGAAGAGGCCAACGAAGCAAGGAGGTTCGCCGAAAAAGGGGAAGACTCGATGAAAAGTGGTGTCCTTAGAGGAGGCCAACGAGTTCCTCCGTATAATCCAACAGAGTGAATTCAAGATAATCGAGCAACTCAACAAAACTCCGGCTAGGGTTTCTATGTTAGAACTGCTCATGAGTTCCGAGCCTCACCAAGCATTGCTAGTTAAAGTTTTGAACGAGGCCCATGTGGCCCAAGACATCTTCGTAGAAGGCTTCGAGGGGATTGTCAACAATATCACCGCCAATAACTACCTTACCTTCACTGAGGAGGAGATTCCCGTTGAGGGACGAGGAAATAATAGGGCTCTGCATGTATCTACCAAATGCATGGATCACATCATGGCCAAAGTGCTCATTGACAATGGCTCCAGCCTAAACGTAATGCCCTAAAGCACCTCGAAGAAACTACCATTCAATGCCTGCCACTTGAAACCAAGCTCCATGGTGGTCTGGGCTTTCGATAGAAGTCGCTGGGAAGTAAGAGGGGATGAAGCCAGAGATGTCCCTAAAAATTAAAGAGGAAGTGAAAAAGCAGTTCGATGCTGGCTTCTTGGCAGTGGCTTAATGGGTGGCCAACATTGTGCTAGTCCCTAAGAAAGATGGGAAGGTACGAATGTGCGTGGACTATCGGGACCTAAACCGAGCCAGTCCCAAGGATAACTTCCCTTTTCCACACATTGATGTCCATGTGGATAACACAACCAACTTTGTGTTGTTTTCCTTCATGGACGGGTTCTCAAGTTACGATCAAATAAAGATGGTGTCGGAGGACATGGAATAGACTATGTTCGTCACCTTGTGGGGAACATTCTGCTATAAGGTGATGTTCTTTAGGCTCAAGAACGCCGGGGCAACCTATCAGTAGGCTATGGTAGCATTGTTCCACGACATGATACATAAAGAGATTGAAGTCTATGTGGATGACATGATTGCCAAGTCCAAGACTGAGGAAGGACATCTCGTCAACTTGCGGAAGTTGTTCAAGAGACTGCGGAAATACCAGTTGAGATTAAACCCTGCCAAGTGCACCTTCGGGGTCAAGTCAGGAAAATTGTTGGGTTTCGTCGTAAGTCAGAAAGGGATAGAGGTGGACCCGGAAAAGGTAAAGGCCATCCTCGAGATGCCTGAGACATGCACCGAGAAACAAGTTCGAGATTTCTTTGGGCATTTGAACTACATCACAAAGTTCATTTCACAGCTCACTGCTACCTGCAAGCCACTTTTAAACTATTGCACAAGAGCCAATCCGTTCGCTGGAACAACGACCGTCGAGAGGCATTCAGAAAGATCAAACAATGCCTTATGAATCCTCGTGTGCTTATGCCACCGGTACCCAGGAGGCCTTTTATCCTGTACATGACAGTGTTGGATGGGTCGATGGGATGCATGCTGGGGTAGCACGACGATTCCGGAAAAAGAAAACGGGTTGTCTATTACTTGAGCAAAAAGTTCACAGCCTGCGAGATGACCTACTCTCTGCTGGAAAGAACGTGTTGCACTTTGGTATGGGCATCCCATCGTCTAAGGAAATATATGCTGAGCCATACTACTTGGTAGATATCCAAGATGGACCCTGTCAAGTACATTTTCGAGAAGCCCGCTCTTACGGGGCGGATTGCTGTTCGCTTTTGGCAAGTGCACCGGATCATACAAGTAGTATAAAATGGTAAAAACCGAGTATCGAACTCTCGGGGAACTTGTGTTATTTGGTAAGCTATTTCAGTAAATAGGTGTCTGGTGTGTAAAGATAAGTGTGAATATGAACAGGTGTGTAAACTATCTGTGCAAAAAGGAAAATCACACGAGAGAAATGATGTGTAAAAACAAGTAGAAAACACGTTGGCCTTCCTAATAGGTGCCTGATGCTAAAAAGATATTCTCTATCTAACAATGCTCATGTGTTCCTATGGTGTCTCCTGAGATACTAAACCCCGATTCCTCATGATAGTCTTGCCTAATCCAGATCAAGCATCATTCGCAGATTCCTCTTGTCGGACTAAACTCAACCAAGACCGCATTAAGACACACATACACAACTAAATTATCGCACCCCGATTCCTCGTGATAGTATGACAACTTAGCCCTGTACTATCAAGGACTTTAGAATCATACTAGTTTCCACTGTTGAATGACCCTAACAAAGCATGCATCTAGGTGACCAAGGTAAAGGCATACTAGAGTGAAAAGCAGATAGCATAGAGAACACACAAAACATCATTAAATAGATAGAAATATATTTACATCAGGTACCTACAGGGAAGATCCAACAGAGGATTTAGCTTTCCATAACCAGGAAGCCTTCTTTACAACAAAGAGAAGAAGAAGATGAAAGATTGCAAAAATACAAGTGGTGAGGATGTCTCCTTCACCTCTTGCATCTCACAATCACTCACAAACTCATCTCAAGCTCTCAGAACGGCTCCTGCTTCAAGCTCTAGTCTCTACAGATCCTCACACAGTAAAATCTCTCAAAACTCTCTGGAACTTGGACCTTTCTCTCTCTAGAATCTCTAGACATGCAAAGCTCTGTATCCCAGTCCAAACTCTCTTCACAAAATCTGATTTCTGGCTTAAATAGGTGGCTTTGTTCGTGCTTGCGCGCTTAGCGAGATTATGATCCACTTAGCGCACATTAGTGAATTTTCGCTTAGCGCTCTTTTCTCGCTCAGTGGATGCGATGAAGCGGTATGCTTGATAAGATGAAGCGGTGCACTCAGCGAACCTATACAACTCATCTTCTTCCAGATCCTTCCTCGCGCTTAGCCACTAAGTGTTGCACTTAGCGAACGCTCGCTAAGCCAGCAGATTGGCTTAGCGAGAAAGTGAAAAACAGCACTTTTCAAAGCTTGCCTAATTAACTTGAAATTGAGAGAAAATGATTATTAAACACACAAAATGGAAGTACTAAGTATTTATTACCTATACTTAACAAAAAATACTTACAACACTACAAAATAACCATAAACTGGGGAAGTTTGATACAATTTACACAGGTTTTATACATACAAGTTAGTCGTATTCATCGACTAACAATCGCTCAGTGGCAAGTTTTGCTATATGAGTTTGACATCGTCTATGTCACCCAAAAGGTGATAAAGGGAAGTGACTAGGCAGACTATTTCGCTCAGCAACCTCTCAATGATTACTAGCCCATGCATCTAGAGTTTTTGGATGAAGACATTATGGCCTTGTTCGAAGAGAAGTCAGAGGATAAGGACAGGGCTAAATGGATCGTGTGGTTCGATGGCACATCCAATGCATTAAGCCACGGGGTTGGGGCGGCTCTGGTCTCTCCCGAAAATCAATGCATCCCTTTCATGGTCAGGTTGGGTTTCAATTGTACAAACAACATGGCCAATTACGAGGCATGCGCCCTCGGGATCCAAGCAGCAATTGACTTAAACGTCAAGTTGCTCAAAGTGTACGGAGACTCAGCCTTGGTGATTCACCAACAGAGAGGAGAATGGGAAACTAGGGATCACAAGTTGATACCCTACCAGACTTAAATTAAGAAATTGGCTGAGTTCTTTGATGAGGTCTCTTTCCACCATATTCCCCGAGAGGGGAATCAAATGGCTGACGCGCTTGCCACTCTAGCATCCATGTTCTAGCTGACTCCGCATGGAGACTTGCCATACATTGAGTTCAGATGTCGTGGCAAGCCCACACATTGTTGTTTGATAGAAGAGGAATAGGATGGTAAACCTTGGTACTTCGACATCAAGCGATACATCGAGGACAAGGAATACCCACAAGGGGCTTCTAACAACGGCAAGAGAACATTAAGGAGGCTGGCAACTAGTTTCTTCTTGAGTGGAAGCATACTATACAAAAGAAACCATGACATGGTTTTACTCCGATGCATGGACACTATGGAGGCTGAACAAATGCTAGTGGAAGTCCATGAGGGTTCCTTTGGAACACATGCCAATGGGCATGCCATGGCCCGAAAGATTATGAGGGCAGGCTATTACTGGCTCACCATGGAGAGCGACTGTTGCCTCCACGTGAGAAAATGTCATAAGTGTCAGAAGTTCGCAGACGACGTCAGCACTTTGCCCATGCCTTTGAATGTTCTGGCAGTGCCATGGCCCTTCTCCATGTGGGGAATAGATGTGATCGGGGCCATTGAGCCCAAGTCTTCGAACGAGCATCGCTTCATCCTGGTTGCGATCAACTACTTTACCAAGTGGGTCGAAGCCGCCTCGTACTCCAGTGTCATGAGGAGCGTGGTAGTCAGGTTCATCAAAAAGGAGATAATCTGCCGGTATGGATTGCCAAGGAAGATTATCACGAACAATGCCACCAATCTGAATAACAAAATGATGAAGGAAATGTGCGAGGACTTCAAGATCCAGCACCACAATTCCATGCCTTATAGGCCCAAGATGAATGGGGCAGTAGAGGCGCCCAACAAGAACATCAAGAAGATTATTCAGAAGATTATCGTGTCATATAAGGACTGGCACGAGATGCTCCCTTTTGCGCTACATGGTTATCAAACCTCGGTTCGCACATCAACTAGGGCAACACCATTTTCATTGGTGTAAGGAATGGAAGTCGTATTACCGTTATTGGTAGAAGTTCCTTCTTTGAGGATCTTGACAAAGTTCAGGTTGAAATAGTTAGAGTGGGACCAAGCACACTTTGATCAACTCAATCTTATAGAAAGCAAGCGTGTGGCAGCTATGAGCCATGGGCGTCTGTACCAGAGGCTGATGAAGAATGCTTTTTACAAGAAGGTATGTTTGTGCAAATTCAAAGAGGGAGACCTTATGCTGAAGAAAGTATCTCAAGCCCTAAAGGACAATAGGGGAAAGTGGGCTCCAAACTATGAAGGGCCTTTTGTCATAAAGAAGGCATTCACCGAAGGAGCATTGGTGCTCCCCAACATGGATGATGAGGAGTTTCTTTCACCTATGAACACCGATATCGTCAAGCGATATTACCCTTAACACTTGGGGCATTTAGGAGGGTCACTACATGATTGTACTCTATGGCCCCCCAGAGTTTCCTGTCCTTTGTAAACTTTGATTGCAACATCTAATGAACATAAGATTGATGATTTGCACTTCCACCCTTGCATTGTGTCTATTTTTGCTTTAAGATACATGTTCTCTTTCTATGATCTGAGCCATCTCACTCGATCTATAGGGGTGTTGCGAGCGCTTAAGTAAAATTAAACATAATGGACATTTGTTTGAGTCATCGCACTTTAATTGCCCATGCATACGCATGCACATGGATATTTTTTCTATCTTGTGAATCGATGGACAGGAAAAGATTTTTTTCGACTGATGGTCAATATTGCGCCAAATTCAAGACGAAGATAAACCAAGGTAAGTGGTAGTGTAGTCATATTTTACTGCGTGGTTCCATTTCCTGCTTTCAGAGACTTAGGGACGGGTACGAGTAGATGCTAGGCCTGTGATCAACATATCATCATCCCACGTCTAGCTCAAGACGTTAAAGAAGCACTACTGGGAGGCAGCCTAGTATCCTTTAAAGTTTCTGCTTGTTGTTTATTCATCTATTTTTCTAAAGTCATAGTTGAATATGCCTAGTTTATTCTTAATCCTAGGAATTAAAACAAACAAGCGCTAACCCACAGGTTAAACACAATTTTGCAATGAGTTCTTGCAAAAAAAAAAAAAAATACAGGGTTAGCTCGCCTGGGTGAGCACCCCCTGCATGAGAAAGGTTAAAAAGAGGGGGGAGGGTGAGTTTTTTTCACTCAAAACTTCCTCCCCTCATTCAAAAAATGAAGGCTAACAGGATTCCTTGGTTTTCCAGCCTTAGGTCACCATTTCTCCTTGTTTTTGATTCCATTTTGCACTATTATTCATCCCCGACAACTAAGTACCTCATTCTTGGGCTCTCTAGCTTTCCATTGATGTATTTTGGTGCTCTAAGTTACATGTATTTACTCAAAAACATGAGGGATTTATCCTTGAATTGTTGCTTGTTTTTGTTGAGTTGAAGGGTTGTAGGCAACGACTTTAGGCCTAAGTTGTATTCTGAAAAGATTGGGCATGCCACATTGCCCCCATTCCCTTGCTATTCATGCCTAAATATGCGCCCACCAAGTGCTCGATGAAATGCCTCAATGGCATTTGCGCATGACTTTGTGAGGAATAACCTATGAAATAATTTGGTATGCGAATGTTTGCCATTTTTTAGCATGTAGGCAGTTTTCATGAGGACTAGAATGATACCTTAGGCCTAGGAACCAAAGCTTGTTTTTGGGGTGCAAGAGAACCCAAAAGTGGGTGCATATTAGGTGAAGCTTGCCCTTTAGGCCAACAATCAACTTTGGGTTGCACCGTGATGTTGCCTTACACCTAGAGGTTTGAAAATGTTGCTCATCATGTACTTGTAGGTGTAGGATAGGTAGCCAAATTACCTTACGTAGCGAAAATACCTCACTTAGCTTAGGTAGCAAAAATGCCGTTGTTGATTTATTCATTTAGGTAGCAAAAATACCTTTATTGATTTACACCTTTTAATATGTACATATGTAATTTAGGTAGCAAAAATATTTGAATGTGTGTATATAAATGTTTGGTAGCAAAAATGCCTCATAAAGTGTATATATGTTGCATGTTAGGTAGCCAAAATACCTCACAAAAATCATATGTTTAGGTAGCAAAAATACCTTGTCAATTTAGGTAGCAAAATACCTTGTTAAAATTTAATTAATTTAGGTAGCAAAAATACCTTGTTAATTTAATTAATTTAGGTAGCAAAGATACCTTATTAATGTTATTAGTGAAATACCTTGCTAATTTGTATATTAAATTGGGTAAATGTACTTGACTACGCGTATGTGTATTTCTTAGGTGGCAGAAAATACCTTAAGTATGTATGTGTGTAAGGTTGGCAAAATATATACATAGCGAATACGTGTGTGTGATTCAGGTAGCGGAAACGCTTTGAATGTGCATGTATATTCGTAAGTGTATAAGTTGCTCTAGGTTTGCATTTAGTTACGGGACGTTGTTGCTAGACTTTGCTTCAAAATGCGATTTCCTTGTAAAGCTAACTTTCCAAATGTTTGTTTTTGCATGAGATGGCTTCGAGAAAACTTTCCACAAAGAGGTCTAGGAAGGACGCCACTGGAGAAGGCTCCAATGTTACCCAGCCAGTTGACATGAATTTTGACAGGAACCGATTCCGGAGCGCTGAGCATCAGCAGCTCTTCGAGAGCATCAAGGGATGGTCATTCCTCAGTGAGAGGCGGGTTCAGTTGAGGGATGATGAGTTCCCTGATTTCCAGGAGGAGGTAGCCCGCAGGCACTGGGCACCACTTGTGACCCCCATGGCTAAGTTTGACCCAGAGATAGTCATGGAATTTTATGCCAACGCATGGCCTACCGTGGAGGGAGCTCGTGATATGCGCTCCTGGGTGAGGGGCTAGTGGGTCCCATTTGATGCAGATGCCCTCAACCAGTTCTTAGGCCACCCTTGATTTTGGAAAAGGATCAAATGTGTGAATATGACCATAGGAGCAGTTAGGTCTCTGGTTTTTGACAAGAAGGCCATTGCTCAACTTTTGTGTATACCGGGGTAGGATTTCGCCTGGACCGCTGCAGGGAGATGGGTGAGGATCATGCACACCAGCATGACCATGTTGACCCAGATAAAGATGACGTTGCTGCTCAGCAACATCCTGCCCAGTGACCACAACTCCGATCTCCCTCTGCCGAAGTGCCAGCTGGTGTATGCCATATTGGCACATATGAGTATTCACGTGGCTGAGTTGATTGCTGATGCCATCTATCAGTTTGTGGGAACGGCGCCTACGAGGCACCCTGTGGACCCAGAAAAGTCCAACAAGGCATTAGGATTTCATGCACTGATCACAGGCCTCTACTAGTTTTACGGAGTGCCGGTCGCCCCCAGCAAAGTCATCTGGCCACCTATCACCAGAGCCTTCATTGAGAATTACTGCACTCCTAGGCTGGTGCAGGGTAAGGTGTTCGGATTCCGACAAGTGCACCGGATCGCACAAGTAGTATAAAACGGTAAGAACCAAGTATCGAACTCTCGGGGAACATGTGTTATTTGGTGAGCTATTTCAGCAAATAGATGTCTGGTGTGTAAAGATATGTGTGAATATTATGAATAGGTGTATAAACTATCTGAGCAAAAAGAAAGAAAATCATGCGAGAGAAATGATGAACAGGTGTATAGCACAGAGAACACACAAAACATCATTAAATAGATAGAAATATATTTACATCAGGTACCTAAAGGGAAGATCCAACAGAGGATTTAGCTTTCCATACCAGGAAGCCTTCTTTACAACCAAGAGAAGAACAAGCTCTCAAACCGGCTCCTGCTTTAAGTTTTGGTCTCTGCAGATCTTCACACAGCAAAATGTCTCAAAACTCTCTAGAACTTGGACCTTTCTCTCTCTAGAAACTCTAGACATGCAAAGCTCTAAATCCCATTCCAAAATCTCCCTCTAAAATCTGATTTCAGGCTTAAATAGGTGGCCTTGTTCGTGCTCGTGCACTTAGCGCAATTATGGACCGTTGAGCGCACATTAGTGAATTTTGGCTTAGTGCGTGCCTTTCTCGGTTAGCGTATGGACTGAAGCGGTTCGCTTAGCAAACCTGTACAACTCATCTTCTTCTAGAGTCTTCCTGGCGCTTAGCCCATGGGTGGTGCGCTTAGCAGATGCTCGCTAAGCTAGCAGATTGGCTTAGCGAGAAGGTGAAAAACAACACTTTCCAAAGCTTGCCTAATTAACCTGAAATAGAGAGAAACTGATTATTAAACATACAAAATGGAAGTACTGAGTATTTATTACCTATACTTAACAAAAAATACTTATAACACTACAAAATAACCATAAATTGGAAGAGTTTGATAAAATTTACACAAGTTTTATACACAAAAGTTAGTCGTATTCACCGACTAACATGAGGCACCACAGCAGCCTAGGGATGATTAGCAGCCGGTGGCAGATGCTCCACCGCCACCTCCAGAGTCTACCTCTGATCACCTGCGGAGATGGGAGCGATATATACGACATGTGGCTGACCAATAGGCAAGCAACCACAGGGGTCAGGTGCGGCTGCATAAGACTTTCTACCAGTACACGCGCCGCCCGCAGGGCTAGGATTCCAGCCCATACATGTGGCCTACTACGGAGCAATTTGAGGCTGTAGTAGCATGGCCGAGGGGTTGGCCCGATGATCAGACAGGACCCACCGACACCCCTGGAGGTGGGGACGAGGTTGAGGACGATCAGGACATGGCAGACATGATAGATTTCCTCCTGTGAGAGAGGCGGGGATGACCAGATCACCAAACTTGTCATTTTCATGTGTTAACATTATTGTGATTTACCTCTTTCGAAATTTTTTCATTTTCATGTGTTTAACATTATTGCGTTCATGTGTTTGAAATTAGTGCTTTCATGGGTTTGACATTGTTATTTTCATGTGTTTGATATTATTGCTTTCATGTGTTTGACATTGTTATTTTCATGTGTTAGACGTTATTTGCTTTTGGTTGTTTGACATTATTACTATTAGTTGTTATCTCCATACAGAATATGCCGTTATCACTTTCAGTTATTTATCGTGCATTGTCGTATTTACTTCACGATCTTTTGTATGAAATGCCAAAAAATGTAGGTCTTGTGTACTTTCAGTTGCACACCTTGTTTTCCATAACATGTAATCATGGATACCAACTATACCCGATTTGCAAACTATCTCTAATCTTTTCTTGTAGCGATTGACTAAAAGAAATAGACAAAAACAAAAATTATAAAGATAAAAAAAATTGTCAACTAAAAGCCAACACGCTTTTGAAAAATGAACTTGCCAAAATTTCGCCATTCAGAACATGAGCAGATTTTTGAGAAAAAATGTGTGTACACTTGAAGGGTGAATGCTGTGAATTTTTCCGAATGCCCAAAATGGACTCGGATGAATGCATGAATTGATAAAGGAGCATGTTTTGGAAACACTGGGTTGACTTAAAATGGAAAAATGAATCATGAGCCCTAGTGTCACATGACCACAAAACTTGATGCTTGAGTGTCCACATGGGTGCATGCATGACCAATTTTGCATAGATTTCTATATCATCATTGTTGCATGTGTGCCATGGAAATAACGTGGGACATTCCCTTATCCCTGAACCACTGGCCAAACCAATGCCCTGACATACATCATGTCCTGCCTTTCTACATGCCTTTTCAGCCAAAATCTCAACTCATCGGCCATAAACCTTGACCCAGGACAAGAATTTCCATCCTTGCCCTCGGAGGAAGGAACAGAGGGATCTCCCAAGAAAGAAGATCCATTCACTATTAAGCTGCAAATGTGCTTCAAAAAAATAAAAGAAAAAGAAAGTTCTTGGTCAAAGATCGGAAGAAAGCAAAAGGAAAAAGATAGTTCCCGATCAAAGATCGAAAGAAAGCAAAAGGAAAAAGAAAGTTCCCGATCAAAGATCGAAAGAAAACAGAAGAAAATATACAGAAAGGTCTTTGAACCAGACAATATCTGAACAAACATACAAAATTGTCACAAGCAAATGAGAAAAGAAAGGAAACCACGGCTGGCGATGCATGAAGTGGTCCTCTCCCTTTGATTACCAACCAAAATTTTGTGCGTCGGTGACTCTTTTGCCCCGCACTAGACAAAAACAGAAAAGGAAAAGGCCAAAATACCCAAAGCCGAGTTTCCCACCAAACACAGTTTCCCAAAAAATTCATATTGATCCATGATTGCGCATGTTATCTTTGATTTTGATAGGAAATGATTTGCAAAGTCAAGTCATGATATATATGTGGTTCAGAATTAGGAGGAAACACTTGCCCGTGTGAGATTTATACACCTTGAGTGATTTTCTTCTATTTCAGTTGGATCCAGTGTTTCCTCTAAATTACCATTTAGAAACGAAATGCTAATATCCTGAATCTTATTTATGGTTATGAGAAAATTTTATCAGCAAACTTTCCTTCCCCAATAGACGCATTGTTTTTCTTTAAAATATATATTGCTCTGATCGACGCATGAAGTGGTCCTCTCCCTTTGATTACCAACCAAAATTTTGTGTGTCAGCAACTCTTTTGCCCCGCACTAGACAAAAACAAAAAAGGAAAAGGCCAAAATACTCCCACCAAACATAGTTTTCCGAAAAAGTCCTATTGATCCATGATTGCGCATGTTATCTTTGATTTTGATAGGAAATGATTTGCAAAGTCAAGTCATGATATATTTGTGATTCGGAATTAGGAGGAAAAACTTGCCCGTGTGAGATTTATACACCTTGAGTGATTTTCTTCTATTTCAGTTGGACCCAGTGTTTCCTCTAAATTATTGTTTAGAAACGAAATGCTAATATCCTGAATCTCATTTGTGGTTATGAGAAAATTTTATCAGCATACTTTCCTTCCCCAATAGACACGTTATTTTTCTTCAAAATATATGTTGCTTTGATCGGTTGGAGGTTTTGTTTCTTTGCTAAAGCATGTTTGCATTTTAGTGAAAAAACACCGAGACTACTTTAGTCTCACCTTTTGTCAACTAGAGGCGAGCAAGCCCGTTGACCAAGACTCCTTTAGTCTCACCATCATCATCCAGAGACGGTAAGTCTGATGACACACAGAGACACGTCATGGCTATCCGTACCTTTTGTCAACCGGAGACAAGCGAGCCCATTGACCAAAACTTTTTTAGTCTCACCTTTGTCATCCAAAGACGACAAGCCCGTTGACCAAGACTCCTTTAGTCTCACCTTCCAGCAAGTGCACCGGATCGCACAAGTAGTATAAAATAGTAAGAACCGAGTATCGAACACTCGGGAAACTTGTGTTATTTGGTAGGCTATTTCAGCAAATAGGTGTCTGGTGTGTAAAGGTAAGTGTGAATATGAATAGGTGTATAAACTATCTGTGCAAAATGAAAGAAAATCACGTGAGAGAAATGATGTGTAAAAAAAAGTAGAGAACACGTTGGCCTTCCTAATAGGTGCCGGATGCTAAAAAGATATTCTCTATCTAACAATGTTCATGTGCTCTTATGGTGTCTCCTGAGATACTAAACCCCGATTCCTCATGATAGTTTAGCCTAATCCTGATCAAGCATCATCCGCAGATTCCTCTTGTAAGACTAAACTCAACCAAGACCACATTAAGACACACATACACAACTAAATTATCGCACCCCGATTCCTCGTGATAGTACGACAACTTAGCCTTGTACTATCAAGGACTTTAGAGTCAGACCAGTTTCAACTGTTGTATGACCCTAACAAAGCATGCATTTACGTGATCAAGGTAAAGGCATACTGGAGTAAAAAGTAGATAGCGCAGAGAACACACAAAACATCATTAAATAGATAAAAATATATTTACATCAGGTACCTACAGGGAAGATCCAACAGAGAATTTAGCTTTCCATAACCAGGAAGCCTTCTTTACAACAAAGAGAAGAACAAGATGAAAGATTGCAAAAATACAAGTGGTGAGGATGTCTCCTTCACCTCTAGGATCTCACAATCACTCACAAACTCATCTCAAGCTTTCAAACCGGCTCCTTCTTCAAGCTCTGGTCTATGCAGATCTTTACACAGCAAAATCTCTCAAAACTCTCTGGAACTTGGACCTTTCTCTCTCTAGAAACCCTAGACATGCAAAGCTCTGAATCCCAGTCCAAACTCTCCCTCTAAATTCTGATTTCAGGCTTAAATAGATGGCCTTGTTCGTGCTCGTGCGCTTAGCGCACTTATGGATCGCTTAGCGCACGTTAGTGAATTTTGGCTTAGCGCGTGCCTTTCTCACTTTGTGGATGAACTGAAGCGGTGTGCTTAGTGAGGTGAAGCGGTGTGCTTAGTGAACCTTTACAGCTCATCTTCTTCTAGAGTCTTCCTCGCGCTTAGCCCAGGAGTGTTGCGCTTAGCGGATGCTCGCTAAGCCAGCAGGTTGGCTTAGCGAGAAGGTGAAAAACAACACTTTTCAAAGCTTGCCTAATTAACCTGAAATTGAGGGAAAATGATTATTAAACACACAAAATGGAAGTACTAAGTATTTATTACCTATACTTAACAGAAAATACTTATAACACTACATAATAACGATAAATTGGAAGAGTTTGATACAATTTACACAAATTTTATACATAAAAGTTAGTCGTTTTCACCGACTAATAGTCATCCGCCACCCTTGCCATCCAGAGACGGCAAGTCCGATGACACGTGGAGACAACATATGGTTATTTGCCACCCTTGTCATCCAGAGACGGCAAGTCCGATGACACGCGGAGACACCTCATGGTCGTTCGCCACCTTTGCTATCCAAAGACAATCGAGTCCGATAGCACGCGAAGACAGATTATGATCATCCGCACCTTTTCCATCAGAGACAAGCGAGTCCGATGGCACACAGAGACAAAATTGGTCATCTTCTTCCTCTTTCAAAGACCTCAGTGTCTTTCGATCGAGACTATCGCAGCCTTCCCTTTGTCAACCAGAGGCAAGCGAGCCCGTTGATACGCAAAGACTGTAATGGTCAGTTACTTTCAGTGTTCCGAGACTATCAAAGTCCTCTTTATCATCCAGAGACAAGTGAGTCCGATGATATCTGGGATGATAATGGTCATCCGTTTCTAATCGTTTTGGAGATTTTTGCAGCCTCTTTTTTCATCCAGAGACAATCAAGTCCGATGTCGTGCAAAGACTCTCTTTTGTCATCCAGAGATGATCAAGTCCTAGGACGTGCAAAGACTCTCTTTTGCTATCTAGAGATGATCAAGTCTGATAGCATACGGAGACTGTCACGGTTATCCATTTTTATTGCTTTCAAGGCACCAAGGCTTTTGTTGTTGCACCTGATGTCTTTTATGCTCTTTCTTTTGACAGGTTTTGTTGATTGATCTATTGGTCGATCGGGTGGGAATTCAGCTCGAACGAAATTAGTGTCTTATCTTTACTTCCCTTTTATCTCCAATAAAAGATAAGTAAAGAGGGGCAACTGTCATACCCTAATTTCATCCGGGGACAATTGTTTGTCGGCATGTGGACCTTAATTGACCACTTTGAGATGCTTGACACTTGCCGTCGTGTAATCCATAAAGTTTCATGATGTTTTGGAAAGAAATTAGCTAAAAACACAAAAATGGGGGTGCACTAATCAAATTGGGGTGGTCTGCCCAACATCTGGGCCCATCTGGAATATTCCAGAAAAGGGATTGCTTCAGGTGGAAGTAACCCAGCTCGCCCAGGCGAGCTGGGTGGCAACCACCTCCCTCATTTCCTTATAAAATGGAATGGGAGGGCTGAGTTTGAGGGGTCCAGCACCTTTATAGCTCAGAAATCACTTAAAATTAGGGAGGAGAAGAAGAAGGAAAGAAAAAATCCAAGCCTAGATGCTTCTCTAACGCTTCCGAGACATTTCTGTGATCAAATCCGTGAAAGTTTCTTCGTTGTTCTTCATTCGTTCTTCATTGTTCGTCGAGCTTCAACCGGTTAGTTTTTGATTTTGAAGCTTTCAATTCATTCTATGCACCCTTAGTGGTCCATTCTTGCTTTGTATGCTTTCATCTTCATCTCGTTTACTTTCAGAATCCTTTTCTTCTATTTGTAACGAGCTTTGACTGATCGTTTAAGCCGTTATCTCGCCTAATAAATGATAAAATGAATTTCAATCGATCATTTGTGTTGTAATCTCGTTTAATCACCGTTAAAATAAAATTCAACCATCATTCACAATGTAACCTCGGTTAATAAAAAAAAGGGTAAATAAGCTCCAATCGGACATTTTACTTTGAAAGTTCTTTTTAATGAGTTAATAAATAACCAAGTGAAAGGGTCATTTGAAACCGTTTTAAGGTCCAATGCCTTAAACGGTCCTTTTTGCTTTTATCGGTTAAAATGGACCGTTCAAAAGTATAAAATCAACACACCGCATAACTTCCTACTTTCTTTAGAACTACGTAGGTCTGAGTTCCTCATCGCAATTGAGGATACGTAGGAGCAAAAGCCCCGCTTTTGTCGACCCCTAAAGATAAAAAAATGTAGAAAAGGAAAGATCAAATAAAATAAATTCATGATTTTGCACATTTGATTTAAGGATGCCGTCCCTTGTGATGGATACATGGGGTGCTAATACCTTCTCCGTGTGTAAAAACAACTCCCGAGCCTTTCATGCTTAAAGTTCATAGACACACGTTTCGGTTTTTTTAACGTTTTCTTCAAATAAACGTTGGTGGTGACTCTGTGCATTTTCCTCCCTTGGAAGACGTACCCATGAGTCTCGTGTCGCCCTCCAGCAGAAGGGTAAGTCGCGACATATGTGAATCATGAAAATGCCTTGCAAAAATGTATATGTATATAAACAGGTATCATGAAAATGCCAAATAAAGTGTGCGTATGTATGTGGGTATGTAGCACCAAAAATTCTTTTAAAAAATGTAGGTATGTCATAAAATTCCTTTCACCAAGATGTATGAATGTGCATGTATATAGATGTGAATCATAAGATGGCACACATCAACGCGTAAGTTTTTTTCTAAGTACACGTTGACGTTCGCGTTGTTAGAAAGAAGTGTGCAAGTGTGCACCATTTTAGTTTGATTGGCCTTTATTGTGATAAATTGATATTTCCTGTAAACTAAATTTACAAATATGTCCTTGCAAGAAATGGCTCCGAAGAAGCTTTTAGCCAAGAGTTCTAGGAAGGATGCCACTGGAGAGGGTTCTAGTGTGGCCCAGCAGGCAGATATGGACTTTGATGGACACAGGTTCTGGAGTGCGGAACACCAATAATGATTTGAGGTCATGAAAGGATGGTTGTTCCTCATAGAGAGGCGAGTCTAGCTGAGGGACAAGGAGTATGCTGAGTTCCAAAAGGAGATAGCCTGGAGGCAATGGGCTCAGCTCATATCACCCATGGCTAAGTTCGATTCGGAGATAGTCATGGAGTTTTATGCTAACGCTTGGCCTACATAAGGAGTCAGAGACAAGTGCTCCTGGGTGAGGGGCCAGTGGATTCCCTTTGATGAGGATGTCATCAATCAATTTCTGGGGCATCCACTGGTCTTAGAAGAAGGCCAGCATTGCGAGTTCAGCCAGAGGAGGAGTTAGGCCTCCAACTTCGATGAGGAGGTGTCATACCCTAATTTCGTCCGGGGACCATTGTTTGGTGGCATGCAACCTTCGCTTGACCGCCTCGAGGTACTTAACCCCCATCGTTAGGTAATCCGTAAAGTCCCGCAACATTTCGGAAGTAAAAAAGAAACATTGTTGCACAATCCGTAAAGTTCTGCAACATTCCGGAAGTAAAAAAGAAACATTGTTGCACAATCCGTAAAGTTCCGCAACATTCCGGAAGACAAAAAGAGCATTGTTGCGTAATCCGTAAAGTTTCACCACATTCTGGAAAGAAAATGGATGTCGTTATAGAATCCGTAAAGTTTCGTGAGATTTCGGAAAGAAAACAGCCAAAAACACAAAAATGGGGGGGGGGTGAACTTATCAAGATAGGGGTGTAAATAGCAATTCGAGTCTAGGCCCTTCCAGAACATTTTGGAAGTTGGGTTGCTTAAGGAGGAAGCAACTGGGCAGCAAGCTCCTCCATGTTTTTGAAAAATGGTTTACGGGGCTTCCGTGGCTTCCGTAAAATTTCTGAAATCCTTGGGTCTGCATATTTCACTTAACATTGATGAAAGGGAAGAGAAAAAAAAGATGAAAATCAAATCCAAAACACTTTCGTAAGGCTTCCGTAACTTTTCCGTAAAATACGAAAATGGGGGTGAACTTAGTGATTTGGGTGCGCTTAGAAATCTTCTTCATTAAGTCTCTGAGCGGCAAGCACCTCTCTTTTTCCTATAAATAGGGGAGGGGGGCTGTTTTAAAAAATAATCATCACCCCTTAGCTATGAATTTCGGCTATTTTGGGCAAAAAACACGTTTTCGTGAAGAAAAATCGAGTCGAATTGCTTCCGTAACACTTCCGTAAGCGATTCTATGGAAATTCTTCATCGTTCTTCGTCGTTCTTCGGTCTTCAACCGGTAAGTTCCCGAAATCGAATCTTTCAATTCATTCTATGCACCCTTAGTGGTCCCTACTTGTTTTGTGTACTTTCACTTTAATTTCGCTTACTTTCAGTTTTCTTTTCTTCTGTTTTTAACGTGCTTTAACCGTTTATTTAAGTCGTTTTCTCACCTAATAAATGATAAAATGAATTTCAACCAATCATTTGTGTTGTAATCTCGTTTAATCATTGTTAAAACAAAATCTAACCGATCATTCACGCTGTAATCTCAGTTAAACAAAAAAAAAAGCAAAATAATAATAAAATAATCAAAATATCTTGAAAAATAATAATAAAATAATCAAAATATCTTTGAATAAAATAATCAAAAAAATCAATCGGACGTTTTTCTTTGGAAGTTTCCTTGGATCAATTGATTAATAACCAAAGTGAAACTAAGGCTAAAATCAACTCACAAATCAAGCTTTGTCCGCAAAAAAAAAAAATCACTAAAAACTGTTTTAAGGTCCAATGCCTTAAAAGATCCTCTTTGCTTTTATCGGTTAACATGGACCGTTCAAAAGCATAAAATCAACATGTAACTTTACCGCTTTTGAAAGAACTACGTAGGTCTGATTTCCTCTTCGATGGAGGATACGTAGGAGCAAAAGCCCCGCTTTTGTCGACCTCAAAAATAAAAAGAGACAAAAAGTTTAGGATACATGATTTCACACAACTCTAAATCTAAGGTTGTTGTCCTTTGTGACAAACGTAAGAGGTGTTAATACCTTTCTCAAGCGTAAACATAACTCCCGAATCTAGAATATTCTTTATGACCAGTTTCCTCTGGTTTTTCTAACGTTTTCCTTTCAATAAACGTTGGTGACGACTCTACGCGCTTTTTTCCAATCGGAAAGCGCATCCGTGAGCCTCGCCTCGCTCGCCCGCAAAAGGGTAGTTTGCGACAGTTGGCGACTCCACTGGGGATCTGTTTCTAAGTGAGTTAGGCCTTTTTTTTAGGAACAAGTGGAATTATGAAAGTTTGTGTGTGCATTTTTTTTAGAACTGTGTAAAAAATAATAAATGCTGTCTTTTGCACATTTTTACATCGCATTTTAAGCACCCACGGATTTGAGTAAAAAAGGGGCCCTAACCCGGGTTCATGGAAATCTAAGGAGTGGAGGTGGATCTATGGTCATGCTAGGTCTCCGACTTGCTTGATAATAGTGAAACCTCGTCTAGAGCTTTCCCTCTTTATAATGTGTTGTCGCTGGTATTCCATACGCCGCAATATTATTATCTTGAGTGATGATACCTCTAGAGAACAGCCATGTGAGATATGGATCGTTGGGAGTAGTTATTAGAGACCCCTAGATATGATCCTATAGCTTTCCCTCTTTGTACCATTTGTTTTCATGCATTCTTTTGCGAATATCACATAAATTATAGTTTTGTTGTATACCTAGTGATATCTTGTCTCTTTAGAGTAGCACGTCACTTTTTAACGCATACATTGGGGCGCCGCAATGCCTAAAGCGTAGTATTAAAAAGGCGGATCTTTTTCAGACTCTCGTATATGTGAACTACCACTTGTTTTTCTTCTTTTCTTTTCCATGCATGTGCCTTGCATCATTCATATCGGAGCCTTGATTCACCCCTTTTTTAGGTAAAATGATGGGAACAAATCAAACCGGAAAAAGATTCTATCAAGTCAAGATTAAGGGCTTAGATGTCACCAGCCTCAAGGAGTTGGGGCAGTTGATGGGACCCCTCCAAATACAAGCCTTCCGCAAGGCGTACGGAAAGATTTTAGATTTCACCATAGCAGAGGTATTCACGAAAGCCGTTGTATCCCTCACCCAATACTATGACCAGCCATTGAGATGCTTCACGTTTGGGGACTTCCAATTAGTACTGACTGTTGAAGAATTTGAGGAGATTCTAGGATGTCCTCTTGGGGGAAGAAGACCGTATCTTTTCTCTGGCTTTTTTCCCTCCCTGAGCAAGATTGTTGTTGTGGTCAGGGATTCGGCAAGAGAGTTGGATCGTGTAAAGCAAACTCGAAATGGCATAGTGGGCCTATCGCGGAAGTACTTGGAAGGCACGACAAGAGATATGGCGAATCAAGAGGAATGGGTCCCGTTTATGGACGTATTAGCATTGCTAATCTTTGGGGTTGTCCTCTTTCCAAGCGTGGAAGGTTTGGTGGACCTAGCCGCGATTGATGCTTTCCTTGCATATCAACATAGCAAAGAGAGCCCGATGGTAGCTATCTTGGCGGACTTATTTGATACATTAGACCGAAGGTGCGAGAAAAGTAGCGCACGGATCATATGCTGCTTACCTGCTCTTTGTGTATGGTTGGTTTCGCACCTATTCCAACAAGACATAAGACACCCATGTCCGCTCCAAAGCCATTGCTCGTGTGTCAAAAAGAGAAGAGTAGATTGGGACCAACACTTGGCTGGGATAGGAGGCAGAACAATCAACTGGTTTCCTTGATGGAAGGAAGGAAAGGAGGGAGTTCTCTTCTCATGTGGGGACTACCCAAACATTCTATTGATAGGGACGAGGGGTTGTATTAACTACAATCCCGCACTTGCTATAAGACAGTTAGGGTACCCCATGAGGGGAGCACTAACGGAAGAGAGCCTCTCTCCTTTCCTTGTGAGAGATTTCGGCGCGCAAAGTTTCAAGATTGTACAAAGAGTCCACAAGGCGTGGGAAAGCCCGTTAAGAAAAGATAAAGAACTTAGGGGCATCCGTAATGGCATCATCGGTGGTTATCATGAATGGCTGAAAGTTCGTACACGAGGGTTAGATTGGCTCTCCAAGTTGAAAATTATCAACGAGGAGAACTTCGACGCTCCGGAAGAGGATGAAGAAGTCCGAGCTCTAAAAACAGAACTAGGAAAAGCAAGACTTGCCAAAGAAAAATTCAAGTTAGTCACTACAAACGTCTGGAAAGAGTGTGCCGAGTTACGAGAAGAAAATGCAGCTACCACAAGAGCCCTTGAACGAGAAACCAAGAGGGCTCGCAAGGAAGAGCATAGCCGAGACAAATTCCATGGAGCTTTGTGGGGCAGCAACAATGAGCTCAAGCTTCAAAGGGAAGAGAGAGACCAATCACAAGTACATAGCATGGTCTTAAAAGAAGAGTTAGCTGCTTGCTCAAGATCCAAGAGGAGTTTGGCCCAGCACTTAGAAGCCACGGAGTAAAGCATGCTAGCTATAATAGGGTAGTACAAAGAGGAGCTAAACCAATCTTTGGCTCATGAGCAAAAGCTTGTAGAGGACTTCGCACAAGCATACACCAAGAAGGAGGAAAGAGGGAGGGTGATTGATGCATTGCATCAAGAAGCGACCATGTGGATGGATAGGTTCGCCTTGACCTTAAATGGAAGTCAAGACCTCCCACGGCTACTAGCCAAAGCAAGGGCCATGGCCGAAGTGTGTTCAGCCCCAAAGGAAATTCATGGGCTAATCAATTATTGTCAACACTTGATAGATTTAATGGCCCATATAATTGGAAATCGCTAGGGTTTGTTGTAACACTTTTGTGAAATCTTGGCTAGATGAAAGCTTTTGTTCCTTTTTTATAAAAAGAAAAGTTCTGAAACTTGTCGCGTTGTCTAAAAAGGGTCTTGAGGTGGATCTAAGTGCTTTGATCATTCATTAGCATACATATTCATGATCTGGTGGCATGCTCACCACTGTATGTTTCTTTAGGAAACTCACCATAACTAAAAAAGCGCAAAGGCACCCCTATAACACCCGATCCAAAAGTAAAATGGGTAACGAAGAGGGAGTGCAAGAACAGATGAAGGCCAGCATGTCGGCTTTAAAAGATCATATGGCTTCTATGATGGAAGCCATGCTAAAAATTCAAAAATCAATAGAAGACAATGCTACTGCGGCCACTACCAACACAACTAGGGAAGCGGAGTCGGTACTACAGCCCGCGATGAACTCGGGCCGGGACAGAAGCGCGACGGGCTTCAATTGGAGGTATAGTCCTCAAGCCTACCCTTATGGCTTGCCTCCAGACTTCACTCCCCATACCGCTCCAGACAACTTGAGCCAAGCCCCTACCTTCGATGGGCAACTCCTTCCTCATGCCGACTACCCTCTGGAGGAAGATGACGAAGGGGATGCCCATTTAGGCCCTCTGCTTCCCCTAAGGGAACCGGCTCCCCAGGAGTTGCCCCAGCCAAACATGATCCGCCATGCCCCATCTCAATCCGCACCCATTAAGGAACCCGTTCCCCTTTCAAAAGACAAGGGAAAGATCGATCTGCTTGAAGAGAGGTTGAGAGCGGTGGAAGGCCTCGACAACTATCCTTTCTCGGATATAGCCGATCTATGTCTGGTACCTGACATCATCATTCCTCCCAAGTTTAAGGTACCAGATTTCGACAAATACAAAGGGAGGACATGTCCAAAGAGTCATCTTCGGATGTATTGCCGAAGGATGGGGGCATATTCCATGGATGAAAAGCTGTTAATGCACTTCTTTCAAGACAGCTTAGCCGGAGCGGCAGTGGCGTGGTACACAAATCTGGAAGCCTCTCAAGTCCGCTGCCTTCATTAGGCAGTACCAATACAACACAGATATGGCTCCCGATCGGAACCAACTTCAGAGCATGAGCAAAAGGGAACACGAATCCATCAAAGAATATGCTCAAAGGTGGAGAGACCTAGCAGCCCAAGTCATCCCACCCATGACTGAGAGGGAAATGATCACGATCATGGTAGATACGCTGCCTACGTTCTACTACGAGAAGCTGATACGATATATGCTAGCCAACTTTGCAGACCTTGTCTTTGCTAGAGAAAGAATCGAGTCAGGGCTGAGGAAAGGCAAGTTTGAATATGCCTCAACCGCTAGCCCCAACAGAAATAGAAGAGCCCCAGTGGTGGGCACACGGAAAAAGGAAGGGGATACCAACGCGGTCACCGTCGCCCCAACATGGATGAAAACGCCCCAAAATGCTTAAAGCTCATACCAACACAACCACCCGAACTTCTCGATCCACGCCGGAAGTTCCTTCCCAACTCAAGTAAAAGGGTCTTCCACGACGGAAAAGGCGCCTGCACAACACGCGGCTCCAGCCACACCCCGGCCGGCCAATAATGCGACTCCTAGCACGAGCTATGACAATCCGCGGCATCCCCCGGCCCAGAGAAAGCAGTTCTCTCCTATTCCCCTGGCATATTCCGAGATATGGCCCTCATTGTTGGAAAACCATTTGGTGGTGGCCATACTCGGAATGGTCTTCCAGCCACCATACCTCAGGTGGTACAACTCAAATGCCACATGCGCATACCATAGTGGAGCCCCTGGGCACAACATTGATTCTTGCTTGCCATTCAAGTATAAGGTGCAACACCTAATAAATGTCGGCTGGCTATCATTTCAAGAAGAGGGCCCCAACGTTAAAACCAATCCGCTAGCTAGTCATGGAGGAGCTAGCGTGAACGCCATCGAAGAGGATAGGCCGTCAAGGTCAAAGAGATTAAAAGGTGTGGTCGCATCCAAAAGATTCATCTACCAATCGCTGCAAGCAGCATGCATGGTCTCTCGTGGCGAAGGCAAAAGCGACGAATGTCTGTTTCATCTCGGGGAATCACACGACATGGAAACATGCCCCGCAGTGGAGGAGCTACTTCAACGGCTTATGGACTGGGGGCAGCTCGAAGTATCCGAGAGAGGTAGAGAAGAGCCGCAGATTTGCACACAATCGGTAGAAAGGAAAGCTCCCCCAACCCCCAAACCCCTGGTGATACGTTTCACTAGGAATACGACCAGCCCCAGGTCCGAATACCCCCCGGTAGTGCCCAAGCCAACGCCTTTTTCCTATCAAAGCAATAAGGTCGTCCCATGGAGGTATACCCCTCCCATTATTGGAAAAGGGGCTGCAACCGAAGTTGACTCCTTGTCAGCCAAGGTGACTAACATTACCGGCCTTAGTGGCATAACCCGCAGTGGCTGGGTGTTTGCTCCCCCTCACCCGATGGAACTGCCCTCCAAGGGGAAAGCACCCATGACCCAAGAGTCCGTAGGTGCGACCACCCCCTCAAAAGAAGTGGATCCCCCGGTAGTAAAAGGGGCTGAAAAGAAGGAAGATCTCCAAGGAAGGGCGGTGACCTTGGAGGAGGCTCACAAGTTTCTTTGTCTCATCCAACAAAGTGAGTTTAAAGTGGTTAAGCAATTGAATAAAACTACAGCAAGGATCTCCTTGCTCGAACTGCTCATGAGCTCCGAGCCTCATCGTGCACTTTTAGTCAAGGTCCTCAACGAAGCCCATGTAGCACACGACATCTCAGTCGAGGGCTTTGAAGGCATTGTTAATCATATAACTGCCAATAACTACCTCACGTTCACGGAGGAGGAGATTTCAGTTGAGGGGAGAGGGCACAACAAAGCTCTACATGTGTCTCTCAGATGCATGGACCATGTCGTTGCTAAGGTACTCATCGATAATGGTTCAAGTTTAAATGTGATGCCAAAGACCACCTTGGAGAAGCTTCCTTTTAATGCATCACATCTAAAACTGAGTTCGATGGTAGTATGAGCTTTCGACGGTAGTTGGCGGGAGGTGATGGGGGAAATTGACATCCCCATTCAAATAGGCCCCCACACTTGCAATGTGGTTTTCCAAGTGATGGACATAAATCCCGCCTACAGCTGCCTTTTGGGGAGTCCATGGATCCATGCGCTAGGGGTGGTCCCCTCGACGCTTCACCAGAAACTGAAATTCACAGTTGGTGGATTCTTGGTGATAGTGTCAGGCGAAGAAGATATGTTGGTAAGCTGCCCCTCCTCGACACCATATGTAGAGGCAGCGGAGGAATCATTGGAAACAACTTTCCAATCTTTCGAGGTGGTAAGTTGTGCCTCCGTGGAAACAAGCCCATTGCTACCTTGTTTCTCTAATGCAGCCATGATGGTGGCGCGGGTAATGCTCAGACACGGTTATGAGCCTGGAATGGGTTTGGGCAAGAACAGCCACGAGAATGCTGATGTGGTTGACATTAGGGGCAACCCGCACAAATATGGGTTAGGGTATAAGCTCGGGAAATCTGGAAGAAGGAATGCACCGTCAAGACTCCGGGCAGATAGAGCATGGCCCAGTTATGTTAGCCAGTGTTTCACAAGTGTCGAGATAATGTTCGAGGAAGAGGTGGCGGCAATTGGAGGAGAAGCTCCACAAGATCCACCGAGTTTCGTGCGACCGTGCCATCCCAATTTCCAATTGGGGAATTGGCACGTGACGAGCCAGTCGGAAGTCTATACCGCCGATTCAATGTAATTTTAGGCTATAGATTCCTTTCTCTTTTGTTTTGTTGAAACCTATCTTATTAATACAAAGAGATCTTGTTTCATCTGTTCTTGCAATTCCACCTTTTCTCATATCATTTTGCATGTTTTTGTTTTTTTCTTGAATGGTATAGATGCGAGGATCGATCCTTTGAGGATTCTAACAACAAGGGCTTGATAATCGATTTTGACCGAAAAGTAAGTCAAACAATAAACGAAGAAGAGGAAGAGGATATCCTTGTGCCGAAGTTGGAGAGGTTGATCGCTCAGGAAGAACGTGAAATGAAGCCTCACCAAGAGGAAACCGAACTGATAGACTTGGAGGCCGGAGAGGGAAAGAAAGAAGTGAAGGTAAGGACCGGTATGACCGCACCTATCCGCCAAGATTTGATAACCCTTCTTGAAGAATATCAAGACATCTTCGCGTGGTCGTACCAAGACATGCCAGGCCTAGACCTCGATGTTGTGTAGCATAGGTTGCCATTGAACCCTGGGTGTTCCCCAGTTAAGCAAAAATTACAAAGGATGAGACTTGAAATGTCTTTGAAAAATAAAGAAGAAGTGAGAAAGTAGTTCGATGCAGGTTTCTTGGCTGTGGCTCGATACCCTGAGTGGGTAGCCAACATTGTCCATGTCCCAAAAAAGGATGGCAAAAGGCGAATATGCATAGACTACCGGGATTTAAATCGAGCCAGTCCTAAAGACAATTTCCCCTTACCGCACATTGATATACTAGTAGATAATACGACTAAGTTTGCCCTCTTCTCATTCATGGATGGTTTCTCAGGGTATAACCAGATAAAAATGGCACCCGAAGACGTGGAGAAGACCACTTTCGTCACCCTATGGGGAACATTCTACTACAAAGTGATGTCCTTCGGGCTAAAAAATGCTGGGGCAACCTATCAATGTGCCATGGTAGCCTTATTCCATGACATGATGCATAAAGAGATAGAAGTCTACGTAGATTACATGATTGCCGAATCTCGGACCGAGGATGGACACCTCATCAATCTGCGTAAGCTGTTTGGAAGGTTGCGGAAGTACCAACTGAAACTAAACCCGCTAAGTGCACCTTCGGGGTAAAGTCAGGGAAGTTTTTGGGTTTTATCGTGAGCCAAAAAGGGATAGAAATAGATCCCGAGAAAGTGAAGGCCATTCTTGAAATGCCAGAGCCACGCACAGAGAAGTAGGTTTGAGGTTTCCTAGGCAGGTTGAATTATATCGCGAGATTTATCTCGCAACTCACCCCTACCTGCGAGCCCATCTTCAAACTCTTGCGTAAAAACTAGGCGGTCATATGGAATAACGACTGCCAAGAGGCCTTCGAAAAAATCAAACAGAGCCTCATGAATCCCCCAGTGCTCATGCTGCCTGTAACAGGAAGACCACTTTTCCTGTACATGACTGTGTTAGACGAGTCTATGGGGTGCGTGTTGGGTCAGCATGATGACTCTGGGAAGAAGGAACAAGCCATTTACTATTTAAGCAAGAAGTTTACCACCTGTGAGATGAATTAGTCAATGTTGGAAAGGACGTGTTGCGCCTTGGTGTGGGCGTCACATCGTCTTAGGCAGTATATGCTCAGTCATACCACTTGGCTTATTTCCAAAATGGATCCCGTGAAATACATCTTTGAGAAACCGGCCCTCACGGGACAAATCGCTAGGTGGCAGGTACTACTATCCGAATTCGATATTGTGTATGTTACCCAAAAGGCAATAAAGGGAAGCGCCTTGGTAGATTATTTGGCCCAACAACCCCTCCAAGATTATCGCCCAATGCAGCCTGAGTTCCCAGATGAAGACATCATGGCCCTATTCGAAGAGAAGTGGACGCACGAGGACATAGACAAATGGATTGTTTGTGTCGATGGGGCATCCAATGCTTTGGGCCATGGAGTAGGGGCAGTCCTTGTATCCCCAAATGATCAATGTATCCCTTTCACAGCCAGGTTGGGTTTCGATTGTACCAATAATATGGCCGAATATGAAGCGTGTGCCCTTGGGATTCAAGCTGCCATTGATTTTGACGTGAAACTACTCAAAGTGTATGGAGACTCGGCGTTGGTAATACGTCAGTTGAAAGGGGAATGGGAAACTATGGATCAAAAATTGATACTCTATCAAACTTATATCTTGAAGTTAGCCGAATTCTTTGACGAGATTTCTTTCCACCACATACCTCGGGAAGAGAATCAAATGGCCAATGCATTGGCCACCTTGGCATCCATGTTTCAACTTGCCCCACACGGGGATCTGCCATACATTGAATTCAGATTTCGGGGCAAGCCGGCACATTGTTGTGTGATAGAGGAAGAGCAAGATGGGAAATCGTGGTATTTCGACATCAAATAGTATGTCGAGAACAAAGAATATCCACCAGGGATTTCAGACAATGACAAGAGAATGTTAAGGAGATTGGCTACTGGTTTCTTTGTGAGTGGTATCGTCCTGTACAAACGAAACCATGACATGACCCTCTTGCGATGCGTGGATGCCAAAGAGGCGAACCACATGATCGAGGAAGTCCACGAGGGTTTGTTTGGAACGCACGCCAATGGGCATGCTATGGCCAGGAAGATCCTTAGAGCAGGTTATTACTGGCTCACCATGGAAAGCGATTGCTGCACCCATGTAAGGAAATGCCATAAATGTCAAGCGTTCGCAGACAATGTCAATGTTCCGCCACATCCTCTGAATGTCATGTCCGCCCCTTGGCCTTTTTCCATGTGGGAGATAGATGTCATTGGGGCCATCGAACCCAAGGCTTCGAACGGTCATCGCTTCATCCTCGTGGCGATAGATTATTTCACCAAATGGGTCGAAGCGGCTTCCTACACCAATTTCACGAGGAACGTGGTGGTCAGATTCATAACGAGGGAGCTAATTTGTTGGTATGGACTCCCTAGGAAGATCGTTACTGACAATGGCACCAATCTGAATAACAAAATGATGCAGGAAATGTGCTAGGATTTCAAAATCCAGCATCATAACTCCACCCCGTATCGGCCGAAGATGGATGGGGCTGTGGAGGCTGCAAACAAAAATATTAAGAAAATTATTCAGAAAATGACAGTGTCGTACAAAGATTGGCATGAAATGTTGCCTTTTGCCCTGCATGGGTACCGAAACTCAGTACGAACTTCTACTAGGGCAACACCGTACTCCTTGGTTTATGGGATGGAAGCAGTACTCCCGTTTGAGGTAGAGGTCCCTTCCCAGAGGATACTAGCGGAATCGGGCCTAGAAGAATCAGAGTGGGCTCAAAGACGCTACGACCAACTCAGCCTTATTGGAGGTAAGCATTTGACGGCCATGAGCCATAGGCGCTTGTATCAACAAAGGATAAAGAACGCGTTCGACAAGAAGGTGCACCCGCGCAAGTTCAATGTGGGGGACCTTGTGCTGAAAAAGGTGTCCTACGCTGTTAAAGACAATCGAGGGAAGTGGACCCCGAATTATGAAGGGCCTTTCGTTGTTAAGAAGGTTTTCTCTGGGGGGGCCTTGATACTCGCTAACATGGACGACGAGGAACTGCCTTCGCCAGTAAACTCGGATATCGTGAAAAGATATTATGCCTAGAGCAGCACTAAATTAGCCATTTCATTCGCATGTATAGGTTGATAGTGCTTGACCAAGAAAGGCCTAATAAAACGAGTATCTTTTCTTTTTCACCATTGATAGCGTTAGTTTTTGTTTTCTTTAAAACGTTTATTTCTTGGATCATAGGGGTGCCACGAGCACGAATTTAAGGAAATAATCGAAAGTAAGAACATGCGCATGCATTTGCATTTTTTTTATCATGTAGGATCTACAGTAATGCTGCATGGAGCACGCAATCAAGGGCACGAAGAGAGGAAATGGCTCCGAAAAAGCTTTCCACGAAGAGGTCTAGAAAGGAGGCCACGGGAGAAGGCTTCAGTGCCGCCTTGGAGTTTGATAGTCATCGGTTTCAGAGCGTCGAGCACCAACAACGCTTCGAGGCCATCAAGGGATGGTCATTCCACAGAGAGAGGCATGTCCAACTCAGGGAAGACGAGTACCCCGACTTCCAGGGAGAGGTAGCCCGCAGGCATTGGGCACGACTAGTGACCCCTATGGCTAAATTCGACCCGGAGATAGTCATGGAATTCTATGCCAATGCCTGGCCCATTGAGGAAGGAGTTCGGGACATGCGCTCATGGGTAAGGGGTCACTGGATCCCCTTTGATGCAGATGCCATTAGTTAGTTCTTGGGCGACCCGTTGATTTTGGAGGAGGACCAGCAGTGTGAATTCAGCCAGAGGAGGGACCGGCCAGACGGTTTCGATGAGGAAGCCATCGCCCAGCTACTTTGCATACCAGGGCAGGATTTCGCCCGGACCGCTGTAGGGAGGCGAGTGCAGATTATGCGCACTAGCATGACTACCCTGACCCAGATTTGGATGAATCTGCTGCTCAGCAATGTCTTGCCTAGCAACCACAACTCCGACCTCTCTCTGTCTAAGTGCCAATTGGTGTATGCCATCCTGACACGGATGAGCGTCCATGTGGCCCAGGTGATTGCTGATGCCATTTATTTATTTGCAGGAATGGCGCCTACTAAGCACCCGTTGGACCTAGAGAAGTCCAATAAGGCCTTGGGGTTTCCGGCTCTGATCACAGGCCTCTGCCAATCCTTCGGAGTTCAGGTCACCCCCAGCAAAGTAATCCGACCATCGATCACCCGAGCCTTCGTTGAGAAGTACTGCACGCCTAGGCAGGCACAGGGTGACGCACCTCAGGGCGCAGGCGCACCGCCACCACCTTAGCAGGCTGATTCGGCTAAGCCACTGGGCATGGAGCGGTATCTACAGCATTTGGTTCGCCAGCAGGCAGCCAACCACCGCAGACAGGTGCAGATACACGAGTGTCTCTACCGGTTCAGCCGTAGTCAGCAGTGGCAGGGTTCCACCCCTTTTGTATGCCCTACCCCGGAGCAATTTGCAGCTGAGGTCGCATGGCCTGGAGACTAGCCCGATGCCCAGGCAGGGGAGGAGCCTGTAGGATCCCCCGGTTGGATGGATGAACCCCGCATGGACGAGGATATGACTGACCTGTTCGATTTATTGGGAAGGAGCGGAGCCACATGACCGTGGGATCCCCAGATTCGTATTCTTTTCATTTTTTATGTTTCATCATTTATCATTTTTATGTTATCTTATTTCTATGACTTGAGGGACTAACGTTTGTTTTTGTTGTTTTGTTTCGATTGCCATTTGTTTTGTGCATACATTTTGTTTGGATTGTTGCGTTAGTGCTTATTTCGTTATTGTCGATAATATTTGTTGAAATTCCGGAACCGTGTAGAGTTTTCGTTTAGGAACGTCATCCTAAAATAAAACGACCAAACGTCATGATAACGCCAAGAATAGAGAAAGAAAAAGACGATGTGAACAAAATGTCATATCTGTATATAAAGAAAAGAAAAAAAATTTGTATATAAACAATGTGTGAAAAGAAATTCTTGTATATGAGCAATGAGTGTATATAAAGGAAATTTTTATATAAACAACGAGTGTATATTGAAAAGGGGAAAAGAAATCTTTGAAAAGGAATAGAGATTTTATATAGACCATGTCGATATAGAGAGAAAGAGTTTTTCAATGCGTGTGTATATAGAGAAAAAGGTTTTTTTTGTGTATAGGAACGTAGGTGTACATAGAAAAAAAGCTTTTCTCATAGATAGCGATGGATGTATAGTTTTTTGCAAACATGCATAAGGAAAAATGAAACAAAAAGAAAAGAGGAAGAAAGACCTCGAAGGTCGGCATGTTATGGTCATAGGAAGTACAAATCATTCGTAGAGAGCAAACATATCTTTTGGAAACAAGAAACTGACGCTAAGAGTTTATTTTCCAAAATAACCAAGATAAGAATGGACGGATTCGTTAAACCAATGAAAGAACATGATTTGGAAACGTTGGGTCTACTTGCATAAATCCCAAGCCTTAGTATCATAATGCCATAAGCTGGATGCTTGAGTACCCACCTAGCTGTATGCATGACTAATTTTGCGCGTTGTTTCCAAATCATCATTGTTACGCGCGCCTCATGGAAATAATATAGGAGTTTAACCCGAAATCGACACCCTGACACATGAATTTGTTTTACCCCAAATATCAAAATTGGGCACGCGCGATGAAAAGACCATGTTAAGATACAACCTTAAGCTACCTTGAACCTTGGCACATGAAGAGAATCCTCATCTTTTCCCCCGAAGAAGAGGACAGCAGAATCTCCTCAAGGAAGAGCAAATAACGAATGCTAAAACCCGAATTCCCAATCAAAGATAAAAAAAAAGAGAAAGAAAAGGAAGAAATGAAAAGAAAGAAAAGAAAAGGAAAAGAAGGATTCCCGATCAAAGATCGGAAGAAAGTAAAAAGGAAAAGATTGGAGGAAAATAGAATAATTCCCGATCAATAAAGGAAACCAAGAAAGAGAACAGAAGGTCTTCGGACCAAATAAATTTTCGGCGAGGTAAATGACCGCTGACAAAGGGAAAACCCATTTCGAAGTGGTTCTTCCTTTGGGATTGCCATTCAAGGTCACTCCCAACTGGCGATGTCCCGCCCCACATAAACAAATAGGAAAAGACTGAAACACCCAGCTTCCTCTCCAAAAACACTACCCTCAAGAAAATCCTATTGATCCGTGATCGTGCGTGTAATCTTTTGGTTCGATAGGAAATCATGTGCAAAATAAAGTCATGGTGCAGCTATGGTTTGGAATTAGGGTAAAACACTTACCTGTGTGAGTTTTTATACACTATGAGTGATTTTATTCCCAGTTTCAGTTTGACCCGACGTTTCCCTTGAATGTTCATTTAAAAGCTAATCGTTGACATCCTACCCTTCATTTCGGTTACAAGGAAAACTATTTTGGCATAAGCATATTGCTTCTCTAAAATATGGTGCTCTCGTGAATGATTTATTTATTTTTCCTTGCTAAAGCATGTTCACCTTTTAGGTGAAAGAACCCGGTGGACCATTCGGTCCTAAATTCAAATCTTATTCGGAGCCCCATGAATTGATTGCCTAGAGCTATTCGTGCATCCTCCACCATCGAGTCCGGAGCCCCACAAATTGATTGCCTAGCGCTGTTCGTGCATCCTCCACCATCAAGTGCGGAGCCCCATGAATTGATTGCCTAGCGTTGTTCGTGCATCCTCCACCATCGAGTCCGGAGCCCCACAAATTGATTGCCTAGCACTGTTCGTGCATCCTCCATCATTAAGTCTGGAGCCCCGTGAATTGATTGCCTAGCGCTGTTCATGCATCCTCCACCATCAAGTTCGGAGCCCCATGAATTGATTGCCTAGCGCTGTTCGTGCATCCTCCATCATTGAGTCCGGAGTCCCATGAATTGATTGCCTAGCGCTGTTCATGCATCCTCCGTTATCAAGTACGGAGCCCCCGGTGAGGGGAAAATACAGTTTTTGGTATTTTCCTAATCGGTTCCTTCACCAAAAAATGTGTATACGTGTATATTATGTTATTTTTTGTTCTGTGTTGTTCAGAGAAAAAGAAGGAGAGACGGGAGTCAATTATTTCAAATCGTTTTGGTTGGAACTATTGTAATTAAGATCAATTAAATCCCCATGATGGGCAAAGGATTGCCTTCAGGAATCATCATAGATTAGTTACGGAAAAGGCTAAGACGGACGAAATCAGTGTCTTATCTTTACTTTCCTCCTATCTTCGATAAAAGGTAAGTAAGGAGGGGCAACTGTCATAGCCTAATTTCGTTCGGAGACCATTGTTTGGTGGCATGCAACCTTCGCTTGACCGCCTCGAGGTACTTAACCCCCATTGTTAGGTAATCCGTAAAGTTTCGCAACATTCCGGAAGTAAAAAAGAAACATTGTTGTGCAATCCGTAAAGTTCTGCAACATTCTGGAAGTCAAAAAGAGCATTGTTGCGTAATCCGTAAAGTTTCGCAACATTCCGGAAAGAAAATGGATGTCGTTACGGAATCCGTAAAGTTTTGTGAGATTTCGGAAAGAAAACAGCCAAAAACACAAAAATGGGGGGTGTACATATCAAGATAGGGGTGTAAATAGCAATTCGAGTCTAACCCGGAACATTTTGGTTGGGTTGCTTAAGGAGGAACCAACTGGGCGGCAAGCTCCTCCACGTTTTTGAAAAATGGTTTCCGGGGCTTCCGTAAAATTTCTGAAAACCTTGGGTAGGCATATTTCACTTAACATTGATGAAAGGGAAGAGAAAAAAAGATGAAAATCAAATCCGAAACACTTCCGTAAAGCTTCCGTAACTTTTTCGTAAAATACGAAAAGGGGGGTTGTCGCAACCTACCCTTCGGCGAGAGGGCAACGCGGGGCTCGCGGGAGCGTGTTCCAAGAAAGGAATACGCGCGGAGTCGCCACCAACGTTTATTTGAGGAAAACGTTGGAAAAACTGGAAAAGACGTGATCTATGAACTTTAAGTGAAAGGTTCGGGAGTTGTATTTACGCACGGGGACGGTATTAGCACGCCACGCGTCCGTCACAAGAGACGACAGCCTTTAATTAAATGTGCAAACATGACTTCAATTTTTATGTTCCCTTTTACGTCTTTATTTCTTTTTGTACTTTTTATACTTTTTATCTTTTTGCGGTCGACGAGGGGGTTTCCCTTGCTCCTACGTATTCCTTAATTGCAATAAGGAAATCAGACCTACGTAGTTCTTTGTGAACAAAATGTTTCGTTAAGTTGTCTTTATCCTTTTTGCAAGATATGTTTTTTTTGAATGAAAGGTTATTTAAGGCGTTGGACCGTTAAACAAACTTTCGATTCTTTTGAAAAGAGAGAAGACATTAAGGCATTGGACAATTAATGTTCTCTTTATTTTTGAAAGAGGTAATAAAGCTACATGTTGATTTTAGCCCTTTTGAAATTTACACTTTAATCGATAAAAGCGGAAAAGATCATTTCAAGGCTTTGGACCTTTGAAAATGGATTTTTTAGGCAACATCAAAAGTTTGGTTTATGAATTGATTTTAGCCTTAGTTTCACTTTGTTTATTAATCGATTCGATTAAGAAAGAGAATTCCCAAAAGAAAATGTCTGATTGATTCTTTTTGATTTATTTTACTAAAAGATATTTTTTATTATTATATTATTATTTTACCCTTTTTTTGGTTTCCAACGTAGTTACGGCATGACGAACGGTCGGATTTCATTTTAACAGAAATTAACGGATATTATAATTCAAACGATCGGTGGAAATTTATTTTATTTTTTGATTAGATGAGAAAATGACTTAAGCAAATGACTACAGCACGTCAAAAGGGGGTACGGAAAGTAAATGAAATGAAAATAAAAGCCCGTATAAACAAATGAGGACCACCAAGTGGGCCTGGTTTCTATTTGCACCCCCACTTTTACTAAATACACCCCCTGCCCTCGTTTTTGTGATTCTTTTTCCGTAAAGTTACGGAAACTTATGAATTTCGTAATGATACTTGTCTTCTTTCTGTAATGTTATGGAACCTTGCGGATTGCATAATCATCCCCCTTTTGACCTACGGAATGTTACGTAACCTCATGAATTGTGCAACGATGCTTCCTTTTGAGTTCCGGCATGTCACGGAACTTCACGAATTGCCTAACGATGGGTGCCAAGTACCTCAAAATGGTCAAATGAAAGTTGCATGCCACCAAGCAAAGGTCCCCGGACGAAATTAGGGTATGGCAGTTGCCCTTCTTTACTTGTCTTTTATTGGAGATAAAAGGGAAGTAAAGATAAGACACTAATTTCGTTCGAGCGAAACACCTTTCGGCCAGTGAACCTTCCTGCCAGCGGAACCTGCAAAAATTTAAAAACTGATCAGTACCGACACATCATCCCAATATTGTCAAACTTGTTCCTCTTGGTTGATACAAAACGTATAATGACCATAATTTGTCTGTGCATTTGCTGGACACGATCGAGCCTGGGTGGTGAAAAGGTGTGTGGAATGACAAAGGGCGTAGAATTTGTCTCTGTGCATTTATCACCCAACTTGCGAAATCTGAATGATAAAGGGCGCAAAATCTATTTCTACGCGTTTACCCACTCAGCTTGCTATCATGCTTTGAGTCTTAGAGATAGCAAAAGAAAGTTTATACAGATAACCACTCGGGTATCTCCGCCTGTCAGCGTGACTCAACTGTCAGTATGCCCGATCTTGTGAGCACGGAAGATGACGTAAATCTCCGCGAGTCAACGGGCTTGTTGGGCCACGATTGACGAAGGGTGCAAAAGACGACGTTAGTCTCTGCATGCTATCAGCCTTTCTGTCTTACAGATAGCAAAAGAATGTTTATACGGATAACCACTCGGGTATTTCCGCCAGTCAGCGTGACTCAAATGTCAGTATGATAGATCTTGTGAGCACGGAAGATGACGTAAATCTCCGCGTGTTAACGGGCTTGTTGGGCCACGATTGACGAAGGGTACAAAAGACGACGTTAGTCTCTGCATGCTATCAGGCTTTCTGTCTTACAGATAGCAAAAGAATGTTTATACGGATAACCACTCGGGTATTTCCGCCCATCAGCGTGACTCAAACGTCAGTACGACAAATCTTGTGAGCACGGAAGAGGACGTAAATCTCCGCGTGTCAACGGGCTTGTTGGGCCGCGATTGACGAAGGGTGCAGAAGACGACGTTAGTCTCTGCATGCTATCAGGCTTTCTGTCTTATAGATAGCAAAAGAATGTTTATACGGATAACCACTCGGGTATTTCTGCCCGTCAGCGTGACTCAAATGTCAGTATGACAGATCTTGTGAGCGAGGAAGATGACGTAAATCTCCGCGTGTCAACGGGCTTGTTGGGCCGCTATTGACGAAGGGTGCAGAAGACGACGTTAGTGTCTGCATGCTATCAGGCTTTCTGTCTTACAGATAGCAAAAGAATGTTTATGAAAGTGCGGACAACCACTTGGGTATCTCCGCATGTCACGTGACTCCAGTGTCAGTATGACAGAAATTGTGGGGCGGCCGACAAAAGCGAGGCTCTTGCTCCTACGTATCCTCAAATGAGGAATTCAGACCTACGTAGTTCTGGATAACTTGTGAGACTAAAAAATAGTCTCGGTGTTTTCTTCACTAAAATGCGAACATGCTTTAGTAAAGAGACAAAACTTCCAACTAATCAAAGCAACATATGCTTTTCGGATGAAAAACAATGTGTCTACCGGGGACGAAGAGTATGATGATGAAATTTTCTCGTAACCATAAATGAGATTTTGGATGTTTAGCATTTCGCTTCTAAATGACCATTTAGATGAAACACTGGGTTCAACAAAAATAGAAGAAAATCACTCAAAGTGTATCAATCTCACACAGGTAAGTGTTTCATCCTAATTCCGAACCATAGATATGTCATGACTTGATTTTGCAAATCATTTCCTATCAAATCAAAGATTACATGCGTGATCATGGATCAATGGGACTTTTCTTGGGGAATGGTGTTTTTTTTGGTGGGAACTTTGGCTTTGAGTGTTTTTGGATAACCACTCGGGTATTTCCGCCCGTCAGCGTGACTCAAATGCCAGTATGACAGATCTTGTGAGCGCGGAAGATGACGTAAATCTCCGCGTGTCAACGGGCTTGTTGGGCCGCAATTGACGAAGGGTGCAGAAGACGACGTTAGTCTCTGCATACTATCAGGTTTTTTGTCTTACAGATAGCAAAAGAATGTTTATACGGATAACCACTCGGGTATTTCCGCCCGTCAGCGTGACTCAAACGTTAGTATGACAGATCTTGTGAGCGCGGAAGAGGACGTAAATCTCCACGTGTCAACGGGCTTGTTGGGCCGCGATTGACGAAGGGTGCAGAAGACGACGTTAGTCTCTGCATGCTATCAGGCTTTCTGTCTTATAGATAGCAAAAGAATGTTTATACGGATAACCACTCGGGTATTTCCGCCCGTCAGCGTGACTCAAATGTCAATATGACAGATCTTGTGAGCGCGGAAGATGATGTAAATCTTCGTGTGTCAACGGGCTTGTTGGGCCGCTATTGACGAAGGGTGCAGAAGACGACGTTAGTCTCTGCATGCTATCAGGCTTTCTGTCTTACAGATTGCAAAAGAATGTTTATGAAAGTGTGGACAACCACTTGGGTATCTCCGCATGTCACGTGACACCAGTGTCAGTATGACAGAAATTGTGGGGCGGCCGACAAAAGCGAGGCTCTTTCTCCTACGTATCCTCAAATGAGGAATTCAGACCTACGTAGTTCTGGATAACTTGTGAGACTAAAAAATAGTCTCGGTGTTTTCTTCACTAAAATGCGAACATGCTTTAGTAAAGAGACAAAACTTCCAACTAATCAGAGCAACATATGCTTTTCGGATGAAAAACAATGTGTCTACCGGGGACGAAGAGTATGATGATGAAATTTTCTCGTAACCATAAATGAGATTTTGGATGTTTAGCATTTCGCTTCTAAATGACCATTTAGATGAAACACTGAGTTCAACAAAAATAGAAGAAAATCACTCAAAGTGTATCAATCTCACACAGGTAAGTGTTTCATCCTAATTCCGAACCATAGATATGTCATGACTTGATTTTGCAAATCATTTCCTATCAAATCAAAGATTACATGCGTGATCATGGATCAATGGGACTTTTCTTGGGGAATGGTGTTTTTTTTGGTGGGAACTTTGGCTTTGAGTGTTTTTGGATAACCACTCGGGTATTTCTGCCCGTCAGCGTGACTCAAATGCCAGTATGATAGATCTTGTGAGCGCGGAAGATGACGTAAATCTCCGCGTGTCAACGGGCTTGTTGGGCCGCAATTGACGAAGGGTGCAGAAGACGACGTTAGTCTCTGCATACTATCAGGTTTTTTGTCTTACAGATAGCAAAAGAATGTTTATACGGATAACCACTCGGGTATTTCCGCCCATCAGCGTGACTCAAACGTCAGTATGACAGATCTTGTGAGCGCGGAAGAGGACATAAATCTCCGCGTGCAACGGGCTTGTTGGGCCGCGATTGACGAAGGGTGCAGAAGATAACGTTAGTCTCTGCATGCTATCAGGCTTTCTGTCTTATAGATAGCAAAAGAATGTTTATACGGATAACCACTCGGGTATTTCCGCCCGTCAGCGTGACTCAAATGTCAATATGACAGATCTTGTGAGCGCGGAAGATGACGTAAATCTTCGTGTGTCAACGGGCTTGTTGGGCCGCTATTGACGAAGGGTGCAGAAGACGACGTTAGTCTCTGCATGCTATCAGGCTTTCTGTCTTACAGATTGCAAAAGAATGTTTATGAAAGTGCGGACAACCACTTGGGTATCTCCGCATGTCACGTGACACCAGTGTCAGTATGACAGAAATTGTGGGAACTTTGGCTTTGAGTGATCATGGATCAATAGGACTTTTCTTGGGGAATGGTGTTGTTTTTGGTGGGAACTTTGGCTTTGAGTGTTTTTGGCCTTCTCCTTTTCTGTCTTTGTTTTACGTGACGCGAACAAGTCACCGACGCACAAGATTTTGGTTGGCAATCTAAGGGAGAAGACCACTTTAGATCATGGTTTCCTTTCCTTCTTTTTGTTTATATGGTGACAAATCTGTATTGTTCAGATATTGTCTGGTCCCAAGACCTTTCTGCATATTTCTTCTTTTCTCTTCCGATCTTTGATCGGGGATTTTCTTTCTTCTCCTTTTTTTTTCTCTGCTTTCTCTCCCTCTTTTAATTGGGAATTTTCTTTCCTTTTTTGCTTTCTCCCTTTCTTTGATTGGGGATTTTCCTTCTTTTTGTGTTTTCTTCCGAGGGCAAGGATTGATATTCTCACCTTGGGTCAAGGTTTATGGTAAGTTGGGATTTTACCTCAAGGCTTGTAGCACGGTTGGACATGATATATGTCAGGGTTTGGTTTAGTTCATGGATAAAAGGGGATGTCCCACATTATTTCCATGACACAAATGCAATAATGATGTTTTGAAAATTGTATGCAAAACTTGTCATGCATGCACCTATGCGGATACTCAAGTGTCAAACTTTTATGGTCATGTGATGCTAGGGCTCAGGATTCATTTCCTCTATTTTAAGTCAACCCAATGTTTCCAAAATATGTTCTTTTATCAATTTGTGCATTTATCCGAGTCCATTTTGGGTCTTCGGAAAATTTTCACAGCATTCACCTTTCAGGTGTATACACATTTTTTCCAAAAACTAGTTATGATCAGTGAAATTTTTTCAAAGAAAAGTTGGAAGTCATCTCTTTTCAAAAGCATGTTGGTTTTTCAACTAGACAACTTTTTTTCTTTTTTTCTTTTTTCCTTTTTTTTTTCTTCTTTTTCTTTTTATTGTGTGTTTATTTCCTTTCCTTGTTTGTTTTTGTTTTTTTTTCATGAGGTATTTTACTACCTAAACATGTGTATATTTTTGTGAGGTATTTTTGCTATATACATGCATATCCAAGGTATCTTGCTACCTAAACATACATATATATATTTTGTGAGGTATCTTATTGCTACATACATGCATATCTAAGGTATCTTGCTACCTAAACATACATATATATCTTTTGTGAGGTATTTTTGCTATATACATGCATATCCAAGGTATCTTGCTACCTAAACATACATATATATATTTTGTGAGGTATCTTTTTGCTACATACATGCATATCTAAGGTATCTTGCTACCTAAACATACATATATATCTTTTGTGAGGTATGACTACCTTCCAAGCTTGTGCTTGTTTTATTAAAATTCCTAGGATCATGAGCAACTAGGTGTGTCCTACAATGACTTGCGAAACAAAAGGTGATCAAATAACAAGCAGAGATTTAAAAGGTACTAGGTTGCCTCCTAGTAGCGCTTCTTTAACGTCTTGAGCTGGACGCCTGATGACTTGTCGGTCACGGACCTAGTACTTTGCTTACCTTCGGCTTTGGACTTGGTCGCCTATTGGTCGACCATGTGTCGTAGGCAATACTCTAACCTTTTTGTGGATGAGCTGAGGGGCTCTAGAGGTGGCGACGGTGCATTTGTTGCTTGTTGCTGGCCATCCCCAGGCTGCTGTGGTGTTTCGCCTTGCACCTGCCTGGGGGCGCAGTACTTCTTGATGAAAGCTCGATTAGTAGGGGACCTGATGACCTTGCCGGGGGTGATAGGCACTCTGTAGAAATGACAGAGGCCTGTAATCAGAGCTGGAAACCCCAGGACCCTGTTGGACTTCTTTGGGTCCACTGGGTGTCCTATGTCACGATGGCATGATCTTGCTGGGGGGGACGGGCACCCTATAGGTCTGATAGAGGCCCGTAATCAGAGCTAGAAACCCTAGGGCCCTGTTGGGCTCCTTCGAGTCCACTGGGTGTCTTGTGGGCGCTACCCCTGCAAATAATAGATGACATCAAAAATCATTTGAACCAAATGCATACTTACCTATGTTGGGACGACACAGACCAACTGATACTTCCACAGGGGGAGATCGGCACTGCGGTCACTGGGCAGAATGTTACTAAGTAGCAACGTCATCTATATCTGTGTAAGAGTGGTCATGTTGGTGCGCATGATCCACACTCGTCTCTTTGCAGCGGCACGGGTGAAATTTTGCCCCGGTATACATAGTAGCTGCGTGATAGCCTCCCTCTCTGGTTGTGCTTGCACAGTTGGTCGCCCTCCAATATCAGGGGGTGGCCCAGAAACTGATAAAAGGAAACTACTAGCCCCTTGACCGGGAGCGCGAGTCTCGGTTAAGCATTTAAGGGAAGAGGACCTTAAATTATATTAAGGTGTGGATATGGAGCCCACTGAAAGTGAGGACGCGTAGCCATCTAAAGGCGAGGGCATGCAGCCCTCTGAAGTTCAGGACGTGTCGCCTTTTGAAGGCGAGTGAGTGTAGTCCTATGATGGCGAGGACGTGTAGTCCTCTGAAGGTGAGGGCGTGTAGCCCTACAATGGCGAAGGTACATGACCCTTTGAAGGCGAGGACGTGTAGTCCTCTGAAGGTGAGGGCGTGTAGCCCTACAAAGGCGAAGGTACATGACCCTTTCAAGGCGAGGACGTGTAGTCCTCTGAAGGTGAGGACATGTAGTCCTCTGAAGGCAAGGGCGTACAGCCCTCTGATGGTGAGGACGTGTAGTCCTCTGAAGGCAAGGACGTCTAGTCCTCTAAAGGTGAGGGTGTGTAGCCCTATGAAGGTGAGGACGTGTAGTCCTCTGAAGGTGAGGACATGTAGTTCTCTGAAGGTGAGGACGTGTAGTCCTCTAAAGGTGAGGGCGTCTAGCCCTACGAAGGTGAAGGCAAGGACGTGTAGTCCTCTGAAGAGGAGGACGTGTAGTCCTCTAAAGGTAAGGGCGTGTAGCCCTACGAAGGTGAGGGCGTGTAGCCCTCTGATGGCGAGGACGTGTAGTCCTCTGATGACGAGGACGTGTAGTCCTCTAAAGGTGAGGGCTTGTAGCCCTACGAAGGCGAGGGCATGTAGCCCTCTGATGGCGAGGACGTGTAGTCCTCTAATGGTGAGGGCGTGCAGCCCTCTGAAGACGAGGGTACTAGTACCCAAGGTTCCAGCCTTATGAGAAGGCAAGAGATTGACTCATTGAGAGGGCCGATCATCCCAAATTCAAAAGATTTAGATGTAGGAAACCTATGCAGTTAACATGATTTTTAGGGATGCAGATGCATGCAACCTTTGTCGTGAAATTTGGTAAATGCGTACTTCATATGAAATAATGCAATGTAATGGAAAGTTGTACAATGACATTCTTTCCCTATTTTGTGATTTTGATTTTGATTTAATTTTTTTGGGAAACACAGATTGACTATCCTTTTGAAAGAGGTGATAATTCATGCAACCTCATCCTATCTTTTTGCAAATCTCTCAGGGAACTCCCTCAGAGTGTATGTTCTGTTTGATTTAGTCACTTGACAATTTTGGAGTGATGACAATGGAGTCGTTTGACGTTTAATCAATCCATTGAAATTCTAGGATTTGTCCTCCCTCCTTTTTTTGTTTTAAAACATCGGCGGGTGAGAACTTTTGATCTACCCCTATGTTCACTTGATGCTCATGCACAATGCCCCTTATTGCCCCAGTGTAAGACTTTGAGGTACCAATTTGTTATCTTTCGTCATGACCTTGTAGTTGGGAACCTATTGGGTGAGAACTTCTAATCTGCCCCTAGGTTCGCTTGAGGTTTATGCATGGTGCCTTTCATTGCCCCAGTGTAGGGCTATGAGGTAACCATCGTTGTCTTGTTTTCACAACCTCGTAGTGAGGAAGAACGAAAGAAGCAGTTGATCCTTGCAAAAAGAATTTTCCAAGGACGAGAAATAGCTGAAGGATTTTTTTCAGTTGATGGATTAAGTCAAATGAATCCTATGTAGAAGCAAGATGTTTTGATGTTTTGATGATGCCAAAGGATCAAGTGCTTCTAAGACAAGGATCCAAGAATCCAAGAAAATCAAGATATATGATCAAGTTGATCTCCAGAATCTTAGGAAGAAGTTTCCAAATTGAAAAAGCAAACGGTTTGGCCAAAGAATTCTATCTAAATCATTTTAAATTGAGATTTACGCTCTGGTAATCGATTACCAGCATCTGAAAATGTTTATAACAGTTACTAGAAATTCAAAATTTATGATGTGTAATTGATTACACATGGATGGTAATTGATTACTAGCAGTTTATTGAACATTTTAATTCAAATTTTAAAGCCTGTAGTCGATTACACAAGAGGGGATTTTCAGAAAATAATTTCCAAGAGTCACATCTATTCAAATGGTTTATGAATGGCCATCAAAGGTGACTTGGAAACACGAATTTAAAGAGAGTTTTCATTGCCCTAAAAGTTTTATCCTCTCAAAAGATTAAGAGAGTTTTTCTGAACTGAAATGTCTTATCCTCTCAAAAAGATTCCTTGGTCAACCACTTGCATATTCAATAAGGAATTTTGATTGATCTTCATTGTACAATCTATATCTTTCAAGACAGATTTCTTCTTCTCTTCTTCTTACTTCTGAAAAGGGACTAAGAGACTGAGAGTCTCTTGTTGTAGAGGATTCCTAAACACAAGGGAAGGGTTGTCCCTGTGTGGTTCAGACTTTGTAAAAGGAGTTTTACAAAGAGAGTGGAAAATCTCAAGTGGGTTGCTTGAGAACTGGACGTAGGCACGGGAAGTGGCCGAACCAGTATAAATCAAGTTTGCATTCCTCTCTTCCCTTAAACTTATTTTATTTATTGCTATTTATCTTTTGCTTTAAAGAAGTTTATTTTGAATTGTCTTTTGAGTAATTCATGTTAAGGGTGCATTGTTAATCCAAAAAGAGAGAGTGAAAGCTTAATTGGGGAATAATCTTTGTATCTTAATTCAACCCCCCCTTCTTACGACAACTGAGGCCATTTGTCCAACATCCTATTCTTGATAACTCACTTCTCTCTAAAAAGACAAACTTTCAGGAATGATAAAATGAGGTCACATGAACGTCTTGAAAACACAGTCAATCAAATGCTTTTATATATATATATATATATATATATATATATATTTATTTATTTATTTATTTATTTATTTTGAAACTTATTTGTTTTGAACTTTACTCATTGTTTTTTGGCACCCCCACCAACGTGCAAGACGAGTAATCTCTAATTGAACGGTCTTGGAAGTCCAAACTCAGGAGCGCAGGTCGCTTGAGCAAACAGACCAATGGCTTCCACCCACATTCCGGTGAAAGTTGAATACGCAAAGATGCGTTTATGAGAGGATGAGGGACAAAGATATCCAATTTATCCATGTATTTAGCATTGTAACTGTGGTTTACAATAATGGTATAAACTTGAAAATCCTGATGAGTCATTAGAGACATCTAACAACAGCTTTCAAAATTGCCCCATGTGTGGTGTCGTTTGTCAATGTTAGGATTCACAAGCGATCCTCCTTAAATTTCAGCCAGACCGCATCAATTAGACTTTGCCCTTACGCTTCGAGGTCATATAGCGCTCAATGGAATGTCCCAGAATTCCTGCATGATATGCACATGTTGCGTTCGAGTCGTATCCTCGGAGAAATGGAAGTTGAGGAACCTTGGTTGGGGTAATGGCTACCATTGTAGTATTTAGCATAGGACACCAGAATTGGGGTGAATTCTACATGCTTTTTTGCTGCAAAATTCCTTTCTTGGTTGGTGTTTTGGTTTATGCTAAAGATGGTGTTTAGCATTGGTTGTGTGGTAATTGGGTTTTGTGGTTTGATTTAGGGATGGCCTTTGTGGATAACTGGGTGGTGGGGAAGGAGAAGGGCTGTTATTGGCTAAGTAATGACATTGTTGGGTTGGTGGGAAACTTGGCCGTATAGGAATGGCAGCCACAGCATGGGTTTCTCCCTCCTTCACATCCTCTTCATTTGCCCCAGTTTTCTCATTCCTCAAAGCAGGATGATTAAATTTGACTCTTTTCAGACCCACTTCGATCCTTTTGTTGGCGAAGACCAAATCTGTAAAACTTGAAGGTGTGTAACCCACCATTTTTCATAGAACACTGGTGACATGTCTACTATCATTGTGATAATCTCTTTCTCCGTTATTGGGGGCGCTACTTGAGCTGCCAGATCCCTCCACCTCTGGGCATATTCCTTGAAGGACTCATGCTCTTTTTTGCACATGATCTACAGTTGCATCCTATCTGAAGCCATATCAGAACTGTACTGATACTGCTTAACGAAGGCAACCATTAGGTCCATCCAAGAATGGACTCGGGAAGGTTCCAAGTTAGCGTACCAGGTAACAGCTACCCTAGTAAGACTTTCTTGGAAGAAATGTATCGGTAGTTCCTCATCTTTTGCGTATGCCCCCATCTTCCGACAATACATCTTTAGATGGTTCTTGGGGCAAGTAGTCCCCTTGTACTTGTCAAAGTCCGGCACCTTGAACTTGGGAATGACCATGTTCGGGTACTAGGAACAAGTCTTCTAGGTTAGCAAAGGCATAATCTTCGCCTCCTTCAATGGCCCTGAGCCTTTCCTCCAGATGATCCAACTTTCCCATTTCTGCCATAGCATGAAGGTTTTTACCATTGTTGGAATGCAAGGGGTGTGGTTATGGGTGATACTGAGGGCCCTCCAAAGTGTTTTGCAGGGGTATATCACCGACTACTTGCCTTTCAGTGGCATATCCGAGGCAAGGCTCAAAGTCAGCTAGATTGTGGTGGGGAATTTCATGTGTCTCCCCCATGGTTTGAGAGACATGTGCCTAATCAGATTGAGGTTATTGGCTCTCAATGAGTATCAGAGTGGAGTTATTGAGATTTTCATTGAGAGTGTATGCCACATTGGGTGGTGTATAGTTGGGAGGCAAGCCATATGATGGGAAGGCGTGCTCATTTTGAATTTGCACATCATGGGGCCATCCGTACTTCCCAAATCTTTGCCTACCATATTTGAGGTTGGATGATTCATTTGGTTGAGGCCAGATGGGGGCATCGGGTTCACCTTAGCAACAGCGCTGGCAACTGCAACCGTATCGACTTCCCTTATCTTTTTCATGCTTGTTATGGCCTCCATCATTTTGGCCATTTGCTCTTTCATGGCCTCCATGTCGGCCTTCATCTGCTCTTGCACCTTCTCTACTTCACCCATTACTCTAGCTCTAGCACGGGTTTGGTAAGCCGCACTGACCTCCACTATCTCCTTTATGCTCATCATGGCCTCTACCATTGTGGCCATTTTCTCTTTCAAGGTCTCCGTGTCGGCCTTCATCTGCTCTTGCACCTTCTCTATTTCATCCATTACTCTAGCTCTAGCATAGGTTCGGTAAGGGCGCCGTAAAGCGTGTTTTTTCTTTTTGATAATAACGATTAAGTTCATTTTTATTTTATTTATTTATTTATTTATTTTTATTTTCTTTTTCATGGAAAGAATGCAATGAGCAATGCAACCAATGAAAAGCTTGGATGTATGTGAATGATACACAGATGAAGTATTGCAAATTTTTATGCAGGACATGGGGTTGAATCAATTTAGATTTTTCAACATGGTTCATGACATCTTGGTCAAGGTGAAACTGGAAGTAACAAGGACATCAACAGTCCTAAATGTGTTTGGCAGTAAACAAAGTAGTGATGTAACTCGATTCATCTTTTGCCCCAACTTTTGCAAGATGGTTACTTCCATACTTCAACTTGACTTGATGAACTTTTTTCGAAAAAGCATGAGCTTGGTTCAACCCCATATCCCAGGGAATGACAATTTTGATCGCCAATACTTCAACAACATTTCATAGGGATGAAAGACTCGGGAATACGCATACTAGCAACAATATGTTTTCAAAGAGAAAAACTCTAGATGAGGGTTCACTGTAATCAAGCAAGTCGGAGACCTAGCATGATCACAGATTCACTTCCACTCCTTATGTTCCCATGAACCCGGGTATAGGGCCCTTTTTCAACTCACAGTGTGTGCAAATAGTGTTGGTGTTTGTGTGCATCAAATGAATAAATATTTACCTCATGCATACATTTTGAAACACCCTAAAAGCATCAAAGAGTTATATACAAAGAACGTAAGAAAAATAAAGGGAAACCAACAAAGGAGAAAGTCATGATGAAACATTTGCACAAGATTAAATGGCCTAACTCTCAAAAAATAGTCCCCAGTGGAGTCGCCAACTGTCGCAACCTACCCTTCGGCGGGAGGGCGACGCGAGGCTCGCGGGAGCGTGTTCCAAGAAAGGAATACGCACGGAGTCGCCACCAACGTTTATTTGAGGAAAACGTTGGAAAAACCGGAAAAGACGTGATCTACGAACTTTAAGTGAAAGTTTCGGGAGTTGTATTTAAGCACAGGGAAGGTATTAGCACCCCACGCGTCCGTCACAAGAGACGACAGCCTTTAATTAAATGTGCAAACATGACTTCAATTTTTATGTTCCCTTTTACGTCTTTATTTCTTTTTGTAATTTTTATACTTTTTATCTTTTTGCGGTCGACGAGGGGGTTTCCCTTGCTCCTACGTATTCCTTAATTGCGATAAGGAAATCAGACCTACGTAGTTCTTTGTGAACTAAATGTTTGGTTAAGTTGTCTTTATCCTTTTTGCAAGATATGTTTTTTTTTTTAATGAAAGGTTATTTAAGGCGTTGGACCGTTAAACAAACTTTCGATTCTTTTGAAAAGAGAGAAGACATTAAGGCATTGGACCATTAATGTTCTCTTTATTTTTGAAAGAGGTAATAAAGCTACATGTTTATTTTAGCCCTTTTGAAATTTACACTTTAATCGATAAAAGCAGAAAAGATCATTTCAAGGCTTTGGACCTTTGAAAATGGCTTTTTTAGGCAACGTCAAAAGTTTGGTTTATGAATTGATTTTAGCCTTAGTTTCACTTTGTTTATTAATCGATTCGATTAAGAAAGAGAAATCCCAAAGGAAAATGTCCGATTGATTCTTTTTGATTTATTTTACTAAAAGATATTTTTTATTATTATATTATTATTTTACCCATTTTTTGGTTTCCAACGTAGTTACGGCATGACCGAACGGTCGGATTTCATTTTAACAGAAATTAACGGATATTACAATTCAAACGATCGGTGGAAATTTATTTTATTTTTTGATTAGATGAGAAAATGACTTAAGCAAATGACTAAAGCACGTCAAAAGGGGGTACGGAAAGTAAATGAAATGAAAATAAAAGCCCGTAGAAACAAATGAGGACCACTAAGGGTACATAGAATGAATTGAAAAGTTCGGTTTCGAGAACTTACCGGTTGAAGACTGAAGAACGATGAAAAACAAACGAAGAACGTCGAAGAACGGCTGAAAATCTTCGCGAAAATCCCCACGGAAACGTTACGGAAATCTTACGGAAGCGCCTCGGCTCAAATTTTCTTCACGGAACCAATTTTTGTCACTAATTTCAAGTGATTCTTGAATTACCAGGAGGGCTGAACGAAATTCCCTTTCACTTCTCCCCCTATTTATAGGAAAATGGGGGAGATGCTTGCCACCCAGCTTGCCCAGGCGAGCAAGGTGACTTCCTCCAGAAGCAACCGCCTTCTGGAGGAATCTTCTGGAGGGCCCAAGTGGGCCTGGTTGCTATTTGCACCCCCACTTTTACTAAATACACCCCCTGCCCTTTTTTTGTGATTCTTTTTCCATAAAGTTACGGAAACTTATGAATTTCGTAACGATACTTGTCTTCTTTTCGTAATGTTACGGAATCTTGCAGATTACATAATCATCCCCCTTTTGACCTACAGAATGTTACGTAACCTCACGAATTGTGCAACGATGCTTCCTTTTGAGTTCCGGCATGTCACGAAACTTCACGAATTGCCTAACGATGGGTGCCAAGTACCTCAAAATGGTCAAATGAAAGTTGCATGCCACCAAGCAAAGGTCCCCAGACGAAATTAGGGTATGACAGGGGTGAACTTAGTGATTCGGGTGCGCTTAGAAATCTTCTTCATTAAGTCTCTGGCGGCAAGCACCTCTCTTTTTCCTATAAATAGGGGCGGGGGGCTGTTTCAAAAAATACTCATCACCCCTTAGCTATGCATTTCGGCTATTTTGGGCAAAAAAACACGTTTTCATGAAGAAAAATCGAGTCGAAGTGCTTTCGTAACGCTTCCGTAAGCGATTATGTGGAAATTCTTCATCATTCTTCACCGTTCTTCGGTCTTCAACCGGTAAGTTCCCGAAATCGAATCTTTCAATTCATTCTATGCACCCTTAGTGGTCCCTACTTATTTTGTGTACTTTCACTTTAATTTCGCTTACTTTCAGTTTTCTTTTCTTCTATTTTTAACGTGCTTTAACCGTTTATTTAAGCCGTTTTCTCACCTAATAAATGATAAAATGAATTTCAATCGATCATTTGCGTTGTAATCTCGTTTAATCACTGTTAAAACGAAATCTAACTCATCATTCACGCAGTAATCTCGGTTAAACCAAAAAAAAGCAAAATAATAATAAAATAATCAAAATATCTTTGAATAAAATAATCAAAAAAATCAATCGGACGTTTTTCTTTAGAAGTTTCCTTGGATTAATTGATTAATAACCAAAGTGAAACTAAGGCTAAAATCAACTCAAAAATCAAGCTTTGTCTGCAAAAAAAATCACTAAAAACTGTTTTAAGGTCCAACGCCTTAAAAGATCCTGTTTGCTTTTATCGGTTAACATGGACCGTTCAGAAGCATAAAATCAACATGTAACTTTACCGCTTTTGAAAGAACTACGTAGGTCTGATTTCCTCTTCGATGAAGGATACGTAGGAGCAAAAGCCCCGCTTTTGTCGACCTCAAAAATAAAAAGAGACAAAAATTTTAGGATACATGATTTCACACAACTCTAAATCTAAGGTTGTTGTCCTTTGTGACAAACATAAGAGGTGCTTATACCTTCCTCAAGCGTAAACATAACTCCTGAATCTGGAATGTTCTTTATGACCAGTTTCCTTTGGGTTTTCTAACGTTTTCCTTTCAATAAGCGTTGGTGGCAACTCTACGCGCTTTTTTCCAATTGGAAAGCGCACCCGTGAGCCTCGCCTCGCTCGCCCGCAAAAGGGTAGGTTGCGGCAGGAGGCTATCAGCCATTTGTTGTGCGTTCCAAGGCAGGACTTTGCCCAGAGCATAGCGAGGAGACGGGTGTGGATCTTGCGCCCTAGTATGACCACCCTCACGCAGATCTGGATGATGTTGTTGCTTAGCAACATTTTCCCCAGTGACCATAACTCAGACCTTCCCCTGCCAAAGTGTCAACTGGTCTACGCCATCCTGACTCAGGTGAGTGTACATGTTGCCCAGTTGATTTTAGATTCTATCTATCAGTTTGCAGGTATTACGTCTCTGAGACACCCAGTGGACCTAGAGAAGTCCAACAGGGCCCTAGGATTCCCTGCTCTGATCACAGGCCTCTGCCAGTTCTACGGAGTGTCGGTCACCCCCACCAAGCTCATCTGACCTCCCATCAATAGGGCTTTCATTGAGGAGTACTGCATGCCCAGGCAGGAGTAGGGTCAGGCGCCACAACAGCTAGAGGAGGGCCATCTCTGAGGTCCATCTCCGATCACCTGCGGAGGATAGAACTCCAGATGCACAAGTACATCCAGCACGTGACTAGCTAGCTGGCAGCTAATCACAGAGCGCAGATGGAGCTGAATGAGACATTCTACGGGTACAATGTGCACCGGCAGAGTCAGGACCCCAGTCCTTTCCCTTGGCCTACCCCTGAGCAGTTCGAGGCCACGGTGGCCTGGCCTGGAGACAAGACCAATTTTGAGACACGGGCAAGACCCGCAGAGGCCCCTGGGGATGACGAAGGAGCTCAGGAGGATGATGACATGGCTGATGTGTTGGATTTCTTCACTTGATGAGGTAGAGTTGAACGGTCGGGACTGCCGAAAATTGTGATTTTGTTTTCATTTGATCTTATTGCTTTCAGTTGTTATTGTGTTATTTCATTGTGGTAACTTTTAGTCATTTGTTATCTCATTTTGACTAATTTTACCGCTTCTAGCATATTGTTGTATGTACTTTGCGATGGTTTGTCTGAAACGCCAAAAAAATAAGGGGTCTTGTGTATTTTCATTCGCACACCTTTTATTCCTTTTGATAAAGTGTAATCTTGGTTACCAACTTTTCCAGGGTTACAAACCTTTTCTAAAACATTTTTTGAAAAAATTGATTGAAAGAAAAAGCTAAAAGAAAAAAAAACTAAAAGCCAACACGCTTTTGAAAGAAAATGACCGCCAGTTCATAGGTCAGGACATAGAAAGTTTTTGAAAAAGAATGTGTGTGCGCCTGAAAGGTGAATGCAATGAAGATTTTTCCCGAAGCCCTGAATGAACTCAAATGTGTGCGTAACTTGATAAAAGAGTATTATTTAGAAACACTGGGTTGATTGAATGGGGGAAAACAAACTCTAAGCCTTAGTGTTTACATGGCCACAAAGCTTTATGTTTGAGTGTCCACATGGATGTGTGCTATGATCAATTTTGCATAAATTTCTAATCATCATTGTCATATGTGTGTCATGGAAATGATTTAGGGCATTCCCTTATTCTTGAACCGCTTGCTAAACAAATATCCCGACATGCGTCATGTCCCACCATCTGTAGGCCTTTTGAGCCAAACCTTAACATTTTGGCCATAACCTTGACCTAGGATGGAAATTTCCAACCTTACCATTGGAAGAAAGAACAAAAAGATCTTCCAAAAACAAAAAAAGCTTCTTTTAACTTGGGTTATTACTGTGCTTCAAAGGAAAAGAAAATTGAAAGGAAGAAAGTCAACCAATCAAAGAGAAAAGTAGAAAAGGAAAAAAATAGAAAAGAAAAAATAAATACAGAGAGGTTCTTTGAACCCAGGCAATGTCTTAACAACGTGCAACATTGTCAAAAGCAAAAGGAAGAGAAATAGTAACAATAATTTGGTTAAAACTCGAGGGATGCATGAAGCAATCACCTTCTTAGTTACCAACCAAATCTTTGTGCCCGCTCGTGCTCCGCGTCGAACCAAAGAGAAAAAGAAAAAAAAAACAAAAAAGGAAAAGGCCCAAACACTTCAAAAGCCAAAGTTCCAACCAAAATCCAGCTTTCTAAAAAGTCCTATTGATCCATGATTATGCATATTATCTTTGATTTGATAGGAAATGACTTACAAAATCAAATCATGGCATGTCTGTGGTTCGGAGTTAGGATGAAACACTTGCCTATGTGAGATTTTTATACATTGTGAGCGGTTTTCCTCTATTTTCAATTGGACCCGGTGCTTTCTTCTAATGTTCTTTTAGAGATGAAATGCAAATGTCCTAAATCTCATTTGTGGTTATGAGAAATTCTATCAGCATGCTTTCCTTCCGTAGAAATCACATTATTTTTCTTCAAAAATATATGTTGCTCTGACCGGTTTGGAGGTTTTGTTTCTTTGCTAAGCGTGTTCACGTTTTAGGGAAAGATTTACCGAGACTATTAAAGTCTCCTTTTCCTTCCAGAGACAATAAAGTCCATTGGCACACGAAGACAAAACATGGTCATCTGCACCTTTTGCCTTCCAAAGACAATCAAGTCCGTTGGCATGCGGAGACAAGTTATGGTCGTCCGCTTTCCTTGCCTTCCAGAGACAATCAAGTCCGTTGGCATGCGGAGACAAATTATGGTCATCCGCTTTCCTTGCCTTCCAAGAGACAATCAAGTCCATTGGCATGCGAGGACAAATTATGGCCATCCGCTTTCCTTGCCTTCCAAAGACAATGAAGTCTGTTGGCATGCAGAGACAAATTATGGTCATCTGCTTTCCTTGCCTTCGAGAGACAATCAAGTCCGTTGGTATGCAGAAACAAATTATGGTCATCCGCTTTCCTTGCCTTCCAGAGACAGTCTAGTCCGTTGGCACGCTGAAACAAATTATGGTCATCCACTTTCCTTGCCTTCCAAAGACAATCAAGTCTATTGGCACACAGAGACAAAACATGGTCATCCGTACCTTTTGCCTTCCAGAGACAATCAAGTACGTTGGCATGTGGAGACAAATTATGGCCATCCTCTTTCCTTTGCCTTCCAGAGACAATCAAGTCAATTGGCACGCGAAGACAAAACATGGTCATCCGCACCTTTTGCCTTCCAAAGACTATCAAGTCCGTTGGCATGCAGAGACAAATTATGGTCATCCGCTTTCCTTGCCTTCCAGAGACAATCAAGTCCATTGGCATGCGGAGAGAAATTATGGTCATCCACTTTCCTTACCTTCCAGAGACAATCAAGTCCATTGGTATGCGGAGACAAATTATGGTCATCCGCTTTCCTTGCCTTCTAGAGACAATCAAGTTTGTTGGCATGCAGAGACAAATTATGGTCATCTGCTTTCCTTGCCTTCCAGAGACAATCAAGTCTGTTGGCATGCAGAGACAAATTATGGCCATCCGTTTTCCTTTCCTTCCAGAGACAATCAAGTCCATTAGCATGCGGAGACAAATTATGGTCATCTGCTTTCCTTGCCTTCCATAGACAATCAAGTCCATTGGCATGCAGAGACAAATTATGGTCATCCGCTTTCCTTGCCTTTCAGAGACAATCAAGTTTATTGGCATGTGGAGACAAATTATGCTCATCCACTTTCCTTGCCTTCCAGATACAATCAAGTCCAATGGCACGCGGAGAAAAATTATGGTCATCTGCCACCTTCGCCATCTAGAGACAATTAAGTCCGAAGGCACGCGGAGAAAATTTTGGTCATCCACCACCTTCGCCATCTAGAGACGATCAAGTCCGATGGCATGCATAGGCCAACATGGTCATCCATTCTTTTTTATATTTTCAAGACTATTGCAGTCTCCTTTGCCATCCAGAGACAATCAACTCCGATGGCATGCGGAGACCAACATGGTCATCCATTCTTTTCGATGTTTTCAAGACTATTGCAGTCTTCTTTGCCTTCCAGAGACAAGCAAGTCCATTGGCATGCAGAGAAAATCAGTATCTTCCGCCCTTTATCTTTTCTAAGACTATAAGAATCTTTCATTGAGACTTCAAATGTCTCCCTTACTTTGCAAGACTTCAAGGTCTTGTGTTGATATACCTAATTCCTCTTATGCTTTTTCTTTGAAAGGTTTCACTGATTGGGCTAATGGTCGATCGGGTGGTGAGATCGCTCAAACGAAATTAGTATCTTTATCTTTACTTTCCTTTTATCTCCAATAAAAGATAAGTAAAGAGGGGAAATTTTCATACCCTAATTTCGTCTGAGGATGATTGTTGGACAACATTTAGATTCTTGCCGGGTGAATTGAGCTTCTTAACACTAATTTTCGCGCAATCCATAGGGTTTTGTGATGTTTCGGAAGGAAATGTGCAAAATGTTCAAAAAAGGGGCAAAATGGTCACTTTGGGGACATTTTCCAGCCCCTAGGCCCACTAGAAAGCTTAGGGCGAGCTAGGTTGCTTATGGAGGAAGCAAGTAGCTCGCCTGGAAGAGGTGCTATGCAACCTCCTCCCCTCATTTTCCTATGAATAGGCATGAGGGGCCGAGGGGAAGAGGTTCAACATCATTTGTAAGAAGTTTTCACTAAAATTAGTGAGAAGAAGGAGAAAGAAGAAGAAAAATCAAGGTCGAGGCACTTCTGTAATGCTTCTACTACATTTCCGTGATCAATTATGTGACTGTTCTTCATCGTTCTTCGATCTTCAACCGGTTAGTTTTCTATTTTGAAGCTTTGAATTCATTCTATGCACCCTTAGTGGTCAATCCTTGCTTTGCATGTCTTCATCTTCATTTTTCTACCATCGGTGATCTTTTTCTTTGTTTTAAGCAAGTTTCGACCGATCGTTTAAGTCGTAATCTCACTTAATCAATGTTAAAATGAATTTCAACCGATCATTTGTGTTGTAATCTCGTTTAATCATCGTTAAAATAAAATTCAACCGATGGTTTGTGTTATAACCTCGGTTAATCATCAAAAAATAAGTTTCAACCGGTCATTTACTTTGAAAGTTCGCTTTTAATGGGTTGGAAAATAACCAAGTGAAACCAAAACTAAAATCAACTCATAATCAAGCTTTTGTCCACAAGAAAATCGCTTGAATCCGTTTAAAGGTCCAACGCCTTAAATGGTTTTTTTTTTTTTACTTTTATCGGTTAAAACGAACCATTTAAAAGTCTAAAATCAACACTCCGCATAACCTTCTTGCTTTTCAAAGAACTACGTAGGTCTGAGTTCCTCATCACAATTGAGGATACGTAGGAGCAAGAGCCCCGCTCTTGTCGACCCCAAAAAGATAAAAAAAACGTAAAAAAGGAAAGATAAATAAGATTGAAGTCATGATTTTGCACATTTGATTAAAGGTTGTCATCCTTTTTTACGGATGTGTGGGGTGCTAATACCTTCCCTGTGCGTAAACAACTCCCGAACCTTTCATTCTTAAAATTCGTAGACCCGCTTTTCGTTTTTTCTAATGTTTTCCTCAAATAAACATTGGTGGAGACTCCACGTATTTTCCTACCTTGGAAGACGCACCCGTGAGCCTCGCGTCGCCCTCCCGCCAAAGGGTAGGTTGCGATACTCTCACAATACACAAGTATTTTTTTTAAAAAATTCAAGTCCCTCATTTCATTATAATTTCTTTGTACATATAGGCAACCAACCTTTAATTATTCTAAATGCACTTTAATTCCTAGGGGTGCACATGAAAAGACACTAAGGCTATCATCCACTACAATAAATAAAAAAATGTAAATAAAATAAAAGAAATACAACTATATTTAATTCTAAAAAGAAGAAGGTCAACAACAACACCCTCCGACTCATTGGTCTTTAATAATAATCATGCATTGAAATAAGTTTGGTTTAATGTCCTTCACCGCAGGTGCAACTTCAAGAATTGTTGCTACCACTTGTTTTAAGGTCTTCTCTGCCTTTCTGGCTCTGGTCATAGGTCCTCCTAGTCCTTGTTTCGGTCCTTGAGCTATGTCCTCATCATTCCTTCCTTCTTGGGAAACATTTTTCCTCAAATCTTTGAAGTCATCATCTCCTACAACAAAAGGAGTTAGGTCAACCACATTAAAAGTAGTACTTACAACATACTTACTTGGTAAATCAATTTTGTAAGCATTGTCATTGATCATCTCCATGACTTGGGAAGGCATGTCTCCTCTAGGTTGGAACTTGTACTTTCTTTGTTTAGGGAACCTCTCTTTCCTCATGTGTACCCAAACCTAATCACTAGGTTCAAAAACAACTTCCTTTCTTCCCTTGTTAGCTTTCTTAGCATAACTTTCAATTTTGTTTTCAGTTTGAGCTTTCACATGCTCATGCAGCTTCCTCACATAATCAGCTTTAGCATGTGCATCCTTATGCTTAAAAATAGACATGTTTGGCATAGGCAACAAATCAAGTGGTATCAAAGGATTAAATCCATACACAATTTCAAATGGTGAACAATTAGTTGTGCTATGGACAACCCTATTATATGCAAATTCTATAAAAGCCAAACATTTCCTATGACTTAAGATTTTTCTTTAAAACAATCATAAGCAAAATTCACTACCTTAATTTGTCCATCAGTTTATGGGTGACAAGTAGTAGAAAAAAGTAATTTAGTCTCAAGCTTACCCCAAAATGTTCTCCAAAAATGACTTAGGATCTTGGTATCACTATCACTTACTATGAGATCAATGTGATGCTCAATTCCCCTTAAAGGTGGCAATCCATTTGGAAACTCCTTTGCAAAAACATCCTTATATTCCTATTGTCGCAACCTACTCTACAACAGGACAACAAAGGAAAAATAGATAATCCAAAGCGTCTGTCTCCTAGGGAGAAAACGAGCGGAATCACCACCAATGTTTATTTGAGGAAAACGTTAGAAAAACCAGAAAGAGGTCTGCGAATTTTGAAAATAAGGGTTCGGGAGTTCTTTACGCATAGGGAAGGCATTAGCACCCCACGCGCCTATCACAAGGGATGGCAGCCTTTAGTCGAGTGTGTGTAACATGACTTCAAAAATTATGTATTTTCCCTTTTTATGTTTATTATATTTTTGGGGTCCACAAGGGTGTTGCCCTTGCTCCTATGTATCCTCAGGTGCGATGAGGAATTTAGACCTACGTAGTTCTTTAAGTCTGAAAGTTTGTGTGTTAAATTGATTTTATGTTTTTTGAAAGATTGATTTTAATTGCGAACAAACAAGGGATGACAGCCTTTAATCGAGTGTGTGTAACATGACTTCAAAAATTATGTATTTTCCCTTTTTATGTTTATTATATTTTTGGGGTCCACAAGGGTGTTGCCCTTGCTCCTATGTATCCTCAGGTGCGATGAGGAATTTAGACCTACGTAGTTCTTTAAGTCTGAAAGTTTGTGTGTTAAATTGATTTTATGTTTTTTGAAAGATTGGTTTTAATTGCGAACAAAATTCGTTTAAGGCGTTGGACCTTGAAATGATGTTTTAAACTTTGAAAAGCGGAGAGAGTCGTTAAGGTGTTGGACCTTGAAATGATCTTTTGATTTTTGAAAAGAGGAGAGAGACGCTAAGGCATTGGACCTTTAAACGATCTCAAGTGATATTTGATAAAAAGAAATTAGTTATGAGTTGGTGTTACCTTGGTTTTGTTTATTAACCTTCAATCTTCCTTAAAGATAACTTTACAACACTTAGTGATTGGTTAAGATTGAACTTTATAAAGAAAAAGAGATAGGATTTTGTTTATTAACCTTCAATATTCTTTGTTGGGCTTATGACTGCCATTGCATTATGATCGAGGCCGTACCCGAATCAAATAAACATTAAAATGTAGTAACTAGGAAGTGATCCTAGGTCGTTTCCCAATGAGCAGTGACAAGCCAAATGTTCATAATATACTTGCAGTAACAGTAACAGTAACGATGGGGGGGGGGGGGGTTGTTTGCTTTTGTAAATTAAACAGCGAATATATGTGAATTAGAAAATATCAGAATTAAAACACGTTGCTTCCCCTTGATTCACAAGCAAGTCTCTTATCCTAGGTTACGAGAGTTTATCCTTTATCAGTTTAACCACTTAATCCAACCCTAAATTAAATTACTAAGCGAAATTCAACATAAGGCATTCATTATGTGATTAAGCATCACATACACCAATTACTCATAAACGATCATTAAGCATGAACGTAAATTAAGCGCAGAGACAATTAATCAAGCACTAAGCATGCATGAATTAAAAGCAACAAATTCAAAGTAATTAGTGAAGAGGAAAAACTAAACAGAATTTAACAGTAATAATAGAACCTCAAAGAGAACTGTGCTTGATCCTCAAGGGAAAACAACGCTGCGGACTTAGCCTTCCATTAATCAAATAGAGAATGAAATTTTATTGATAAAACTAAAAGTCTGAACTGGAATTGAAAAAAAAACGAAAATAAAAGAGAAAGAGAAGAGAGACTAAAACTAAAAACGAAAAATAGAAGAGAGAGAGGAGAGAGAGAGAAAGTCTCCCGCGAGGGAGAGAGGGGGGCTCCTAAACTAGAACCTTGGTGCTGTTATATAGTTTTTTCAGCCCCAAAGCTTACAAATATGTTTTAAATCCAAGCCCATAAGTAAAATCAAATCAAATCTAGATAAGATAAGATAAGATAAGATCTAGATGAAATAATATCTAGATGAGATCAAATCTAAATAATATCTAGATAAGATAAGATCTAATTTTATAGAATAAATTAGTCTGCCCTCTTCAAGTCCAAGCCCAATTCTAGATTCAAGCCCAATGCTAGATTCAAGCCCAATGCTTCATTAATTCCTGAAATTAGATTAAAAACATCAAATTAGCTGAATGGGCCCAAATAATAAAACTGCCTAATTAATTGACAATTAAGACCAATCAATAATTAAAATGGTGCAAAAAGGGTTTAGAAAATAGAAGAAAATGATGGCACATCACATTATCGAGCAGATAGGGGAGTAAGTTAGCATATCACATTGGAATTGGGGTGAATTCTACAGGCTTATTTTCTAGAAAATTCCTTCCCCGGTTGGTGTTTTGATTGGTATTAGGGGTGGTGTTTGGTCTTGGACGTGCATCGGGTGGATTTTATGGCCGATTTGGGGATGGCCTTTGTGGATGATTGGACATTCTTGGCTGGTAGGGTGGTGGGTAATGAGAAGGATTGATATTGGCCGAGTATTGATATTGTTGGGCTAATGGGAAATTTGGCCATGCAAGAACTGCAGCCACAACATGTGACGTAGCTCCATGTGAAGCTTGTAGGCCTTGGATCTTCTTCATCAATGGAGTCCTTTGCTTCTTGAAGATCATGGCAGCATAATAGAGAAGGAACAAAGATGATTGGAGACGCCACTTCAAGGAGAAGATGAGTGAAGAAGAAGCTCACCACCATAGGAAGCCATGGAAAAGAACTTGAAGGTAAGAGAAAATGAGTGGAGGGAGAGGGAGAGAAGGGGCACGAAATTTTGTGCCTCAAATGAGGTCTGAACTTTGAAGTGTGATTCTCAAATGATCAAAGTTGAAAAATGCACACACATGGCCTCTATTTATAGCCTAAGTGTCACACGAAATTGGAGGGAAATTTGAATTTCTATTCAAATTTCACTTGAATTTGAAATTGAATTTATGGAGCCAAAATTTCACTAATTATGATTAGTGAATTTTAGCTATGGTTCAGCCCACTAATCCAAGATCAAGTCCAAGATTCTCCACTAAGTGTGCTTAGTGTTGGAACAAGTGGCCTCGGAATAATTAAGAAGGGGGGGTTGAGTTAATTATGAATGTGTCTTGACTAATTAAAATTTATCCTTCTTAATGTTACTAGATTCAATTAGGCTTTACAACTAATTTATGAGAAAGTAAAGAACAGAAACAATAACTTAGACAAAAGTAAAGCAGAAATAAAAAGAGCACAGCGGAAAAGTAAAAAGCGTAGGGAAGAAGAAAGCAAACACAGGTTTTATACTGGTTCGGCAATGACCCATGCCTACATCTAGTCCTCAAGAAACCTCTTGAGATTTCCTTTCCTTGTAAAAAATCCTTTACAAGAAAAGAGCCATAAAGGATGTGCCCTCCCTTGTGTTCACTATTACAACCAAGAAGCTACCCGCTTCTTACACAGAATTCTCAGACGGTTAGTTCTTTGAATTCAGTGTTTGGGCAAAGAATTCTCAGATGGTTAGTTCTTTGAATTCTTTGTTTAGGGAATCAAAAGAATTCTGAGATGATTAGTTCTTTGAATTATTTTGGAAAGAGGGAGAAGGAAAGAAGAAGAAGAGAAAAACAGAAGGATAACACAATTTTTGTTTTTGCAGAATTTTCCTTTCTTCAAGGAAAGTTTGAACAAAAACTTAGAATGAATTTGGCAAAGGTTTTGCAAGAGAAAAGCAGTGGAAATTTCTGTGTAATCAGATGTGTTATTGTATATTTCCTTTCTCTGTGTTATTGTATATTTAAAATGCGTGCCAAGGTCTTATATTTATAGAACCTTGATACCCTTTGAGAAAACCATGTCAAGAGTTATAACTCTTAACATTTTCGTCAAAAACATTCATTGGTAATCGATTACCATAATGGTGTAATCAATTACACAATGTATTTTATGAGAACTTGTGACTCTTCACAATATGATTTGAATTCCAACGTTCAGATTCACTTGTAATTGATTACTAATATAGTGTAATCGATTACACAATTTGAAAATCATTTTGGAACGTTGCAAAGCACTAAAACCAGTTTGAAAACCATCCTGGTCACTGGTAATCAATTACTACCAAATGGTAATTGATTACGAGAGAGTAAAAACTCTGGTAACTTGGAAGATTTCAGAAAATCCTTTTTAAAACAAAAAGTGTGCTATTTGATGTTTTTTGAAAAATAATTTTTACTACCTACTTTGACTTGGCTTGATGCTTCTTGATTTCTTCATTTGATTCTTAAATCTTTGAGTTGAATCTTGAATGCTTGATTCTTTAATCTTGAAACAACTCTTTGAGATTTGGCATCATCAAAACATCTTGGTGAATCATCATGGTAGCTTTGCTTCCACAATCTTCCCCTTTTTGATGATGACAAACCTAAAATCAAGAGATGCACACAAGCTATTTTCTAGTCATTCACTCACTTTATTCTCCCCCTTTCTTTTTGAGTTTGAGCTTCATTTTAAGTTAAGTTAATAATTGTATGAATTCTTGATTTAAATAACCCCAAATTTTTCTCCCCCTTTGGCATCAACAAAAAGGCCAAAGTGCGTTGTAACATAAAATCATACACAAATGGATTGACATACAAGAAATATATTCATACAAGAAAAAAGAAGAAACTTATAAAAATCAAACAAGATAATAAATTATCCACAAATCATAATAAAAGCATATGTATCAAATAATTCATAAGTCATAAGTCATCAAAAGTAACCAAGTAGAACCATAACATAAAGCTACTAACAAATTCTAAAATTCTAGAAAATAAAGTACTAATAAAGTTTGAAAACATAGCCAAATACACGGCTTAGAAATAGAAAATACGATAAACTATAATAACAATCTAAGTGGATGGTGGCGGTGGAAGGTCGAAGCAATCTCTGATGAAAGTAATGTCACCATCAATCTTTGTGATCCTAGAATCCATCTCTCTGAATCGAATGTCTACTCGACTCTCCAACGAGTCAAATCTCTCTCCAACATAGGTCTGAAGACTATCAAACCTATCCATGACACTCTGCAGAAGAGAAGAATCCTCTCGAGCGGGCGAGCAACCCTCAACATCATGTGGTTGAGCATCCTTCTTTATCCAAGAGCCATCACGCTCTTTGCGATAACCGAAGGAGGCAACCATTGCAGCCCCAATGGAAAAGGACTTCTTGATTTGAACAGAAGGTTCAGAATCAAGAGGTACCTAGAAATGGTGAAGAAAGAGAGAAATAAGATGAGGATAGGGTAAGGGAGCGTTTGATCGCAATGCGAACAATAAGATAGTGGAGGATGCGACAATCAAATGTCAATGAGCCGGCAAGAAGCTTTCCAGCCATATTCGCTAGGTTGATGCAAACCAGTTGGCAGGCATCAGAAACAGAAAAATCGAACTTCTAATCATCATCAAGTGTACCTTCAAACGGTACACCATCACTGGATAACTGGGTGAGTTCAAAGAAAAGGGACTGGTCTATGACCATTTTAATCCCATATACCTCAGAAATCAAGGAACCTTCTTGAATTTCTAAGTTTGAATAAAAAACTTTCACTAACTCAGGATAAACAAGAATTTTTAAAGACATAAATGGAATAAGACCGAAGTTTTGAAATGCTTGAACACACTCAAACATTTCATCAGAAAAGAACTCCATGTCCATGAACTTAGGATCTATTATAGAGCAAGAAGAGAAGAGAGTTGTGTACCGGATATGTTGCTCTTCGGATGAGAATAGCGTGGAGGACGAAATGGATGGTGGAATTGGAGTATCCTGAGACCCAAAGCTCCGTTGGCTTCTACTCGAAGAACCCTTTCGCTTCTTCAATGGTTCTGCCATTTTAGGGAGTTTTTGGAAGTTTTGATCGGTGGAAAAGAAAGAGAATGAAAAATGATTAATTTTTGGCTTTCTGGGACTTCATTTGGACAAGAATTGAGGGAGAAATCGCGTTTCGAAATTTAGGGGTTGTGTCGCTGTAGAAATCGCATTCCAATGGTTTCTGGAAAATTCGAATTTATAGGCAGAGACGCTATGTAATCGATTACAGGAATGTTGTAATCGATTACACTTAGCCTGACTATCTGTAATCGATTACTTGTGAAGGTAATCAATTACCAGACACCTTTTTCCTAATACTAAGTGCTAATTGACTATCAACACTTACCAAGATGAATTTTTATTAACATAGATGGTTTTAACATATCAAAATAATTTTATTTAAAATAAAATATAATAATTTTGAAAAGCATAAAAATATTTTGAGCAATCAATCAAGTAATTCAAACATATCAAACAAGAATCACACATGGATTGAAGGATATAGATCACAGGCATCATCAAACATTCATATTTGTTAAAGGTAATTTAAAACTTGGAAAGTGGAAATAACACAATCAATCATTTTAAAAACAATCCCAAAACAACAATCAACAAAAAAATGTTAGTCATCATGTTAACAATTTAATTTAAAATTAATGAACTGAACCACTTAAATTGAGTAATTGGATAAGATAATACCTTTTTCGTGATTGGAATGTTTGATCTTCATCATTGGAATGAAATGGAAATCAGATTACCATCTTGATTTTAGTCCCTTCGAGTGATGTCCTCTTCACTCTCATAGTCTTTTGTTAGAAGGTTGATTTCCTAAGATGAGTCATTATTTTCTCCTATTTCTTAACCCTTTTTGTTACCATTTTAATTACTGATTAACCTTAATTGTCAAATTAATTATACAGTTTTATCATTTGGGCCTATTTGACTAATTTTTTGTTTTTAATTTAATTTCAGGAGAATTATAAGCAATTGGGCTTGGACTTGAAGAGAGCAGACTATTTTAGTTTATCAAATCTTATCTAGATTTTGTTTCATCCAATCTTATGTTATGTAGATTTTATTTCATCCAATCTTATCTTATCTTGTCCAGATTTTATTTTATTTACGGGCTTGGACTTAAAACAAATTTGTAAGCTTTGGGGGCTAAGAACCTATATATAACAGCACCAAGGTTTTAATTTTAGAGGTTTTTTGGGAAGAAAGAATAATTCTAGGATTTTAGAATTCCAGTTTTTACTGTTCATGCACACTGTTCACGTAGAATAAAATTCGTTTTTTGCAATTTCATTTCTGCTTCAATTGCAATTTCGTTTTCTACTGATTAATGGAAGGCTAAGTCTCCAGCGTTGTTTTCTCTTGAGGATCAAGCACAGCTCTCTTTGAGGTTTTGTTATTACTATTGAATTCTGATCAGTTTTTCCTCTTCACCAATTATTCTGTATTTGTTGCTATTAATCCATGCATACTTAGTGCTTGATTAATTGTCTCTGTGCTTAATTTACATTCATGCTTAATGATCAGTTTCATTCATGATTAATTGGTGTATGTGTTGCTTAATCACATAATGACAGCCTTATGCTAAATTTTGCTTAGTAATTTAATTTAGGGTTGGATTAAGTGGTTGAACTGATTAAGGATAAATTCTCGTAACCTATGATAAGAGACTTGCTTGTGAATCAAGGGGAAACAACATGTTTTAATTATGTTATTTTCTAATTCAAATGTGCTTGTTGTTTAATTTACAAAAACAAATAACCCCCCCCCCCCCCAATTCGTTACTGTTTTATTACTATCTGTTATGAACATTTGGTTGACCATTGCTCGTTGGGAGATGACCTAGGATCACTTCCTAGATACTGCATTTTTAATGTTTTTTTGATTCGGGTACGGCCTCGATCATCCTCCTTTTCAGATTCTTCGAATGAATCGTTGTCATCCCAAACGATGTAAGCCTTCTTGGTCTTTCTTTCTTCATGACTTTTCTTATCACTCTCCTCAGGCCATTACTCGTTTGAGGGGCAATTTGCTTTGATGTGACCAAGTTGATTGCACTTGTAGCATCTAAGAGTTAGAGAGCCTTCATGGGATCTTTTTCCATGGTTGAAATTTTGACGCCTCTCGCTTATTCTATTCTTGACAAATTTGTGAAACTTCTTCACAAAAAGTGAGAAGTCTTCTTCATCTTCCAATTCTTCATCTTCATTTTCCTCTTGCATTGATGAGGAGGCTTTTAGTGCTATGCTTCGTTTCCTCTTGTCGGTTTCTTCATTTTGATTTAGCCGTTGGAGTTCCATCTCATGTTCCTGTAATTTGCCAAAAAGTGTGGCAAGAGACATAGAAGAAAGATCTTTACTTTCAGAAATGGCAGTTACCTTGGGTTGCCATTCCCTACTTAAGCATCTCAAAACTTTATTAATTAAATCATCATTAGGAAAGGTTTTTCCTAAGGAGGCTTGGTGATTAACTATGTGTGTGAATCTTTTCTGCATGCTTTGGATGTTCTCATTTGTGTTCATCCTAAATAATTCATATTCATGTGTAAGGGTGTTGACTCTAGATCTTTTCACATCAGTGGTGCCTTCATGTGTGAGTTGTAGTGTATCCCACATCTCTTTGGCATTTAAATAGTTTGAAACTCTAAAATATTCATCTATTCCTAGAGCAGAAGTAATGATGTTTTTGGCTTTAAGATTATATTGAACTTTTCTTCTATCTTCTTCAGACCATTGTTCTCTAGGTTTTGTTGTTGTTGTGTTTGTTGATGTGCTTTTATCTACTATGGTGGGTACATAAGGTCCTATTTCTATTGCTTCCCAATTGTTTAAATCTATGGCTTCAATAAAGATTTGCATTGGGGTTTTCCAGTAGTGGTAACTCTCACCATTAAAGATAGGTGGCCTATGGATGGAGTTTCCTTCGGGAAACAGAAAATTTGAGGAGGCCATTGATCTTGAAGTTGTGAAAATTTTCTCAAGAAACCTGCTCTAATACCACTTGTTGGAACAAGGGGCCTCAGAATAATTAAGAAGGGAAGGTTGAATTAATTATGAATGTGTCTTGACTAATTAAAATTTATCATTCTTAATGTTACTAGATTCAATTAGGCTTTACTACTAAGTTATCAGAAAGTAAAGAACAAAAATAATAACTTAGACAAAAGTAAAGAGGAAATAAAAAGAGCACAACGGAAAAGTAAAAAAGCGTAGGGAAGAAGAAAGCAAACATAGGTTTTGTACTAGTTCGGCAACGACCCGTGCCTACATCCAGTCCTCAAGCAACCTCTTGAGATTTCCTTTCCTTGTAAAAAATCCTTTACAAGCAAAGAGCCACAAAGGATGTACCCTCCCTTGTTCTCTTTGAACAACCAAGTAGATGTACCCTCTACTTAAAGTGAACCACAAAGGATGTGTACCCTCCCTTGTGTTCACTATTACAACCAAGAAGCTACCCGCTTCTTACACAGAATTCTCAGACGGTTAGTTCTTTGAATTCTTTGTTTAGGGAATCAAAAGAATTCTCAGATGGTTAGTTCTTTGAATTCTTTTGGTAAGAGGGAGAAAGAAAGAAGAAGAAGAGAAAAATAGAAGGATAGCATAGTTTTTGTTTTTGCAGAATTTTCCTTTCTTCAAGGAAAGTTTGAACAAAAACTTAGAATGAATTTGGCAAAGGTTTTGCAAGAGAAAAGCAGTGGAAAGTTCTGTGTAATCAGGTGTGTTTCTCTGTGTTATTGTATTTTTAAAATGCGTGTCAAGGTCTTATATTTATAGAACCTTGATACCTTTTGAGAAAACCATGTTAAGAGTTATAACTCTTAACATTTTTTCAAAAACATTCACTGGTAATCGATTACCATAATGGTGTAATCGATTACACAATGTATTTTATGAGAACTTGTGACTCTTCACAATTGGATTTGAATTCCAACGTTCAGATTCACTTGTAATCGATTACTAATATAGTGTAATTGATTACACTATTTGAAAATCATTTTGGAACGTTGCAAAGCATTGAAACCAGTTTGAAAACCATCCTGGTCACTAGTAATCGATTACTACCAAATGGTAATCGATTACCAGAGAGTAAAAACTCTGGTAACTTAGAAGATTTTAGAAAATCCTTTTTAAAACAAAAAGTGTGCTATTTAATGTTTGTTTGAAAAATACTTTTTCCTACCTACTTTGACTTGGCTTGATGCTTCTTGATTTCTTCATTTGATTCTTGAATCTTTGAGTGGAATCTTGAATGCCTGATTCTTTAATCATGAGACAACTCTTTGAGCTTTGGCATCATCAAAACATCTAGGTGAATCATCATGGTAGCTTTGCTTCCACACTTAGGTGTCATGAGGCATGTAAAGCATGAAGGAATGCACAAAGTGTGACTATATGATGTGGCAATGGGGTCTAGCAAGCAAATGCTCACCTCCCCCTCTAAAATTTAATTGGATTGGGCTTCTCCCAATTCAATTAAATTTTTTTTTCAACACACACATCAAATATTCAATTAATGCATGTGAAATTACAAAACTACCCCTAATACAAAAACTAGTTTAGGTGCCCTAAAATACAAGGGCTGAAAAATCCTACATTTATAGGGTACCCTACCTGCATTATAGAGCCCTAAATACAAAGGCCAAAAATAATGAAACCTTAATCTAATATGTACAAAGATAAGTGGGCTCACACTTAGCCCATGGGCCCGAAATCTACCCTAAGGCTCATGAGAACCCTAGGGCCTTCTCTTGCATCTCTTGCCCAATGTTCTTGGAGTCTTTTATCCAATGCCTAGGGGCGCAGTACTTCTCGATGAAGGCCCTGTTTAATAGGGGGCCTGATGACCTTGCTAGGGGCGATGGGCACTCCGTAGGACTGACTGAGGCCCATAATTAGAGCTGGAAACCCCCAAGACCCTGTTGGACTTCTCCGGGTCCACTAAGTGTCTTGTGGGTGCGATCCCTACAAATAGTAGATGGCATCAAAAATCGATTGAGCCACGTGCATACTTACCTATGTCATGATGGCATAAACCAGCTGACACTTCGACAAGGGGAGATCAGAGTTGTGGTCGCTAGGCAGAATGTCGCTAAGTAGCAACATCATCCATGTGTTGGTTCGCATGATCCACACTCGTCTCCCTACAGTGGTCTGGGCGAAATCTTGCCCCGGTATGCATAGTAGCTGGGTGATAGCCTCCTCCTCTGGCTGTGCTCGCATAGTTGGCCCTCCTCCAAGATCAGGGGGGGTGTAGCCCTCTAAAGGCGAGGACGTGTAGCCCTCCAAAGGCGAGAACGTGCAACCCTCTGAAGGAGAGGACGTGAAGCCCTTTGAAGGTGAGGACATGCAGTCCTCTGAAGGCAAGGGCGTTCAACCCTCTTACGGTGAAGGCGCGTAGGCCTCTAAAGGCGAGGACCTGCATCCCTTTGAAGGTGAGGGCGTGTAGCCCTCTAAAGATGAGAACGTGTAGCCCTCCAAAGGTAAGGACGTGTAGCCCTCTGAAGGCGAGGATGTAAAGCCCTCTGAAGGCGAGGACGTGTAGCCCTTTGAAGGCGAGGACGTGTAGTCCTCTAAAGGCAATAGGTACTAGTACCTAAGGGTCCACCCTTATGAGAAAGCAAGAGATTGACTCATTAAGAGGGTCGATCATCCCAAATTCAAAAGATTGGACATTAGATGTAGGAAATCTATGCAGTTAATATGATTTTTAGGGATGCAGATGCATGCAACCTTTGTCTTGAAATGTGGTAAATGCGAACTTCGTATGCAACAATGCAATGTAATGGAAAGTTGTACAATGTTTATGACATTCTTTCCCTATTTTGAGATTTTGATTTTGATTTGATTTTTTTGGAAAACACAGATTAACTATCCTTTTGAAAATGGTGATAATTCATGCAACCTCATCCTATCTTTGCAAATCTCTTCGGGAACTCCCTCAAAGTGTATGTTCTGTTTGATTTAGTCACTTGACAATTTTGGAGTGACAACAATGGAGCCGTTTAATCAATTCATTGAAATCCCAGTGTTTGTCCCCCCCCCCCCTTTTTGTTTTAAAACATCGACGGGTGAGAACTTTTGACCTGCCCCTACGTTCGCTTGAGGCTCATGCATAGTGCCCCTCATTGCCCCAGTTTAGGGCTTTGAGGTATCAATCGTTGTCTTTGTAGAAGCAAGCTTCATGATGATGAATCAAGTTGATTCAAGTAGTTTTGATGATGACAAAGATGATGACAAAAAGTCCAAGAGAATGATTTCAAGATTGAGTCAACAAGTTCAAAGATCAAGATTGAATCAAGATTCAAGAGAAGATGATTTCACAAGAAGATTCAAGAAATGACATCAAGAAGAATCAAGATTCAAGAGAAGATGATTTCCCAAGGGAGGTATTGAAAAGAATTTTTCAAAAACCAAACATAGCACAGTTTTGTTTTACAAGAAAAGCTTTTCTCAAAATTTTCTAAGTTACCAGAGTTTTTACTCTCTGGTAATCGTTTACCAGTTTCCTGTAATCGATTACTAGTGGCAAAGTTTGATTTCAAAAGCTTTTAACTGAATTTGCAACGTTCCAATTGATTTTAAAATGGTGTAATCGATTAAATATATTGGTAATCGATTACCAGTGCATCTGAACATTGAAATTCAAATTCATTTGTGAAGAGTCACATCCTTTCATAAAATGCTTTGTGTAATCAATTACATGTTTTTGGTAATCGATTACCAGTGACAAGTTTTGAATAAAAATCAAGAGATGTAACTCTTCCAATGGTTTTCAGATTTTTCTCAAGGTTATAACTCTTCCAATGGTTTTCTTGACCAGACATGAAGAGTCTATAAAAGCAAGACCTTGACTTGCATTTCAATAACTCTTACAACTTTTAGAACTTTTACAACCTTTTAGAACAACTTTTGAGAAATCTTGAAACCTTTGCTACTCATCTTTCTTCTTCTTCCTTTGACAAAATCTTTCTGAGTGTTCTGGTTTCCAAACCTTGTTCTTTCACAGAAAACAAAAGTGTGCTATATCTTTTTGTTCTCTTCTCCCTTTGCCAAAAAGAATTCGACAAAAACTAACCGCCTGAATTCTTTTTGTGTCTCTCTTCCCCTTTTCCAAAAGAACAAAGGACTAATCGTCTGAATTCTTTTGTGTCTCCCTTCTCCCTTTTCAAAGAGTTCAAAACGACACTGAGAATTCTTTTGATTCTTCCCTTTCCCTTAATCAAAAGATTTCAAAGGGCTAACCACCTGAGATATCTTTTGTTTCACAAAGTTTCAAAGGACTAACCGCCTGAGAACTTTGTCTTAACACATTGGAGGGTAGATCCTTTGTGGTACAAGTAGAGGGTACATCTACTTGGGTTGTTGTAACTGAGATCAAGAGAGGGTACATCTCTTGTGGATCAGTTCAAGTGAAGGGTACATCCACTTGGTTGTTCAAAGAGAACAAGGGAGGGTACATCCCTTGTGGGTCTTTGCTTGTAAAGGCTTTTACAAGGTTGAAAAGAAATCTCAAGGACCGCAGGTCGCTTGGGGACTGGATGTAAGCACGAGTTGTTTCCGAACCAGTATAAAATTCTTGTGTTTGTCTTCTTCTTCCCTACACTCTTTAATTTCCGCTGTGCACTTTTAATTATCGCTTTTACTTTTGGTTAAGTTTCTATTTCTGTTCTTTACTTTCTTAACTTTGTAGTAAAAGCCTAATAGATTCTAGTAACATTAAGAAGGATAGATTTTTAATTAGTCAAGGCACATTAATAATTAATTCAACCCCCCTTCTTAATTATTCCGAGGCCACTTGATACAACAGTCTTTCGTCATGACCTTGTAGCAAGGAAGAAAGAAACTATGCAGGTTCCCAAAAATGAATTCTCAAAGACAAGAAACATTTGAAGGATTTTTCATTTGACAGATTAAGTCAAATGACTCCTATTTTTGATAACTCACTTTCTCTTTTAAAAAGACAAACTTTCAGGAATGATAAAATGAGGTCACATGAATGTCTATACTTTATTTTAGACACAACCAATCAAATATTTTTTTTGTTTCGAATTTTACTCGTTCTTTTACGACACCCCGACCAAACGTGCAAAATGAGTAATTTCTAATTGAACAGTCATGGAAGTCAAAACTCAGGAGCGCAGGTCGCTTGAGCAAATAAACCAATGGCTTACACTCACATTCCAGTGGAAGTTGAATAAACAAAGATGTAATTATGAGAGGATGAGAGACAAGGATGTCAAATTTATCCATATTATTAGCATTGTAACTGTGGTTTACAATAATGGCATAAACTTGAAAATCCTAATGAGTCATTAGAGACATCTAACAGCAACCTTCAAATTGCCCCATGTATAGTATAGTGTTGCTTGCCAACATCAGAATTCACAAGCGATTCTCCTCAAATTCCAGCCAACCCGCATCAATTAGACCTTGCACATTATGCTTCAGGGTCTCACAATGCTCAATGGAATGCCCCGGAACCCCTCCATGATAAGCACATGTTGCGTTCGAGTCGTATCCTTGGAAAAATGGAGGTTGAGGAGCCATGGTTGGGGTTATGGCAACCATTGAATTATCGAGTAGAGATGGGAGCAAGTTAGCATAGGACACCGGAATTGGGGTGAATTCTACAGGCTTTTTTGCTGCAAAATTCCTTCCTTGGTTGGTGTTTTGGTTTGTGCTACAGGTGGTGTTTAGCATTGGTTGTGTGCTAGGTGGGCTTTGTGGTTGATTTAGGGATGACCTTTGTGGATGACTGGGTGGTGGGTAATGAGAAGAGTTGATATTGGCTGAGTAATGATGTTGTTGAGCTGGTGGGAAGTTTGGCCATGTAGGAATGGCAGCCACAACATGGGTTCCTTCCTCATTCTCATCCTCTTCATTTGCCCCAGTTTTCTCATTCATTAAAGCAAGATGATCAAATTTGCCACTTTTCAGACTCGTTTCGATCCTTTCACCAGCGAAGACCAAATCCGTGAAGCTTGAAGGTTCGTATCCCACCATTTTTCATAGTAAAACACCGGTAATGTGTCTACTATCATTGTGATCATCTCTTTCTCCTTCATTGGAGGTGCCACTTGAGCTGCCAGGTCTCTCCACCTTTGGGCGTATTATTTGAAATATTTGTGCCCTTTTTTGCACATGTTCTGTAGTTGCATCCTATCCGAAGCCATATCAGAATTGTACTGATATTGCCTAATGAAGGAAACCATTAGGTCCTTCCAACAATGGACTCAGGAGGGTTCAAGATTAGTGTACCATGTGATGGCTGCCCCAATAAGGTTCTCTTGAAAGAAATGCATCAGCAGCTTTTCATCTTTCGCGTACACCCCCATTTTCTGACAGTACATTTTCAGATGATTCTTAGGGCAAGCAGTCCCTATGTACTTATCAAACTCTGGCACTTTGAACTTCGGAGGAATGACCATGTTGGGTACTAGGAACAACTCTTCTATGTTAGCAAAGGCATAATATCTGCCTTCTTCAATGGCCCTAAGCCTTTCCTCTAGATGATCCAACTTTCCCATTTTTTCCATAGCAAGGGGGATTTTTCCTGTTGCAGAATGCAAGGGTTGTGGTTGGGGGCGAAATTGAGGGCTCTCCAAAGTGTTTTGCAGGGGTACACCACCAACTGCTTTCCCTTTAGTGGCATATCCGAGGTGAGGCTCGAAGTCTGCTAGATTGCGATGGGATATTTCATGTGTCTCCCCCATGGGTTGAGAGACATGTGCATGATCAGTTTGAGGTTGTTGGCTCTCAATGAGTATAGGAGTGGAGTTATTGACATTCTCATTGGGTGGAGTATAGTTCAGAGGCAAACCATATGGCGGGAAAACATGCTTGTTCTAGACTTGCACAAAATGAGGGCTGCCTGTATCCGAGGTTGGACGATTTATTAGGTTGAGGCCAGATGGGGGAGTCGGGTCCACCCCCAAAACAACACTAACAGTGGCAACTGTAACCGTATTGACCTCCATTATCTTCTTCATGCTCATCATGGCCTCCATCATTGTGGCCATCTGTTCTTTTCATGGCCTCTATGTTGGCCTTCATCCCCTCTTACACCTCGTCTACTTCAGCCATTACTCCAACTCTAGCATGCATTCGGTAAGGGTGTCGTAAAGTGCATTCTTCCATTTGATTACAATGATTACAGTTCGGTTTTCAAGGAAAGAATGCAATGAGCAATGCAACCAATGAAAAGCGTGGATGTATGCAAATGATGCACAGTTGAAGTATTGCGAATTTTTACGCAGGACATAGGGTTGAATCAATTTAGATTTTCAACATGGTCCATGACATCTTTGTCAAAGTAAAACTGGAAGTAACAAGGACATCAATAGTCCTAAATGTGTTTGGCAGTAGACGAAGCTGCGATGTAACTCGATCCATACTTTAACTTGACTTGATGAACCTTTTCGTAAAAGCATGAGCTTGGTTCAACCCCATAATCCAAGAAAAAGAAATTTTGACTGATAATACTTCAGCCACATCTTACAACAATGAATGACTCGGGCATACTCATGATGTGCATGTCAGATGTAATTATAAGGTTTGAGATGCCCAATGAAACCTCATTTCCTAGTTAACCATGCATTAGGTACCATGTTCAATCATTTTGTTTTTTAAGAGAAACGGGTTTATGATCCCAACATGGTTGGCTCATGGTACCTAACACATGCAACTAAGAATGCAGTGTGAACTTTCATGCTTCCTTTTTTTTGTTTTTGTAGAGAAAAATGAAAGGATCATGCATGAGTAAACACGAAAATAAACGGTATGCAAAAAAACATGTTAGATGTAGATGCATGGTGATGAAATGACTTATGCAAAATGCAATGCATGAAATGATAAGTGACATGAAGAGATGCTTATGCGATGCATGATATGTCCATTACGATGCCATGAAGAGATGCTTATGCGATGCATGATATGAATGCATTTATGGACACGAGAGCCCGGAAAATCATCTCTTCTTACGTGTGCATTTGGGGGCGCAGTGCCCCATGTGTGCAGTTAAGAAGGTGATATGGACCTTCCGATTTCCCGTGACAAAAGACGAGACCAGCATACAACGTGTGCGTGATGATATGATGCAGATGCGCAAAAGTGCCACAGAGGGATGTACACAGCATGGCAATATCCACAAACAATCATACAACAAAGGCGTACATGACATTTAGGTAATATGCATGGCAGTGTTTAAAAGGCACGCAGCGTGTTCGCTTCGTGCCCCTATTTTAGGGACCTAAACGGGAGGAACTAAAAGGATTTTAGTGATAATTCCCAAGGTGGTCATATCTCCCTAAACGGTTTCTAGAGATATTATTCCTTTGATATCAACATTGTGGCAGTAGGGACTACCAATGACAATATATCATCGAAGAGAAAAACTCTAGATGAGATTTCACTGTCATCAAGCAAGTCGGAGACTTAGCATGATCACAGATTCACCTCCACTTCTTATGTTCCCACAGACCCGGGTATAAGGCCCTTTTTCAACTCACTGTGTGTGCAAGAAGTGATGGTGTTTGTGTGCATTAAATGAATAAATATCTATCTCATGCATACATTTAAAAACACACTAAAAGCATCAAAGAGTTATATACAAGAACGTAAGAGAAATAAAGGGAAACAAACAAAGGAGAAGTCACGGTAAGGAATGCACATAGATCAAAATAGTCTAACTCTCTTAAAACAGCCCCCAGTAGAGTCGCCAACTGTTGCGATCTATCCTATGACAAGAGGGCAACACGAGGCTCACGGGTGCGTCTTCCAAGGAAGGAAGGCGCGCGCAGTCGCCACCAACGTTTATTCGAGGAAAACGTCGGAAAAACCAGAATGTGTGGTCTATGAACTTTAAGTGTGAAATGTTCGAGAGTTGTTTTTATGCACGGGGAAGGTATTAGCACCCCACGCGTCCGTTACAAGGGACGGAAACCTTCAATCAAGTGTGCAAATATGACTTCAAAACTACGTATTTCCCTCTTTTTCTGTTTTTATGTATTTTTCCCCTTTTTTATGTTTTTTTTTTGCTTTTTTTGGGCCTTTTGTATTTTTTATCTTTTTGTGGTCAACAAGGGTGCTTCCCTCGCTCGTACGTATCCTCAATTGCAATGAGGAAATCAGACCTACGTAGGTTAAGTTGTTTTTATCTTTTTTCGCAAGATAGATTTTAATTGAACAAAGGTCATTTAAGGCATTGGACCATTAAATGATCTTTTGATTTTGAAAGGTGGGAAACGTTAAGGCGTTGGACCATTAACGATCTTTTGTTTTTGAAAGGAGAGAAATGTTAAGGCGTTGGACCATTAATGATCTCTTGGTTTTTTGAAAGGAGAGAAACGTTAAGGCATTGGACCATTAATGATCTCTTGGTTGTGAAAGAAGAGAAACATTAAGGCATTGGATCATTTTGAAAAGGGGTGGTCGACAAAAGCAGAGCTTTTGCTCCTATGTATCCTCAATTGCGATGAGGAACTCAAACCTACATAGTTCTTGCCAAAAAGCAGTAAAGTTATGTGTTGATTTTATGTTTTTGAACGGTCCATGTTAACCAATAAAAGCAAAGAGGACCGTTTAAGGCGTTGGACCTTAAAACAGTTTTAAGTGACTTTTTGCGGAAAAAAGCGTGGTTTGTGAGTTGATTTTAGCCTTAGTTTCACTTTGGTTATTAGTCAATTCATTCAAGGAAACTTTCAAAGAAAAACGTCCGATTGATTTTTTTATTATTTTATTATTATTTTTTTAAGATATTTTGATTATTTTACTATATTTTTTCAAAGATATTTTGATTATTTTATTATATTTTTTTCAAAGATACTTTGATAATTTTATTATTATTTTTGCCTTTTTTGATTTAACCAAGGTTACAACGCGAATGATCGGTTGGATTTTATTTTGACAATGATTAAACGATATTACAACACAAATAATCGGTTGAAATTCATTTTATCAATTATTTGGCGAGATAACGGCTTAAATAAACGGTCAAAAGCTTGTTAAAAGCGGAAGCAAAGAATACCGAAAGTAAGCAAAATAAAAATGAAAGCATACAAAACAAGAATGGACCGCTGAAGGTGCATAGAATGAATTGAAAGATTCAAATTTGAAAACTTACCAGTTGAAGAACAAAGAACAACGAAGAACAAAAGAAGAATGGTGAAGAACATCCATGGAATCGATCACGAAAATGTCTCGAAAGCGTTACGGAAGCACCTCGGCTTGAATTTTCTCCTTCTTTCTTCTTCTCCTCACTAATTTCAAGTGAAAGCTTATTGCAAAAAAATGTTGGACTCTTAAACTCAGCCCCCTTCCCCTATTTATAGTGGAAAGGGGAGGTGGTTGCCGCCCAGAGGCTTCTTGAGGAAGATTCTTGAGCGCACCCCCAATTGATAAGTTCACCCACCTCCAGGGTTGCTTACTGATTAAGTTTCCTAAGTGCACCCCCAATTGATTAGTTAACCACCACCTTCCAGAGTGTTCTAGATGAAGTTTCCTGAGCGCACCCCTCAGGTTTGATAAGTGCACCCCTCGGAGTTGCTTACTACTTAAGTTTCCTTAACGCACCCCTAATTGATAAGTTCACCCCCTTCCAAGGTTGCTTACTGATTAAGTTTTCTGAGCACACCCCCCAATTGATTAGTTCACCCCCACCTTCCAGAGTGTTCTAGATGAAGTTTCTTGAGTGCACCCCCTATGTTTGATAAGTTCACCCCCTGCTTTTTGTGTTTTTGGTTTTTTTCTTTCTGAAATGCCCCGAAACTTTATGGATTCCACGACAATGGGTATTAAACATTTTGAAGTGGCCAAACGAAGGTCACATGCCGACAAACAATGGTACCCGAGCGAAATTAGGGTATGTCAATTATGATTAGTGAATTTTAGCTATGGTTCAGCCCACTAATCCAAGATCAAGTTGAATATTCTCCACAAAGTGTGCTTAGGTGTCATGCGGCATGTAAAGCATGAAGGACATGCACAAAGTGTGACTATATGATGTGGTAATGGGGTGTAGCAAGCAAATGCTCACCTCCCCCTCCAAAATTTAATTGGATTTGACTTCTCCCAATTCAATTAAATTTATTTTCCAACACACACATCAAATATTCACTTAATGCATGTGAAATTACAAAACTACCCCAAATACAAAAACTAATCTACGTGTCCTAAAATACAAGGGCTGAAAAATCCTACATTTATAGGATATCCTACCTACATTATGGAGCCCTAAATACAAGGCCCAAAAATAATGAAACTTTAGTCTAATATGTGCAAAGATAAGTGGGCTCATACTTAGCCCATGGGCTCGAAATCTACCCTAAGGCTCATGAGAACCCTAGGGCCTTCTCCTGCATTGCTGGCCCAATCTTCTTCGAGTCTTTTATCCAATGCCCTTGGGGGGTAGGATTACATCAGCATGGGTTTCTCCCTCCTTCTTATTCTCTCCATTTGCCCCAGGCTTCCTATTCATCAAAGTAGGATAATCAAATTTGCCTCTTCTCAGACCCACTTCGATCTTTTTCCCAGTGAAAACAAAATCGGAAAAGCTTGAAGGCATGTAACCCACCATCTTCTCATAGTAAAACACCAGTAACGTGTCTACTATCATTGTTATCATCTCCCTCTCCATCATTGGGGGCACTACTTGAGCTGCCAGATCCCTCCATCTTTGGATGTATTCTTTGAAAGATTCGTGCTCCTTTTTACACACGTTCTGTAGTCGCATTTTATCCGTAGCCATATCAGAATTGTAGTGATACTGCCTAATGAAGGCAACCATTAGGTCCTTCCAAAAATGGACTCAGGAAGGTTCCTGATTAGTATACCAAGTGACAGTTGCCCCAGTAAGACTTTCCTGGAAGAAATGCATCAACAAATTTTCATTTTTCGAGTATGCCCCCATTTTCCTGTTGTACATCTTAAGGTGATTCTTAGGGCAGGTAGTCCCCTTGTATTTATCGTAATTCGACACCTTGAACTTCAGAGGGATAACGACATTGGGCATTAGGTACAATTCTGCCATGTCAGCAAAGGCATAATCTCTGCCTCCTTCAATAGCTCTCAGCCTCTCCTCTATATGACCAAATCTCTCCCTTTCCACCATAGTAGGAGGGACTCTTCCCACCACAAATTGCAAGGGGTGTGGTTGTGGGAGATATTGAGGGCCCCCAAAGTGTGTGGCAGGGGTACGCCGCAAAATGCCTACCCCTCAGCGGCATATTCGAGGTGAGGCTCAAAGTCGGCTAGATTGTGGTCTCAGGGTGCTTCATGTGTCTCCCCAATGGGTTGAGAGACATGTGCATGATTAGATTCGGGTTGTTGGCTCTCAATGGGTATGGGTGCAAAGTGGTAGACATTCTCATCGGGAGTGTGTGCAACATTGGGTGGCGTATAGTTGGGAGGCAAGCCATATAGTAGGAAGGAATGCTTGTTCTGAACCTGCACAAAATGGGGGCCACCCACACTTCCCACTGCTTTGCCTCCCTGGCCTACCATATCCGAGGCTGGCTAATTGACTTGGTTGAGGCCAGATGGGTGAATCGGGTCCACCTCAGTGGCGGTACTTGCAAAAACGACTGTAGTCATGTTGACCTCTATCATTTTTCTCATACTCATCATGGCTTCCATCATTGTGGTCATCTGCTCTTTCATGGCCTCCATATTGGGCTTCATCTGCTCTTGCACCTCCTCTATTTCATTCATCACTCTAGCTCTGGCACGCATTCGATAAGGAAGTCGTAAAGCGCATTCTTTCCTTTTGATTACAATGATTACAGTTTTGATTTCAAGGAAAGAATGCAATGAGCAATGCAACCAATGTGAAAAGCAAAAAAATCATGGATGTATGTGAATGATACATTGTTGAATTATGGCAAATTTTACACAGGACATTCAATAGAACATAGGGTTGAATCAATTCAAATTTTCATTAAAGCAACATGGTTCATCACATCTTGTCAGAGTCAAAGTGCAACTAGAAATGAAACATCAACAGTCTCAAATTTTTGTAAATTATTTAGCTCAATCATGTGTTAGCAGTAGCTAAAACTTGATCCATCTTTTGCCCCAACTTTTGCAAGTTGGTTACTTCTACATTTGACCTTGACTTGATGAAAACCTTTTCTTAAAAGCACATGTTTGATTCGACCCCATAATCCAAGGAATAGAAATTTTGATTGTCAATATTTCGACAACATATCATAGAGATGAATGATTAGGGCATACTTATGCTATGCATGACAAATGTAATTATGAGATCGACATGAGACACCCGAAGAACCATCCTTTCCTAGTTAACCATGCATTAGGTACCATGTTCATATGATTTTCAATCATTTTTTTAAGAGAAATGAGTGTATAATCCCAACATGGTTTTTTTATAACTATCATCATGGTATCCAGCACATGTAACTAAGAATGTGGTGTAAAATTTCATTCTTCATTGTGACTTTCTTTTTGTTCCTTTTTTTGTTCTTTTTTTTTCCAGAGGAAAATGCAAGGATCATGCACGAGTGAATATAACATGCGAATGATGAAAATAGAATGTATGCAGTTGGCAGAACAAAAGATTGATAAATGAAAATGTATGACAATGCAATGACTTATGCAAATGCAATACATGAATATGATAAGTGATAAATGCATAAATGATAAGTCCATTACGATGCCATGAAGAGATGCATGGTGCAATCAAGGAACAAGCCAAAGTGAGTTTGCTATGTGCCCCCTAATTCAGGAATCTAATGGAAAGGATCCAAAAGTCCACTTCTAGTGAAAACTCCTAAGGGTACTTTCGTGTTACCTTATCGGTCTCTAGAGATATCATCCTCTTAGATAATACATTGCAGCAATAGGGACTATCAGCGACAATGCATCACCAAAAGAGGATAACTCCTAAGGGTACTTTCGTGTAACCTTATCGGTCTCTAGAGATATCATCCTCTTAGATAATACATTGCAGCAATAGGGACTATCAGCGACAATGCATCACCAGAAGAGGAAAACTCTAGATGAGGCTTCACTGTTATCAAGCGAGTCGGAGACCCAGTATGACCGTAGATCGACCTTTACTCCTTATGGCTCATGTCATACCCTAATTTCGTCCGGGGATTATTACTTGATGACATGCAATAAATGAAGTCTCGAGACGTCTCAGAAATCGAAAGGAAGCAGGCTTGCGTGATTCGTGAAATTCCGTAATGTGGCGGGAATCGAAAAGAGGTGTTTTTGCGCAATCCGTGAATTTCCGTAACTTCTTCGAAAGCTAAAAAAGAGTAAATACATAATCCGTAAGGATTCGTAACCTTGCGGAAGGAAAATAAGTATCGTTACGAAATTCGTAAAGTTTCGTAACGTTACGGAAAAAGAATTACAAAAAAATAGAAAGGGGGGTGCATTTAGTAAACAGGGGTGCAAATAGCAACCAGGCCCACTTGGGCCCTCCAAAAGATTCCTCCAGAAGGCTGTAGCTTCTGGAGGAAGCAACCTTGCTCGCCTGGGCGAGCTGGGCGGCAAGCTTCTCCCCTATTTTGCTATAAATATGGGGAGAAGTGAAGAAAAAAAGGGTTCAGCCCCTTAGGCACTTCTCTCTCTCTCGAATTTGCTGAGGAAAATTATTTCCGTGAAGAAAATCCAAGCCGAGGCGCTTCCGTAACGTTTCCGTGAGTAATTACGCGAAGATTCTTGACCGTTCTTCAAGATTCATCGTTCGTTCTTCGTTTTCTTCAGTCTTCAACGGGTAAGTACCTCAAACCAACCTTTTCAATTCATTTTATGTACCCGTGGTGGTCCACATTTTGTTTCATGTATTTTTATTCTCGTCTTCATTTACTTTTTATACCCCCTTTTGACGTGCTTAAGCCATTTATTTAAGTCATTTCTTGCTTAATCTAAAAATAAAATAAACTTCCACCGATCGTTTGAATTCTATCATCCGTTAATTTTGGTTAAAATGAATTCCGACCGTTCGGTCGTGCCGTAACCACGTTGGAAATCAAAAAAGAGGTAAAATAATAATATAATAATCAAAAAATACCTTTTAGTAAAATAAAAGCGTAAGATCAATCAGACGTTTTCTCTTTGGGACTTTTCATTCTTAATTGAATTGACTAATAACTAAAGTGAAACTAAGGCTAAAATCAACTCGCCTAGTCAAGCTCGTCCACAAAAATAGGTTTTTCAAAGTTTATCATGTCAGTTTCTTACTAAGTAAAAAAGGATCATTTTTAAGGTCCAACGCCTTAAAATGATCACCCCTCAAGTAAAAAGAATCACTTGATTCACGCATAAGGAAGAACTACGTAGGTCTGATTTCCTCTTTGATGAAGGGTACGTAGGAGCAAGAGCCCCGCTTTTGTCAACCTCAAAAAATAAAAAAGAAATAAAAGTTAAGATAACACAATTCCACAATTCTAAAAAATAGGCTGTTGTCTTTCGAGACAAACGTGAGAGGTGCTAATACCTTCCTCAAGCGTAAATATAACTCCCGAAATTAGAATTTTCATTTTGACCGGTTTCCTTAGGTTTTTCCGACGTTTTCCGCAAATAAACGTTGGTGGCGACTTCGCGCATCTTTCCTCCTTTGGAAAGCGCACCCGTGAGCCTCGCCCTCGCTCGCCCGCGAAGGGCACGTTGCGACAGTTGGCGACTCCACTGGGGACCTTTTTGTGAGTTAGGCCTATTTTAGGAATTGTGGAATTGTGAAACTTTGGGTGTGCTTTTATTGAACTATGTAAAATGTAAATAATTGTTGTCTATTTCGCATTCTTTACACTGCATTCTAAGCACCCACGGGTTTGAGTAAAAAAGAGGCCCTACACCCGGGTTCATGGAAATTTAAGGAGTGGAGGTGAATCTATCATCATGCTAGGTCTCCGACTTGCTTGATAATAGTGAAACCTCGTCTAGAGCTTTCTCTCTTTATAATGTGTTGTCGCTGGTATTCCATACCGCCACAACATTATTATCTTGAGTGATGATACCTCTAGAAAACAGCCGTGTGAATTATGAATTGTTGGGGAGTAGTTATTAGAGACCCCTAGATATTGTCTTAGGTTCCCAAATAGGGGCAAAGAGCAAACATGCTCCGTGCCATTCGTTCTCATGCATTTTTTGGTAAATAGCACTAGTTTATAGTTTTGCTAGTGATGTTTGGTTTCTTTAGAGTAATACGTAACCTTTTTAATACTATGTTGAGGCGCCATCATGCCCAAAACGTAGCATTAAAATTGGATCTCTGCGGTCTCGTATGTGTGAATTACCCCTTTGTGTGGTTTTCTTTCCGTTTCATGCATAAGCATTGCATCATTCATGTCAGAGTCTTGATCCACCCCTTTTTTAGGTAAAATGATGGGGACAAATCAAAACGGCAAAAGGTTTTATCAAGTCAAGGTTAAAGGTCTAGATGTCACTAGCCTCAAGGAATTGGGACGATTGATGGGACCCCTCCAAAGGAAAGCCTTCCGCAAAGTGTACGGAAAGATTCTAGATTTGGCTGCAACGGAGGTATTTACGGAAGCTGTCGTATCCCTCGCCCAATACTATGACCAGCCGTTGAGGTGTTTCACATTTGGGGACTTCTAAATGGTCCCAACTATTGAAGAGTTTGAGGAAATATTAGGATGCCCTCTAGAGGGGAGGAAACCGTATCTCTTCTCCGATTTTCTTCCTTCCTTGAGCAAGATTGCGACTGTGGTTGGGGATTCAGCAAAAGAGTTGGATCGCACGAAGCAAACTCGGAACGGCGTAGTGGGCTTGCCTCGGAAATACTTGGAAGGAAAGGCAAGGGATATGGCGAGCCAAGAGAAGTGGGGTCCGTTTGCAGATATTTTAGCCTTGCTGATTTTTGGGGTTGTCCTCTTCCCAAACGTCGACGGTTTGGTAGACTTAGCCGCCATTGATGCTTTCCTCGCATATCACCATAGCAAGGAAAGTCCAGTGGTGGCTATCTTGCAGATTTGTTTGACACCTTTGACCGGAGGTGTGAGAAAAACAGCGCGCGGATTGTCTGTTGTTTACCTGCTCTCTGTGTATGGTTGATTTCACACCTATTCCGACAAGACACGAGACACCCGTGTCCGCTTCAAAGCTATCGTTCATGCGCCGAAAAAGGAAGAGTCGATTGGGACCAACATTTAGCTGGGATAGGGGGTAGCGCGATCAATTGGTTTCCTCGTTGGAAGGAAGGCAAGGAAGGAGTTCTTTTCTCGTGTGGGGACTACCCTAATGTTCCACTGATAGGGACTAGGAGTTGTATTAATTATAATCCCGCACTCGCCATAAGATAACTAGGGTACCCCATGAGGGGAGCGCCAACCGAAGAAAGTCTCTCGCCTTTACTTGTGAGGAATCTAGGCGCACAAAGTCTCAAGGCGATACAAAGAATCCACAAGGCATGGAGAAGTCCGTTGAGGAAAGACAAGGAGCTTAGGGGCATCCGTAATGGCGTCATCGGAGGTTATCATGGATGGCTAAGAATTCACACGCGGGGATTAGATTGGCTCTCCAAATTGAAAGTTATCGATGAGGAGGACTTCGAAGCTCCGGAAGAAGATGAAGAAGTCCGAGCTCTAAAATTAGAGTTAGGAAAGGCAAGACTCGCCAAGGAGAAGTTCAAGTCAGCTGCTACACACATCCGGAAGGAGTGCACCGAGTTACAAGAGGAAAACGCGGCCACTGCAAAAGCCCTTGAACAAGAAACCAAAAGGGCCCGCAAGGAGGAATATGGCCGAGAGAAATTCCGAGGAGCATTGTGGGGTAGTAACAATGAGCTCAAGCTCCGAAGAGAGGAGAGAGATCGGTCATGGGTGCATGGCATGATATTAAAAGAAGAGTTAGTTGCTTGCGCGAGGTCCAAAAGGAGAATGGCTCAACACTTGGAAGCCACGGAGCAAAGCATGCTAGCTATCATAAGGCAATACAAGGAAGAATTGAACCAGTCCATGGCCCATGAACAAAAGCTAGTGGAGGATTTTGCACAAGTGTATGCCGAAAAAGAAGCAAGGGGGAGGGTGATTGATTCACTGCATCAAGAAGCGACTATGTGGATGGATAGGTTCGCCTTGACCTTGAATGGAAGTCAAGATCTCCCGCGTCTGTTAGCCAAAGCGAAGGCCATGGCCGAAGTGTGTACTGCCCTCGAGGAAATTCATGGGCTAATCAATTACTGTCAGCATATGATAGATTTGATGGCCCATATAATTAGGAATCGTTAGGTTCTTTTGTAACACCTTTGTATAATCTTGGCTAGATGAAAGCTTTGTTCTTTTTATAAAATGAGAAGTTCTGGACTCATTACGTTATCTAAAAATCTTGGGGTGGATCCAAGTGCTCCGATCATCCATTTGCATACTCATGTTTTGGTGGCATACTCACCGTTGTTTATTTCTTTAGGAATTTCATCATAACTAAGAAAACACCAAGGCACCCCTATAACACTCGATCCAGAAAAATGGATAATGAAGAGCGCGTGCAGGAACAGATGAAGGCTGATCTATCGGCCTTAAAAGATCAAATGGCTTCCATCTCGGAGGTCATGTTAAAACTCCAAAAAACCATAGAGGATAAAGCCACCGCAACCGCCTCCAGTACAGTTAGGGAAGCGGAGCCGGTGCTGCAGCCTACCTTGAATCCGGGCCTAGACAGAAACACGGCCGTGTTCAGTCGAAGGTATAGTCCACAAGCTTATCCTTATGGCCTGCCTCCGGACTTCACCCCCCGTGCCACTCCGGAAGATTTAAGCCAAGCCCCTACTTTTGAGGGGCAACTCCCACCTTATGAAGACTATCCCGGACAAGACGATGGGGAAGGAGATACCCATCTTGGCTTCCTGCTCCACCTCAAAGATCCATCCCCGCATGAACTACCCCAGCCGAACATAGTTCGCCATATCCCGGCCTCACCCACACCCGTAAAAGAATCTGTTCCCTTTGCGGAAGATAAGGGAAAGATTGAGGCGCTTGAAGAGAGGTTAAGAGCAGTCGAGGGCCTCGGTAATTACCCATTCTCGGATTTGGCAGATTTATGTCTTGTGCCCAACATCGTCATCCCTCCCAAGTTCAAAGTACCAGACTTTGGTAAGTACAAAGGGACGACATGTCCAAAGGGGCATCTCCGGATGTATTGCCGGAAGATGGGGGCGTATTCTGCGGACGAAAAGTTGTTGGTCCATTTCTTTCAAGACAGCTTGGCCGGGGCAGCTGTAGCATGGTATACCAATCTGGAAGCTTCCCAGATCCGATCATGGAAGGACTTGGCAGTACCAGTACAATACAGACATGGCTCCCGATCGGAACCAACTTCAGGGTATGACTAAACGAGAGCATGAGTCCATTAAGGAATATGCCCAGAGATGGAGAGATCTCGCAGCCCAAGTCGTACCGCCCATGACGGAGAGAGAGATGATCACAATTATGGTAGATACGTTACCCATGTTCTACTATGAAAAGCTGATAGGCTACATGCCCGCTAACTTTGCGGATCTTGTCTTCGCCGGAGAAAGGATTGAATCCGGGCTACGAAAAGGCAAGTTCGAATATGCTGCCAATATGGCCCCCAACAACAACAGAAGAGCCCCAGTAGTGGGCGCGAGGAAAAAGGAAGGAGAAGCCCACGCAGTCACCACCGCCCCAACATGGATGAAAGCACCCCAAAATATCCAAAGCTCATACCAGCCCAATCCCCCAAATTTTTTAATCCGAGCCGGGAATTCCCTCCCGACTCAAGTAAAAGGACCACCCGCAGCAGCAAGAGCGCCGGCCCAACGCACAGCTCCAGTCGCACCCCGGCCAGTTAATAATACAGCCCCCGGCGCGACTTATAAATATGCACAGCACCCGGAAGACAACTTCCCTCCTATTCCCATGGCATACTCCGAGCTATGGCCTTCATTATTGGAGAATCATTTGGTGGTGGCCATACCCGGAAATGTTCTCCAGCCACCCTACCCCAAGTGGTATGACCCGGGTGCCAAGTGTGTGTACCATAGTGGAGTTCCCAGACACAATATTGACTCCTGCATCCCGCTCAAGTATAAGGTGCAGCACCTGATTAGTGTCGGCTGGCTATCGTTTCAGGAGGAAGGCCCAAATGTTAAAACCAACCCGCTAGCTAGTCATGGAGGTGCTAGCGTGAACGCCGTCGAAGAGGACGGGCCATCACAGACAAAGAGGTTAGGAGAGGTAGCTACTTCTAGGCGCTTCATCTATCAATCACTGCAAGCGACATGCATGGTCTCTAGTGGTGGAGGCAAAAGAGATGAATGTTTGTTTCACCTCAGGGAGTCGCATGACATGGAAACCTGTCCCGCGGTAGAAGAATTGCTTCAGCAGCTCATGGATTGCGGGCAGCTTGAAGTGTCCATAGGAGGGAGGGAAGAACCACAAGTTTGCATGCAGTCGGAAGAGAAGAGGGTTCCTCTAACCCCCAAGGCCCTAGTAATATGTTTTACTAGGAAAGAGACCGGCTCTACACCCATATACCCATGGGCGGCACCCAAGCCGACGCCGTTTGCATATCAAAGTAATAAGGCCGTTCCGTGGAAGTATACCCCTCCCGCGTCCAGCAAAAGAGTTGTAACCGGAGTTGACTCCCTATCGGCTAAGGTAACCAACATACCGGCCTCAGTGGCGTAACCCGCAGTGGTCGGGTGTTCGCTTCCCCTCACCCGGCGGAATTGCCCTCTAAAGGGAAAGCGCCCTCGGTCCAAGAGCCCACAGACATAGCCACCCCCTCGAAAGAAATAGATCCTCCAGTGGGAAGAGGGGCCGAAAAGAAAGGAGGTCTTCAAGGAAAAATAGTGACCTTGGAAGAGGCCCGAGAGTTCCTCCGCCTCATCCAACAAAGCGAGTTTAAAGTAGTCGAGCAACTGAATAAAACTCCAGCAAGGATCTCTTTGCTTGAACTACTCATAAACTCCGAGCCTCATCGTGCGCTGTTGATGAAGGTCCTTAACGATGCCCATGTAGCACATGATATCTCAGTGGAGGGTTTCGAAGGCATCGTTAATCATATAACCACCAACAATTACATCGCGTTTGCGGAAGAAGAGATTCCCGTAGAGGGAAGGGGACACAACAAGGCTCTACATGTGTCGGTGAGATGTATGGACCACGTTGTCGCAAAAGTACTTATCGACAATGGATCGAGTTTGAATGTAATGCCGAAGACCACTTTGGAAAAACTTCCTTTTAGTGCATCACGTTTAAAACCGAGCTCGATGGTGGTGCGAGCCTTTGATGGTACTCGGCGGGAAGTAATGGGGGAAATCGACATTCCCATTCAGATAGGCCCCCACACTTGCAATGTGGTGTTTCAAGTAATGGATATAAATCCCGCCTATAGCTGCCTCTTGGGAAGACCGTGGATTCATGCCCTGGGAGTGGTCCCATCAACGCTTCACCAGAAATTGAAGTTCGCAGTGGGTGGACTTTTAGTGATAGTGTCGGGTGAAGAGGACATGTTAGTAAGCTGCCCTTCCTCCGCACCATACGTAGAAGCGGCGGAAGAATCATTGGAAACGGCTTTCCAATCCTTTGAGGTGGTAAGCTGCGCCTCTGTGGAACCAAGTCCGTCGCTGCCTTCTCTCTCCAACGCGGCCATAATGGTGGCGCGTGTTATGCTCATGAATGGATTTGAGCCTGGAATGGGTCTAGGCAAAGACTGCCTCGAGAATGCCGACGTGGTCGATATCAAGGGAAATCCATACAAATATGGATTAGGGTACGAACCCGGGATGCCAGGGAGGAGGAACGTGCCATCAAGATTTCGGGCGGATAGGGTATGGCCCGGCCGTATTAGCCAGTGTTTCACCAGCGCTGGAATGGTGTCCGAGGAGGAGGTGGCCGCGATAGAAGAGGAGTTCCCTCAAGACCCACCAAGTTTTGTGCAACCATGCCACCCCGATTCCCAAGTGGGAAACTGGCGCGTGATAAGCCAGTCAGAAGTCTATACCGCCGATTCAATGTAATTAGAGCCTATAGATTTCCGTTCTCTTTTGTTTTGTGAAACCTACCTTATTAAATAAACAAAGAGATCTTGTTTCATCTGTTCTTGCAGTACCACCTTTTCTCATATCATTTTGCATGTTTTTGTTTCTTTTGTCTTGTTTGGCATAGATATGAGGGTCGATTCTTTGAGGAACCTAACAACGAGGGTTTAATAATCGATTTCGATCGAGATATAAGCCAAACGATAAACGAGGAAGAGGAAGAGGACGTCCTGTCACCAGAGTTGGAGAGGTTGGTCGCTCAGGAAGAACGTGAAATGAAGCCTCACCAAGAAGAAACCAAATTGGTAAACTTGGGGACCACGGAGGAAAAGAAAGAAGTGAAGGTAGGAACCGGTATGACCGCGCCTATCCGCCAAGGCTTGATAACCCTTCTTGAAGAGTATCAAGATGTCTTCGCGTGGTCATATCAAGACATGCCCGGTCTAGATTCCGACATTGTGCAGCATAAGTTGCCTTTGAATCCTGGGTCTTCTCCGGTTAAGCAAAAGTTACGAAGAATGAGACCCAGATGTCTTTAAAAATTAAAGAAGAAGTAAGGAAGCAGTTTGATGCAGGTTTCTTAGCTGTGGCACGGTACCCGGAGTGGGTGGCCAACATTGTCCCAGTCCCGAAAAAGGACGGCAAGGTTCGAATGTGTGTAGACTACCGGGACTTGAACAGAGCCAGTCCTAAAGACAACTTTCCCCTGCCACACATTGACATATTGGTAGATAATACAGCCAAATTCGCCCTATTCTCATTTATGGATGGTTTCTCGGGATATAATCAAATAAAGATGGCACCCGAAGATGTAGAGAAGACCACTTTCGTTACCCTATGGGGGACATTATGCTATAAAGTGATGGCCTTCGGGTTGAAAAACGCTGGGGCAACCTATCAGCGTGCCATGGTGGCGTTGTTCCATGACATGATGCATAAGGAAATAGAGGTCTACGTAGATGACATGATTGCCAAGTCTCGGACTGAGGATGAACACCTTGTCAATCTGCGTAAGCTATTTGGAAGGTTGAGGAAATACCAATTAAAACTGAACCCAACCAAGTGCACCTTTGGGGTAAAGTCGGGGAAGCTGCTAGGATTTATCGTAAGTCAGAAAGGGATAGAGATAGATCCCGAGAAAGTGAAGGCCATCCTTGAAATGCCGGAACCACGCACGGAGAAGCAGGTTCGGGGATTTTTGGGCAGGTTGAATTATATCGCGAGATTTATCTCGCAACTCACCCCTACCTGTGAACCCATTTTTAAGCTGTTACGTAAGAACCAAGCGGTCCTATGGAACAGTGACTGCCAAGAGGCCTTCGAGAAGATCAAACAGAGTCTCGTGAATCCCCCGGTGCTCATGCCACCTGTAACAGGAAGACCTCTTTTCCTGTACATGACCGTGTTGGACGAGTCAATGGGGTGCGTGTTGGGTCAGCATGATGATTCTGGGAAAAAGGAGCAAGCCATCTACTATCTGAGCAAGAAGTTTACCGCATGTGAGATGAATTACTCAATGCTGGAAAGGACATGTTGTGCGCTGGTATGGGCATCACATCGACTTAGGCAGTACATGCTCAGCCATACCACGTGGCTTATTTCCAAAATGGATCCCGTGAAATACATCTTTGAGAAACCGGCCCTCACGGGACGAATCGCTAGGTGGCAGGTACTTTTGTCTGAATTCGATATCGTTTACGTCACCCAAAAGGCGGTAAAGGGAAGTGCCTTAGTAGATTATTTGGCCTAGCAACCCCTCCAGGATTATCGGCCGATGCACCCCGAGTTCCCAGATGAGGATATCATGGCCCTGTTTGAAGAGAAGCGAACGCATGAGGACCTAGACAAATGGATTGTTTGCTTCGATGGGGCATCAAATGCTTTGGGCCACGGGGTAGGGGCAGTCCTTGTATCCCCGGATGATCAGTGTATTCCTTTCACGGCTAGGCTAGGTTTTGATTGTACCAACAATATGACTGAGTACGAAGCATGTGCCCTCGGGGTTCAGGCGGCCATTGATTTTGATGTAAAACTACTCAAGGTGTATGGAGACTCAGCTATGGTGATACGCCAGTTGAAAGGAGAATGGGAAACTAGGGATTCGAAGTTGATACCCTATCAAACTCACATCTTGAGGTTAGCCAAGTACTTTGACGACATTTCCTTCCACCACATACCTCGGGAAGAGAATCAAATGGCTGATGCACTAGCCACCTTGGCATCCATGTTTCAACTTGCCCCACACGGGGATCTGCCATACATCGAATTCAAATCTCAAGGCAGGCCGGCATATTGTTATGCAATAGAGGAAGAGTGGGATGGGAAACCGTGGTATTTCGACATCAAACAGTATGCCGAGAACAAGGAATACCCACCAGGGATTTCTGACAATGACAAAAGGACGTTGAGGAGATTGGCTACTGGTTTCTTTGTAAGTGGTACTATCCTATACAAACGAAACCACGACATGACCCTCCTACGATGCGTAGATGCCAAAGAGGCAAACTTCATGATTGAGGAGATCCACGAGGGTTCCTTTGGGACACATGCCAATGGGCATGCTATAGCCAGAAAAATCCTCAGGGCCGGCTATTATTGGCTCACCATGGAAAGCGATTGTTGCGCTCATGTCAGGAAATGTCATAAATGTCAGGCATACGCGGACAACGTCAATGTTCCGCCACATCCTTTGAATGTTATGTCCGCCCCTTGGCCTTTTTCTATGTGGGGAATAGATGTCATTGGGGCCATAGAACCCAAAGCGTCGAATGGTCACCGCTTCATTCTTGTGGCGATAGATTACTTCACCAAATGGGTCGAAGCAGCCTCTTATACTAACGTCACAAGGAATGTGGTAGTTAGATTCATAAAAAAGGAGTTGATTTGTCGATATGGACTCCCCAGGAAGATCATCACTGACAATGGCACCAATCTGAACAATAAGATGATGTAGGAGATGTGCGAGGACTTCAAGATCCAGCATCATAACTCTACCCCTTATCGGCCAAAGATGAATGGGGCTGTAGAGGCTGCGAATAAGAATATTAAGAAAATTGTTCAAAAGATGGCAGTGTCATACAAAGATTGGCATGAGATGTTGCCTTTCGCCCTACACGGATACAGAACCTCGGTGCGAACGTCTACTGGGGCAACGCCGTATTCCTTGGTTTATGGGATGGAGGCAGTACTCCCATTTGAGGTAGAGGTTCCTTCTCAGAGGATAATGGCGGAGTCAGGCCTAGAAGAGTTAGAATGGGCTCAAGCACGCTACGACCAACTTAACCTTATTGAAGGTAAGCGTTTGGCCGCCATGAGCCATGGGCGTTTGTATCAACGAAGGATAAAGAACGCATTCGACAAGAAAGTACGCCCGCGCAAGTTCAACGAGGGGGACCTCGTGCTGAAGAAGATGTCCCACGCTGTTAAAGATAATCGAGGCAAGTGGGCCCCGAATTATGAAGGACCTTTCGTGGTGAAAAGAGCTTTTTCTGGGGGTGCTCTATTACTCACCCACATGGATGGCGAGGAATTGCCTTCGCCCGTGAACTCCGATGTAGTTAAACGATATTACGCTTGAGGTCTGGGGCAATCGAGGGGACCATTGCAGTTTCTTTTAATTCTGAGTTTTTGTTCTTCCTATTTTCCTCCAGGGATTCCCTTCCTTTGTATTTGTTCTTGTTAAAAGAGGAAAAGATAGGCGAGGTTTTAGTCCTCCCTTTGGTTTCAAACTTTGTGTTTTAGATTTGTTATAAGCATGAGCCCTCTTCTCTCAGTGTATGGGGTGCCCCAAACGCTTATTTAAAATTGAACCTAACCAGCCTTCACTAAAATAAAATCATCGCATTAGAAACATTCATACATGCACATGCACATGCATATCTTGTGATAGCAAGGAGCAGAATCATCTCAGGTCATAGTTAGAAGTCAAGACAAGTTGACTGCGGAAATCAACCAGGTAAGACGATGACTGGACACGATTGGCCACGGATTTTTGTTTCCTACTTGCAGGTACATAGAGACGGATGCAAGTGGGGATGGGGTCACGACCGACCAATCGTTGCCCCTTCCCAGCGCTAAACGAGCAGAGAACGTTGCTGCAAGGCAGCCCAGTATCCTTTGAATTCGCAGTATTTTACTACTAATGTTTGTTTTTAAATAATCAACGCCTAATTCTAACTTAAGCAGGCTCGAATAGGCAAAACTCTAGTCCATAAGAGAGAGGGGGGGCATGGTTAATGCACCCTTAAAAAAAATGGCAGGTTAGCTCGCCTGGGCGAGCAACCCCTGCACCAAAATATAAAAAACGAGGGAGGGGAACGTTTTCTGCACTCAAAAAACTTCCCCCCCTCATTCAAAAAAAGAAGGCTTACGGGACTCACGGTTCTTGCCCCCTCAAGCCATTTTTGGTTGCCTTTTGCTTTCATTTTTGGTGTTTCAATTCACTCCAACAAGTAAGTATTCCATCCTTGATGTTTTTGCTTCCCATTGATTTTGGTGTGAGAACATGCTTATATTTGTAAGGCAGTTTTGGTTTGCTTTGGTGCTCGTTTTCTTGAATTGAGGATTTGAATGAAAAGGCCTTAGGCCTAGGTTGTATTCTGAAGCAATGGGGCATGCCACATTTCTCCCATTCTCTTGCAATTTATGTCTAAACGTGCGCCCACCAAGTGCTCGGTGAAATGCCCCAATGATATATAAATATGATTTTGCAAAATTGGGATGGTGGGGCTGTTTTATGTATGTAGAGACAGCATAGGAAAGTCAACATAGGTGCCCAAATGCGATCCCAAGCTTAGAAACCCAAACTTGTAGCTTCAATGCAAGGAAACATGCTTATGGCTAGGAATCCAAAATTTGGTTTTAGGATTAGAAAAGCATGAAAATAGGGACTTGTTTGTAAGAATTTGGGCTGCCCCATGATTGGCACTTTGCACCTAAGTAACGTGGGAGATGCTTTTCAATGGTGTGTAGGTATGTGTGTAAATATATATGGCATAAAAATACCTTGCAAAGTGAATGAATAGTAAAAAATGCCTTTCAAAATATGTATATTTGTGGATAGGTAGCATAAGAAGCCTTTCAAAAAAAAATGTACCCATGCCAAAAATGGCACAAGAATGCTTCCCAAATGAATATATGATGTGGAATTGCCCCTCAAGTGTAGATAGATGGCATGAAAGTTCCTTTTCAAATGCAAGTGTGTGCGTGACGTGAGATTGGCTCTCCAATGTGCATATATGTATAAATAAATATGAATGAAACAACAAAAATTTGTATGTTAATAAAATACTTCAAATGTGTGTGGGTAGTTTGTGGTAGCAAAATAGTTAGGATATGAACATATGTAATTTTGGCACAATACCTTGAGCATGCATGTATGTATTCTTTCCAAAAAATGTATATGTGTGGTAACTAGAATGTTTTGAATATCCTTGTATGTTGATATAATAATAGGACATTTTCTACACATACACGTGTGCATAAATGGATTACATGAGTCCATTCTCCATCAGATGGATTAGCATGACCTTTTTGCGTTAAGATAAGCGTTATCTTGTAAAACTAACTTCTAAATATTTGTTCTCGCAGGAAATGGCTCCGAGAAAGCTCGCCTCAAAGAGATCTAGGAAGGATAAAGCGGCTGAAGGAACCAGTTCCACTCCCGAGTATGACAGCCACCGTTTTAGGAGCGCTGAACACCAGCAGCGCTTTGAGGCCATCAAGGGATGGTCATTTCTCCGGGAGCGACGCGTCCAGCTCAGGGACGATGAGTATACCGATTTCCAGGAAGAAATAGGTCGCCGGCGGTGGGCATCACTGGTTACCCCCATGGCCAAGTTTGATCCAGACATAGTCCTCGAATTTTATGCCAATGCTTGGCCAACAGAGGAGGGTGTGCGTGATATGAGGTCCTGGGTGAGGGGTCAGTGGATCCCGTTTGATGCAGATGCTATCGGCCAGCTCCTGGGATATCCTTTAGTGCTGGAAGAGGGCCAGGAGTGCAAGTATGGCCAGAGGAGGAACCGGTCCGATGGGTTCGATGAGGAGGCCATCGCCCAGTTACTATGTATACCGGGGCAAGATTTTGCCCGAACTGCTGCCGGGAGACGGGTGCGGATCATGCGCACCAACATGACCACCCTGACTCAGATATGGATGACTTTGCTGCTCAGTAACATCCTGCCCAGCGACCATAATTCCGACCTCCCCCTGCCGAAGTGTCAGCTGGTGTACGCCATCCTGACGCGGATGAGCATTCATGTGGCTCAGCTAATCGCTGATGCCATCTATATATTTGCAGGTATGACGCCTACCAGGCACCCTCTGGACCCAGATAAGTCCAACAGGGCCCTGGGATTTCCCGCCTTGATCACAGGACTTTGTCAGTCGTTCGGCGTCCCCGTCACACCTAGCAAGGTGATTCGGCCGCCCATCACCCGAACTTTTATTGAGAAGTATTGCACGCAGAGACAGGTCCAGGGTGATGCACCACAGGCCGCGGACGCGCCGCCACCTCATCAGGCTGGTCCAGTCGGATTGTTTGATACAGAGCAGTATTTGCGGCATTTGGTTCGCCAACAGGCGGCCAACCACCGGGCACATGTACAGACTCATGATTGTCTTTATCAGATGAGTCTCAGCCTGCAGAGCCAGGGCTTTACTTCTTTTCCGTGCCCTAATCCGGACCAGTTCAGGGCAGAGGTCGCATGGCCTGGAGATTGGCCCGAGGCCTAGGCAGGAGAGGCACCAGTAGGGGCACCAGCAGAGGCTCCCGACGAGGTAGATGAGGCCCGCGAGGACGAAGAGATGACTGATTTACTTGATTTCTTAGGAGGGAGCGGTGCCACATGATTGGGAGATCTCTTAATCCATATTTCTTTTTGTTTCCATTTGTTTTTTGTTTCTGTTACATGTCATCTTATTTTGTGTTTGACTAAGGGTCTGACGTTTGTTTCATGTTTTGACTTTTGTTTTGTACATACATATCACTTGAGTTGTTACGTCGGTATTTGTTTCGTTGTTGTCAATAATGTTTGTTGAAATGCTGGAACCGCGTAGAGTTTTTTTCATTTAGGAACGTCGTCCTAAAAATAATAAAATAAAATGAACCAAAAATCCTAATAAAAAGAAAGAAGCGCTGTGAATAAAAGTCATGTTCATAAAGAAAAGAAAAAGGATTTTATTTATACATGTATGTAAAAGGAAATGTGTATAGAAGGATTCTTGTGTGTAAATGATGCGTGGAAAGGAATTCTTGTGTGTGTGAGCAACGAGTGTATATGAAGAAACCTTTGTGTGAACCATAAGGGTGTGTTGGGAAAAATGAAAATCTTTGAATGTAAATAGGGTTTGTATATAGACCGTGTGACGTAAGAAGAAGAGTTCTAATGCGTGTACAGAAAAAGTTTGTCGTAGATGTATAAAGAAAGCTTTTCCTCATAAAGAACCACAAGTGTATAGTTTTAGTGAACATATTTAAAAATAAAACAAAAAGTAAAAAGAAAGAAAGACCACAAAGATCGACATGTTGTAGTTAAGAAGTATGAATCATTCGTAAAGAGCAAATGCATCTTCTGGAAACAAGGGACTGATGCTAAGAGTTTATTTTCCGGAATGAACCGAGATAAGGATGGATGAATGCATTGAACTGATGAAAGAACATAATTTGGAAACGTTGGGTTTGTCTGTGTAAATTCCCAACCGTAGTGTCACAATGCCATAAACGGGATGCTTGAGTGCCCCCCTGGCTGTAGCCATGACTAATTTTGCACGTTATTTTCAAATCATCATTGTCACGCGTGCCTTATGGAATAGTACGGAAGTTCGGGCCGAGAGCGACACCTTGACACCCAAATTTGTCTCGCCCCAGATATCAAGATTGGGGTTCCCACGATAAAAGATCCCATTGAGACACAACCTTAGACTTCTTTGAACCTTGGCCTATCAAAAGAATCCTCCTCCTTTCCCCCGAAGCAAAGGACAGTGAAATCTCCTCAAGGGAGAGCGAATGGAATGTTAAAACCCGATTTTCCAAAGAAAGGGATGGGGAAGGAAAATTGAAGGAAGAAATGGAAAGAAAGAAAAAGAGAAAAATAAAAATAGAGAAAAGAACAAAAGAAAGGAAAGAAGGATTCCCGATCAAAGATCGAAAGGAAGTAAAAAGGGAAAAGAAGCAATTTTCGATCAATGAAAAAAAGAGGATAGAAAGTCTCCAAAAGCCAGATTGCCACTCAGAATCATTCTTGACTGGCAATATCCCACCCCACATGAACAAAGAGGAAAAGACCAAAACACCCAGATTCCTCTCCAAAAACACTGACCTCGAGAAAATCCTATTGGTCCGTGATCGTACGTTTGATTTATGATTCGATAGGAAGTCGTGTGCAAAATAGAGTCCTGGTGTAGTTATGGTTTGGGAATAGGATAAGACACTTGCCTTGTGAGTTTTATACACTATGAGTGATTTATTTTCAGCTTAGCCCGATGTTTCCCTTGCGTGTTCATTTGAAAGCTAGAAGTTGACATCCTACCCTTCATTCTCGGTTACAAGGAAGATTACCCTTGGCACAAGTATATTGTTTCTCTAAGATGTGGTGCTCTCGCGAATGATTTATTTTTCTTTGCAAAAAGCATGTTATCCTTTTAGGTGGAAAAACCAGGTGGACCGTTCGGTCCCGCCAACACCCTTTTTCGAAGCCACATGAATGTTATTGCTTAGGGTTGTTCATGTGTCCTCCGCTTTTGAGTTTGGAGCTATGTTCCATGATTGCCTAAGTGAGGACCCTCAAGGCAATCCTCCATTCTCACCCTTTTTTCGGAGCCACATGAATGAATTGCGTTGTCATTCATGTGTCCTCCATTTTCGAGTTTGGAGTTGTGTTCCATGATTGCCTAAGAGAGGACCCTCAAGGCAATCCTCCATTCTCACCCTTTGTCGGAGCCACATGAATGTTATTGCTTAGGGTTGTTCATGTGTTCTCCACTTTCGAGTTTGGAGCTATGTTCCATGATTTCCTAAGAGAGGACCCTCAAGGCAATCCTCCATTCTCACCCTTTTCCGGAGCCACATGAATGTTATTGCTTAGGGTTGTTCAGGTGTCCTCCACTTTCGAATTTGGAGCTGAGTTTCATGAATGCCTAAGTGCGGACCCTCAAGGCAATCCTCCATTCTCACCCTTTGTTCGGAGCACCATGAATGTCATTGCCTAGCGCTGTTCATGTGTTCTCCATTATCAAGCGCGTAGTCTCTGGTGACTGGGAAACACGTTATTCTGTTTTTTTCCGGATTGGTTCCTTCGTCAAATATGTGTATGTGTATATGTGTATATTATGTTCGTTGTTCTTTGTTGTTGTTTGTATTTTGTTTTGTGCAGAAGAAAAAAGAAGGAGTGGAGACGAGAGTCGTCATCACAGAAAGGGCAGGACGGACGAAATCAGTGTCCTATCTTTGCTTTCCTCTTATCTCCGATGAGAGGTAAGTAAAGAGGGGCAACTGTCATACCCAATTTCGTTCGGGGATTATTACTTAATGACATGCAATAAATGAAGTCCCGAGACGTCTCAGAAATCGAAAGGAAGCAGGCTTGCGTGATTCGTGAAATTCCGTAATGTGGCGGGAATCGAAAAGAGGTGTTTTTGCGCAATCCGTGAGTTTCCGTAACTTCTTCGAAAGCTAAAAAAGAGTAAATACATAATCCGTAAGGATTTGTAACCTTGCGGAAGGAAAAAAAGTATGGTTACGAAATTCGTAAAGTTTCGTAACGTTACGGAAAAAGAATTACAAAAAAATAGAAAGGGGGGTGCATTTAGTAAACAGGAGGGTGCAAATAGCAACCAGGCCCACTTGGGCCCTCCAAAAGATTCCTCCAGAAGGCTGTTGCTTCTGGAGGAAGCAACCTTGCTCGCCTGGGCGAGCTGAGCTCGCCTGGGCGAGCTGGGCGGCAAGCTTCTCCCCTATTTTGCTATAAATAGGGGGAGAAGTGAAGAAGAAAAGGGTTCAGCCCCTTAGGCACTTCTCTCTCTCTCGAATTTGCTAAGGAAAATTATTTCCGTGAAGAAAATCCAAGCCGAGGCGCTTCCGTAACGTTTCTGTGAGTAATTACGCGAAGATTCTCGACCGTTCTTCAAGATTCATCGTTCGTTCTTCGTTTTCTTCAGTCTTCAACGGGTAAGTACCTCAAACCAACCTTTTCAATTCATTTTATGTACCCGTGGTGGTCCACATTTTGTTTCATGTATTTTTATTCTCGTCTTCATTTACTTTTTATACCCCCTTTTGACGTGCTTAAGCCATTTATTTAAGTCATTTCTTGCTTAATCTAAAAATAAAATAAACTTCCACCGATCGTTTGAATTCTATCATCCGTTAATTTTGGTTAAAACGAATTCCGACCGTTCGGTCGTGCCGTAACCACGTTGGAAATCAAAAAAGAGGTAAAATAATAATATAATAATCAAAAAATACCTTTTAGTAAAATAAAAGCGTAAGATCAATCGGACGTTTTCTCTTTGGGACTTCTCATTCTTAATTGAATTGACTAATAACTAAAGTGGAACTAAGGCTAAAATCAACTCGCCTAGTCAAGCTCGTCCACAAAAATAGGTTTTTGAAAGTTTATCATGTCAGTTTCTTACTAAGTAAAAAAGGATCATTTTTAAGGTCCAACGCCTTAAAATGATCACCCCTCAAGTAAAAAGAATAACTTGATTCACGCATAAGGAAGAACTACGTAGGTCTGATTTCCTCTTTGATGGAGGGTACGTAGGAGCAAGAGCCCCGCTTTTGTCGACCTCAAAAAATAAAAAAGAAATAAAAGTTAAGATAACACAATTCCACAATTCCACAATTCTAAAAAATAGGTTGTTGTCTTTCGAGACAAATGTGAGAGGTGCTAATACCTTCCTTAAGCGTAAATATAACTCCCGAACTTAGAATTTTCATTTTGACCGGTTTCCTTCGGTTTTTCCAACGTTTTCCACAAATAAACGTTGGTGGCGACTCCGCGCATCTTTCCTCCTTTGGAAAGCGCACCCGTGAGCCTCGCCCTCGCTCGCCCGCGAAGGGCACGTTGCGACAGCTCACATAGACCCGGGTATAGGGCCTAATATCTCAATGTGTGTTCGAGGTGTAGGTGCCATGTGTGCATAGAAAAATATTTCAAACTGAATGTAATAGATAGACAGACACACACCAAACACAACAACATAGCAAAGGTTATATACAAATATGGACAAAATAAAAGATAAAAGCGGAAAGGGAATATAAATAAAGAAGAAGTCACGATAAAAACATTGCACATTGATTAAATGGCCTAACTCTCTAACGTCCTTAGTGGACTCGCCATTTGTCGCAACCTACTCTACGACGGGACGACGAAGGCAAAATAGATAAGCCAAAGTGTCTCCTAGGGAGAAAACGAGCAGAGTCGCCACCAACGTTTATTCGAGAAAAATGTTAGAAAAACCAGAAAGAGGTCTGTGAACTTTGAAAATAAGGGTTTGGGAGTTGTTTACGCATGGGGAAGGTATTAGCACCCCAAGCACCTTTCACAGGGGACGACAGCCTTTAAAAATTCAACACGGGTGTTGCCCTTGCTCAACGTGACTTCAAAAATATGTATTTTTCCTTTTAATGTTTATTATTTTTTTAGGGTCGACAAGGGTGTTGCCCTTGCTCCTACGTACCCTCAGGGGCGATGAGGAATTCAAACATACATAGTTCTTTAAGTCTAAAAGTTGGTGTGTTAAATTGATTTTATGTTTTTCGAAAGATTGATTTTAATTGTGAACTAAAGTCGTTTAAGGCGTTGGACCTTGAAACGATGTTTTAAACTTTGAAAAGCGGAGAGAGTCGTTAAGGCGTTGGACCTTGAAACGATCTTTTGAATTTTGAAAAGAGGAGAGAGTCATTAAGGCGTTGGACCTTGAAACGATCTCAAGTGATATTTGATAAAAAGAAATTAGTTATAAGTTGGTTTTATCTTGGTTTTGTTTATTAACCTTCAATCTTTTTTAAAGATAACTTTACAACACTTAGTGATCAGTTAAGATTGAACTTTATAAAGAAAAAGAGATAGACGAGGATAAATGGAGAAGATGAATGTGCACAAAACAACAAGGGGGACCCCTAAGGGTACATAGATCACATTCAATCCTCAAAAACAAAACTAACCGATGGTAGCACGAAGAACACCAAACAAGGAACGATGTAGAGGTTGATCACAATCGCGATTTGGTAGCGCCTCGACCTCGTTTCTTTTTCTTTCTTCTTCTTTCCTTATTCTCCCAATTTCCTTCACTATTGAATGCTGGCACCCCTTCCCCAGCTCCCATTCATGCCTATTTATATCAAAAAAGGCATTTGGGACCATGGCAGCTCGCCCAAGCGAGCCAAGACTTACACCTGAAGTAACTGGCTCGCCCAGGCGAGCTAGTTCCTTCAGGCTGAAGTCTCCTGAAGGCCCAGGCGAGCCAGGGTCCAAAAAACTAGGTAAAAAGACCCTTTTGCCCCTCCTTTTTGGTATCTTTTGCATTCCTGGTCAAACATTGAACGATCCCTTGTGTTGTGTGGTAACTAGTGTCGAATAGCGCAGTTCGGCTAGCGAGAATCAAAACATCGGTGAATGATAGTCCCCGAAAAAATTAGGGTCTAACACCTGCAAAAGAAATTCAACACTAGCAGGAGCAGCGATTTTATTTAGGTTATCAACAACAAAAATATTGTTTTTGCAGTACAACAAGTAAAGTGGTTTCTGTTAGAGATAAGGGGAGCAACATGAAGATCAAGACTAAGATGTGTTTTGACTTTTACATGCCCAACTACTTATTGAGTGACATTTGTATTGATTGTTGCTTATTATCCTTAGTCTGTCTGTGTGTACAGCATGCATTGTCATATAGGAGTATGAAGATAGTTTCTAAGGTGTTGTAATTTACGGCTTAAACGATCGGTCAAAACTCCCTTAAAATGAATAAAAAGAATACCGAAAGTAGACAAGATGAAGATGAAAACATACAAAGCAAAAATGGACCCCTAAGGGTGCATAGAATGAATTCAAAGTTTCGAAATCAAAAACTAACTGGTTGAAGATCGACAAATGATGAAGAACGACGAAGAACGGAGTAGAAGGTTCACGAAATTGGTCACGGAAGCGTTACGGAAGCTCCTCGGCCTTGATTTTCTCCTTTTTTTTTTCTTCTTCTCCTCAATAATTTTAAGTGAAATCTGAATACCAAGGGTGTTGAACCCCTTCCCCTCAGCCCCCAGGTCCATTTATAGAAAAAAATGGGGGAGGTTGTCACCCAGCTCGCCTGGGCGAGTTGGTTGCTTCATGTTGAAGCTTTCTAATGGGCCTAGATGGGCCCAGGGCTGAAGAACACCCCTCTAAATTGTTCTTTTCACCCCAATTTTGAGTTTTTTGCTCATCTCCCTCCGAAACATCACGAAATCTTACAGATCATGCGGTAAATGGCTTTAAGCAGCTTAACGTGATCGACAAAAATCCGCATGTCGACAAATAATTTTCCCCGAACGAAATTAGGGTATGACAGTTGCCCCTCTTTACTTATCTTTTATTGGAGATAAAAGGGAAGTATATATAAGACACTAATTTCGTTCGAGCCGAATTTCCACCCGACCGACCATTAGCTCAATCAGCGAAACCTGTCAAAAGAGAGAGCATAAGAGATTAGGCGCATCAGCAAAAGCCTTGGTGCCTTGAAATCGATGGAAATGGATAACTGTGATGATCTCCGCATGCTATCAAACTTGCTTGTCTCGGGATAGCAGGGGAGACTTCAGTAGCTTTGGTCGACAGACATTGGGTCTTTCAACAAGGGAAACAGATGACTATGTTTGTCTCTGCATGCTATCAGACTTGATTGTCTCCGGATAGCAAAGGGAACTGTAACAATCTCAAAAAACCATTAGAAACGGATGACCACCATCATCCCCGCATACCATCGGACTTGCTTGTCTCCGGATGATAAGGGGACTTTGATAGTCTCGAAACAACGAAAGCGGGTGACCAATATGGTCTCCGCATGCCATTGGACTCGTTTGTCTCTAGATAGCAAAGGGTAGACTGTAATAGTCTCGGTCGAAAGACATTGAGTCTTTGACCAAAGGGGGCAGATGACCATATTTGTCTCTGCGTGCTATCGTACTTAATTGTCTCTAGATAGCAAAGGGTGCAGATGACCATAATCTGTCTCTGCGTACCATCGGACTTGCTTGTCCCTGGATGATGAAGGGGAGACTAAAGTAGTCTCAATCGAAAGACATTGAGTGTTCGACAAAACAAGCAGACGACCACATTGGTCTCTGCGTGTCATCCAACTTGATTGTCTCTGGATGACGAAGGGGAGACTAAAGTAGTCTCGGTCGAAATACATTGAGTCTTTGACAAAATAAGTAGAGGGCCACATTGGTCTCTGCATGTCATAGGACTTGATTGTCTCTGGATGATGAAGGGGAGACTAAAGTAGTCTTGATCGAAAGACATTGAGTCTTCGACAAAGCGAGCAGACGACCACATTGGTCTCTGCATGTCATTGGACTTGATTGTCTCTGGATGACGAAAGGGAGACAAAAGTAGTCTCGGTCGAAAGACATTGAGTCTTCGACAAAGGGTGCAGACGATCGTGTTGGTCTCTGCATGCTATCGGACTTAATTGTCTCCAGATTGCAACAGGGAGACTAAAGTAGTCTCAGTCGAAAGACATTGAGTCTTTGACAAAGGGTGCAGACGACCTTGTTGGTCTCTATGTGCTATCGAACTTGATTGTCTCCAAATAGCAAAAGGGACTGCAATAGTCTCGGTGTTCTTTCACTAAAATGCGAACATGTTTAGGAAAGAAACAAACCTCCAACCGATCAGAGCAACATATATTTTTTGAAGAAAAACCATGTGTCTATTGGGGAAGGAAAGCATGCTGATAAAATTTTCTCATAACCACAAAATGAGATTTAGGATATTAGCATTTCGTTTCTAAACGATCATTTAGAAGAAATAGTATGTCCAACAAAAATAGAGGAAAATCGCTCAGTGTATAAATCTCACACAGGCAAGTGTTTCATCCTAATTCCGAACCATAGATATGTCATGACTTGAATTTGCAAATCATTTCCTATCAAATCAAAGATAACATGTTGTCGCAACCTACCCTTCGGCGGGAGGGCGAGGCGAGACTCACGGGTGCGTCTTCCATGGGAGAAAAATGCGCAGAGTCGCCACCAACGTTTATTCGAGGAAAACGTCGGAAAAACCAAAAAGGTGTGGTCTACGAACTTTAAGTGTGAAAGGTTCGGGAGTTGTATTTACGCACGGGGAAGGTATTAGCACCCCACGCATCCGTCACAAGGGACGACAACCTTTAATCAAGTGTGCAAAGATGACTTCAAAATTTTTTTATTTTCCCCTTTTTTATGTTTATGTCTTTTGTCGCAACCTACCCTTCGGCGGGAGGGCGACGCGGGGCTCGCGGGAGCGTGTTCCAAGAAAGGAATACGCGCGGAGTCGCCACCAACATTTATTTGAGGAAAACGTTGGAAAAACCGGAAAAGACGTGATCTACGAACTTTAAGTGAAAGGTTCGGGAGTTGTATTTACGCACGGGGAAGGTATTAGCACCCCACGCGTCCGTCACAAGAGACGACAGCCTTTAATTAAATGTGCAAACATGACTTCAATTTTATGTTCCCTTTTACGTCTTTATTTCTTTTTGTACTTTATATACATTTTATCTTTTTGCGGTCGACGAGGGGGTTTCCCTTGCTCCTACGTATTCCTTAATTGCGATAAGGAAATCAGACCTACGTAGTTCTTTGTGAACAAAATGTTTCGTTAAGTTGTCTTTATCCTTTTTGCAAGATATGTTTTTTTGAATGAAAGGTTATTTAAGGCGTTGGACCGTTAAACAAACTTTCGATTCTTTTGAAAAGAGAGAAGACATTAAGGCATTGGACCATTAATGTTCTCTTTATTTTTGAAAGAGGTAATAAAGCTACATGTTGATTTTAGCCCTTTTGAAATTTACACTTTAATCGATAAAAGCGGAAAAGATCATTTCAAGGCTTTGGACCTTTGAAAATGGCTCTTTTAGGCAACGTCAAAAGTTTGGTTTATGAATTGATTTTAGCCTTAGTTTCACTATGTTTATTAATCGATTCGATTAAGAAAGAGAAATCCCAAAGGAAAATGTCCGATTGATTCTTTTTGATTTATTTTACTAAAAGATATTTTTGATTATTATATTATTATTTTACCCTTTTTTTGGTTTCCAACGTAGTTATGACATGACCGAACGGTCGGATTTCATTTTAATAGAAATTAACGGATATTTCAATTCAAACGATTGGTGGAAATTTATTTTATTTTTTGATTAGATGAGAAAATGACTTAAGCAAATGACTAAAGCACGTCAAAAGGGGGTACGGAAAGTAAATGAAATGAAAATAAAAGCCCGTAGAAACAAATGAGGACCACTAAGGGTACATAGAATGAATTGAAAAGTTCGGTTTCGAGAACTTACCGATTGAAGAGCGAAGAACAATGAAGAACGAACGAAGAACGTCGAAGAATGGCTGAAAATCTTCGCGAAAATCCCCACGGAAACGTTACGGAAATCTTACGGAAGCGCCTCGGCTCGGATTTTCTTCACGGAACCAATTTTTTTCACTAATTTCAAGTGATTCTTGAATTACCAGAAGGGTTGAACGAAATTCCGTTTCATTTCTCCCCCTATTTATAGGAAAATGGGGGAGATGCTTGCCACCCAGCTCGCCCAGGCGAGCAAGGTGACTTCCTCCAGAAGCAACCGCCTTCTGGAGGAATCTTCTGGAGGGCCCAAGTGGGCTTGGTTGCTATTTGCACCCCCACTTTTACTAAATACACCCCTGCCCTTTTTTTTGTGATTCTTTTTCCGTAAAGTTACGGAAACTTACGAATTTCGTAAGGATACTTGTCTTCTTTCCGTAATGTTACGGAACCTTGCGGATTACATAATCATCCCCCTTTTGACCTACGGAATGTTACGCAACCTCACGAATTGTGCAACGATGCTTCCTTTTGAGTTCCGGCATGTCACAGAACTTCACGAATTGCCTAACGATGGGTGCCAAGTACATCAAAATGGTCAAATGAAAGTTGCATGCCACCAAGCAAAGGTCCCCGGACGAAATTAGGGTATGACAGTTGCCCCTCTTTACTTGTCTTTTATTGGAGATAAAAGGGAAGTAAAGATAAGACACTAATTTCGTTCGAGCGAAACACCTTTCGGCTAGTGAACCTTCCTGCCAGCGGAACCTGCAAAAAATTAAAAAATGATCAATACCGACACATTATCCTGATACTGTCGAACTTGTTCCTCTTGGTTGATACAAAACGTAGAATGACCATAATTTGTCTCTGCATTTGCTGGACACGATCGAGCCTGGGTGGCGAAAAGGTGTGCAGAATGACAAAGGGTGCAGAATTTGTCTTTGCGCGTTTATCACCCAACTTGCGAAATCTGAATGATAAAGGGCGCAGAATCTATTTCTACGCGTTTACCCACTTAGCTTGCTATCATGCTTTGAGTCTTAGAGATAGCAAAAGAAAGTTTATATGGATAACCACTTGGGTATCTCCGCCTGTCAGCGTGACTCAAATGTCAGTATGACAGATCTTGTGAGCGCGGAAGATGACGTAAATCTCCAGATGTCAACGGGCTTGTTAGGCCGCGATTGATGAAGGGTGCAGAAGACGACGTTAGTCTCTACATGCTATCAGGCTTTCTGTCTTATAGATAGCAAAAGAATGTTTATACGGATAACCACTCGGGTATTTCCACCCGTCAGCGTGACTCAAATGTCAGTATGATAGATCTTGTGAGCGCGGAAGATGACGTAAATCTCTGCGTGTCAACGGGCTTGTTGGGCCATAAATCTCCACGTGTCAACGTAAATCTTGTGAGTTGCCTCATTCCTAACATGGCCTCCATCATGGAAGCCATTTGCTCTTTCAGAGCCAACATGTCGGCTTTCATCTGTTCCTGTGTCTCCTCTTGATCACCCATCGTTCTAGATTTGGATCTGGTGCAATAGGGATGCCTTGTGGCGCGTTTAGTTATGGTGTTCTTCCTAGAAAAACCAAACGTGAGGAGTAGGCAAAAAATTATGAATGCATGTTCAGATATAAAATGCAGGAGTGATTTTATTCGCATCGACTTTTTGGAGTAGAAACATGGGATAACCTCATTTTATTCAAAAAGGTTATGACTAGTCAAGATTTGAGTGACAATACAAATTCCCTAGCGGTTCCTAATTATATGGGCCATTAAGTCTATCATATGCTGACAATAGCTGAGAAGCCCGTGGATCTCCTCGGGGGCGGAGTAGATGTCCGCCATTGCTTTGGCCTTGGCTAGCAATCGGGGAAGTTCTTAACTCCCGTTCAAGGTAAAAGCAAATCGGTCCATCCACATGGTTGCCTCTTGGTGTAACGAGTCTATCACCCTTCCTCTAGCCTCCTTTTCTGTGTACACTTGGGCATACTCATCCGCCACCCTATGCTAGTGGGCTGTGGCTAGGCTTAGTTCTTCTTGATACTTGGTGATGATAGCTAACATGTTGGTCTCTGTCTCGCACAACCGCTGAGACAAACTTCTCTTGGACCTCGAGCAAGCCTTCAATTCATCTTTCAAGATCAAACTGTCTACTCGCGATTGGTCCCTTTCCTCTCTTCGGAGTTTAAGCTCGCTGTTACTGCCCCACAGAGCCCCTCGGAACTTGTTCCGGCCGTGTTCTTCCCAATGAGCCCTCTTGGTCTCTTGTTCCAAAGCCTTGGTGGTAGCCATATTTACATCTCTCAGTTCGGCATTCTCCTTTCGGATATTAAGAGCTGCTGATTTGAACCTTTCTTTGACCATTTGAGTTTGCTTGAGTTCTGTCCTAAGGGCATGCACCTCTTCGTCTTCCTTCGGTGCCTCATCTTCCTCCCTCTTAGCAGTTCTCAAACTCGGGAGCCAATCTAAACCTTGCACGTGGGCTTTTAACCACTTATGATAGCCACCGATGGGCCCATTGTTACTGCCTCTGAGTTCCTTGTCCTTCTTTTGCAACACCTCCCATGCCTTGCGGACCTTCTGAAGTGTCTCCACGTTGGTCTTATTGAAACCTCGTGAAATGACAGGCACGATCTCTTCCTCTAGTGGTGCTCCTCTCATAGGATAGCCAAGTTGTCTTATAGCAAGAACGGGATTGTAGCTGATGCAACCCCTCGTCCCCATCAAGGGAACATTTGGAAATCCTCTGCATGAAATAAGAACTCCGGTCCTTCCTTCCTTCCATCGAGGGAACCAGTTGACAGATGCTCCTTCTTTGCTTGCTAAGAGTTGATCCCAATTTGCCCTTCCTTTCTCTATGCATGAACGGTGGCTTTCTAACGGACAAGCATGCCTCACCTCTTGGCGAAAAAGGTGCGAAACTAACCATAAATAAAGAGCTGAAGTACAACAGACAATCCTTGCATTACTCTTTTCACATCTTCGGTCGAAGGTGTCATATAGGTCGGCTAGCATAGTGACAACCGGGCTTTCCTTGTGGTTATGATAGGCGAGAAAAGCGTCGATCGCGGCCAGGTCTACCAACCCATCCACATTCAGAAAGAGGACTCCCCCGAAAATCAACAGTGCAAGAATATCTATGAACGGGGCCCACTCTCCTTTACCTGCCAAGATTCTTGCTTTTACCTCCAAATATTTTCTCGGTATTCCGACCACCCCATTTTCGACTTGCTTCCTGTGGTCTAATTCCTGCGCCGAGATTTGGACTATCTTGGAAATTCTAGCTAATGAGGGATAGAACCCTGTGAAGAGGTATGGTTTCCTCCCCCCTAGAGGGCATCCTAGGATCTCTTCAAATTCTTCCACCATGGGTGACAGCTGGAAGTCCCCAAAGGTGAAGCACCTCAACGGCTGATCATAATACTGGACGAGGGAGGAAATGGCCTCTGTAGAGACTTCTACCATGGCTAGGTCCCAGATTTTACCGTAAGTTTGCGAAAAGCTTGCCGCTGGAGCTGACCCATCAACTGCCCTAACTCTTTTAGACTGGTGATCCCTAGGCTTTTGACCTTGACTTGATAAAACCTCTTTTTAAGCGAAGGCATTTGACTTGATCCCATGTTTTACTAAAGTGAACAAAAATCGGCGCGAATCAAAACTCCAACATCTATCATGGGTGGAAATGGATGAATGCATGAAGAAATGCATATGACACAAATGCAATTTACGAATACGGGAGCCCGGGAAATTGTCTCCTTTTTAGATACAACATCTTGGGGTAGCAAAGTGCCCAACGTATGTATTTAAGAAGGTGATACGAACCCTCCGTTGGTTTGTTAAAGAGAGGGGATCTAGACAGAATCCGTGTGTGACGCATATGCGAAAGGCACAACATAGTATGACAATATTCACAAAGTATAAAAAGGGTACATGAAACTTATGCATGGCAGTGGAAAAATGGCACGCAGCGTGTTTGCTCCGTGCCCCTATTTAAGGGGCGTATATGGGAGAGAGCTAAAAAGGCTTTTAGTGATAATTCCCAAGGTGGTCATATCTCTCTTGATGGTCTCTAGAGGTATCATTCCCTTCGAAGAACATATTGCGGCAGTAGGGACTACTAGCAACAATATGTTTTCAAAGAGAAAAATTCTAGATGAGGGTTCACTGTAATCAAGCAAGTCGGAGACCTAGCATGATCACAGATTCACCTCCACTCCTTATGTTCCCATGAACCCGGTTATAGGGCCCTTTTTCAACTCACAATGTGTACAAATAGTGTTGGTGTTTGTGTGCATCAAATGAATAAATATTTACCTCATGCATACATTTTGAAACACACTAAAAGCATCAAAGAGTTATATACAAAGAACATAAGAAAAATAAAGGGAAACCAACAAAGGAGAAAGTCATGATGAAACATTTGCACAAGATTAAATGGCCTAACTCTAAAAAAATAGTCCCCAGTGGAGTCGCCAATTGTCGCAACCTACCCTTCAGCGGGAAGGCGACGCGGGGCTCGCGGGAGCGTGTTCCAAGAAAGGAATACGCGCGGAGTCGCCACCAATGTTTATTTGAGGAAAAAGTCGGAAAAACCGGAAAAGACGTGATCTACGAACTTTAAGTGAAAGGTTCGGAAGTTGTATTTACGCACGGGGAAGGTATTAGCACCCCACGCGTCCGTCACAAGAGACGACAACCTTTAATTAAATGTGCAAACATGACTTCAATTTTTATGTTCCCTTTTACGTCTTTATTTCTTTTTGTACTTTTTATACTTTTTATCTTTTTGCGGTCGACGAGGGGCTTTCCCTTGCTCCTACGTATTCCTTAATTGCGATAAGGAAATCAGACCTACGTAGTTTTTTGTGAACAAAATGTTTCGTTAAGTTGTCTTTATCCTTTTTGTAAGATATGTTTTTTTTTTAATGAAAGGTTATTTAAGGCGTTGGACCGTTAAACAAACTTTCAATTCTTTTGAAAAGAGAGAAGACATTAAGGCATTGGACCATTCATGTTCTCTTTATTTTTGAAAGAGGTAATAAAGCTACATGTTGATTTTAGCCCTTTCGAAATTTACACTTTAATCGATAAAAGCGGAAAAGATCATTTCAAGGCTTTGGACCTTTGAAAATGGCTTTTTTAGGCAACGTCAAAAGTTTGGTTTATGAATTGATTTTAGCCTTAGTTTCACTTTGTTTATTAATCGATTCGATTAAGAGAGAAATCCCAAAGGAAAATGTCCGATTGATTCTTTTTGATTTATTTTACTAAAAGATATTTTTGATTATTATATTATTATTTTACCCTTTTTTTGGTTTCCAACATAGTTACGGCATGACCGAACGGTCGGATTTCATTTTAACAGAAATTAACGGATATTACAATTCAAACGATCGGTGGAAATTTATTTTATTTTTTGATTAGATGAGAAAATGACTTAAGCAAATGACTAAAGCACATCAAAAGGGGGTACGAAAGTAAATTAACTGAAAATAAAAGCCCGTAGAAACAAATGAAGAGCGAAGAACGATGAAGAACGAACGAAGAACGTCGAAGAACGGCTGAAAATCTTCGCGAAAATCCCCACGGAAACGTTACGTAAATCTTATGGACGCGCCTCGGCTCGGATTTTCTTCACGGAACCAATTGTTTTCACTAATTTCAAGTGATTCTTGAATTACCAGGAGGGCTGAACAAAATTCCCTTTCACTTCTCCCCCTATTTATAGGAAAATGGGGGAGATGCTTGCCACCCACCTCGCCCAGGCGAGTTCAGCTCGCCCAAGCGAGCAAGGTGACTTCCTCCAGAAGCAACCACCTTCTGGAGGAATCTTCTGGAGGGCCCAAGTGGGCCTGGTTGCTACTTGCACCCCCACTTTTACTAAATACACCCCCTGTCCTTTTTTTTGTGATTCTTTTTCCGTAAAGTTATAGAAACTTACGAATTTTGTAACGATACTTGTCTTCTTTCCGTAATGTTACGGAACCTTGCGGATTACATAATCATCCCCCGTTTGACCTATGGAATGTTATGTAACCTCCCGAATTGTGCAACGATGCTTCCTTTTGAGTTCCGACATGTCACGAAACTTCACGAATTGCCTAACGATGGGTGCCAAGTACCTCAAAATGGTCAAATGAAAGTTGCATGCCACCAAGCAAAGGTCCCCGGACGAAATTAGGGTATGACATCTTTTTATGCCTTTTTTGTATTTTTTTATCTTTTTGTGGTCGACAAGGGTGTTTCCCTTGCTCATACGTATTCCTCAATTGTGATAAGAAAATCATACCTACGTAGTTCTTTGAGAACTAAATGTTGGTTAAGTTGTTTTTATCTTTTTTGCAAGATATATTATGACCAAACAAAAAAGTCGTTTTAAGGCGTTGGACCATTTAAACTATCTTTTGATTCTTTTTTCAAAGGAGAGAAAACATTAAGGCATTGGACCATTAATGATCTCGTGGTTTGTTGAAAGTAGTGACAAAGTTATGCGTTGGCTTTAGGCTTTCAAAAGTCCACGCTTAACCGAATAAAAGCAAAGAGGACCATTCAAGGCGTTGGACCTTAAAATGGTTTTTAGGTGATTTTTAATGACAAAGCTTGATTTGTGAGTTAATTTTAGCCTTAGTTTCACTTTGGTTATTGGTCATTTCAATTAAGAAAAATCCCAAAAAAAACGTCCGATTGATTTTTTTTATTATTTTATTCAAAGATATTTTTGATTATTTTATTATTATTTTGCCTCTTTTTGGTTTTAAACGTGGTGGAAAGATCGGTCGGATTTTATTCTAACAGAGACAAAAAGATATTACATCTCAAATGATCGGTGGAAATTTATTTTATTTTTTATTAGCCGAGAAAACGACTTAAATAAGTGATTAAAGCACGTCAAAAGGTGGTACGGAAAGCAAACGAAATAAAAATAAAAGCACGTAAAACAAGTGGGGACCACTAAGGGCACATAGAATGCATTGAAAGGTTCGATTTCGGAACTTACCGATTGAAGACCGAAGAACGATGAAGAACGGTGGAAAATCTTCACAAAATCGCCCACGGAAATGTCTCAGAAGCGTTACGGAAGTGCCTCGGCTTGGATTTTCTTCACGGAAACAATTTTTCTCACTAATTTTAAGTGAATCTCAGATACCAGGAGGGTTGAACAAATTTGCTCTGCGCTCTTTCCCCTATTTATAGGGGAAAAGAGTGAGGTGGTTGCCACCTAGCTCACCCAGGCGAGCTGAGTTGCTTCCACCAGAAGGCACCGTATTCTGTTGGAACATCCTGGAAGGCCCAAGTGGGCCTGATTGCTATTTGCACACCCCTGTTCACTAAATACACCCCTTTTCTCTTTTTTGCTGATTCTTTTTCCGTAACGTTATGGAACTTTACAAATTATGTAACGATACTTGTTTTCTTTCCGTAATGTCACGAAACTTTATGGATTACACAACCATCCCCCCTTTGACTTCTGGAATGTTACGAAACTTTATGGATTGCGCAGTAATGCTTCCCTTCGACTCCCGACATGTCGCGGAACTTCACGGATCGCCTAACGATGGGTGTCAAACACCTCGAAGCTATCAAGCGAAGGTCACATCCCACCGAACCGATGGTCCCCGAACGAAATTAGGGTATGATAGTTGCCCCTCTTTACTTGTCTTTTATTGGAGATAAAAGGGAAGTAAAGATAAGACACTAATTTCGTTTGAGCAGAACATCATTCGGCCGGTCAATATCCCCGCCAGCGGAACCTTTTCCATTGCACCCAATCGTCTCTGCCCAGCAGAGAAGAATCCCGCGCGTCGCTGGGCTTAAATGTTTCCGGATGACGAGGGTAAAAACCTGCAAAAATTTTGAAAATGATCAGCACCGAACGACCAACATCATCCTGATACCGTTGAATTCGTTCCCCTCGGTTGACGAAAGGCGTGGATGACCATAAGGTATCTCCGCCTACCACCTGACTCGCTGTACCTGGATGGCAAAAGGGGCAGAAGACGATGTCAGTTTCTTCGCGTCAACGGGCTCGTTTGCCACTGGTTGACGAAAGGGTGCAGAAGACGACGTTAGTTTCTGTGTGCTATCAGACGTGGAGTCTTACAGATAGCAAAAGAGTGTGGATGACCATAATTTGTCTCCGCGTACCAACGGACTAAATTGTCTCTGGATAGTGAAAAAAAAGGAGCAGATGACCATAATTTGTCTCTGCGTGTCAACGGACTTGATTGTCTCTGGATAGTGAAAAAAAGGTGAGGGACCATATGGTTCCCCCGCATGTCATCGGACTCGCCGTCTCTGGATGACAAAGGTGAAAAAAAGTGTGGGACCATATGGTTCCCCCGCATGTCATCGGACTCGCCGTCTCTGGATGACAAAGGTGAAAAAACGTGCGGGACCACATGGTTCCCCCGCATGTCATCGGACCCGCCGTCTCTGCATGACAAAGGTGAAAAAAGGTACGGGACCATATGGTTCCCCTGCATGTCATCGGACCCACCGTCTCTAGATGACAAAGGTGAAAAAGGTGCGAGACCATATGGTTCCCCCACATATCATCGGACCCACCGTCTCTGGATGACAAAGGTGAAAAAAGGTGCGGGACCATATGGTTCCCCCGCATGTCATCGGACTCGCCGTCCCTAGATGACAAAGGTGAAAAAAGGTGCGGGACCATATGGTTCCCCCGCATGTCATCGGACCCGCCGTCTCTAGATGACAAAGGTGAAAAAAGGTGCGGGACCATATGGTTCCCCTGCATGTCATCAGACCCGTTGTCTCTGGATGACAAAGGTGGAAAAAGGTGCGGGACCACATGGTTCCCCCGCATGTCATCAGATCCGCCGTCTCTGGATGACAAAGGTGAAAAAAAGTGCGGGACCATATGGTTCCCCCGCATGTCATCGGACCCGCCGTCTCTGGATGACAAAGGTGAAAAAAGGTGTGGGATCATATGGTTCCCCCGCATGTCATCGGACCCGCCATCTCTAGATGACAAAGGTGAAAAAAGGTGTGGGACCACAAGGTTCCCCCGCATGTCATCCGACCTGCCGTCTCTGGATGACAAAGGTTAAAAAAAGTGTGGGACCATATGGTTCCCCCGCATGTCATCGGACCCGCCGTCTCTGGATGACAAAGGTGAAAAAAGGTGCAGGGCCATATGGTTCCCCCGCATATCATCGGACCCGCCGTCTCTGGATGACAAAGGTGAAAAAAGGTGTGGGACCATATGGTTCTTCCAGATGTCATCGGGCTCGCCGTCTTTGGATGACAAAGGTGAAAAAAGGTGCGGGACCATATGGTTCCCCCGCATGTCATCGAACCCGCCATCTCTGGATGACAAAGGTGCAGATGACAACGTTAGTCTTTGCATGCTATCAGGCGTTGAGTATTACATATAGCAAAAGAATGTTTATACAGATAACAAGTTGGGTATTTCCGCCTGCCCCCTAACCTCATGGGTTAGTGCCTGACAGAGGTAGTCTAGTGCGGAGAAATTACTTGTGTATCTCCGCATGTCACCTGACTTCAGGGTCAATATGACAGAGACTGTGGGGCGGCCGACAAAAGCGAGGCTCTTGCTCCTACGTATCCTCAATTTGTGATGAGAAACTCAAACCTACGTAGTTCTTGATAACTGTGAGACTAAAATAGTCTCGGTGTTTTCTTCACTAAAATGCGAACATGCTTTAGTAAAGAGACAAAACTTCCAACTGATCAGAGTAACATATGCTTTTTTGGATGAAAAACAATGTGTCTATTGGGGAAGGAGAGTGTGCTGATGAAATTTTCTCATAACCATAAATGAGATCTTGGATGTTAGAATTTCATTTCGAAACGACCATTTAGAGGAAACACTGGGTCCAACAAAAATAGAAGAAAATCAATCAAAGTGTATCAATCTCACACAGGTAAGTGTTTTATCCTAATTTCGAACCATAGATATGTCATGACTTGATTTTGCAAATCATTTCCTATCAAATCAAAGATTACATGCGTGATCATGGATCAATAGGACTTTTTCTTGGGAATGGTTTGTTTTCTTGTGGGGAAATGTGGCTTTGAATGTTCTTGGCCTTTTCCTTTTCTGTTTTTGTTTAGTGTGAGGTGAACAAGCCACCGACGCACAGGATTTTGGTTGGTAATCAAAGGGAGAGGACCACTTTAGGTCGTGGTTTCCTTTCTTTTTTCGTTTACTTGGTGACAATTTTGTATTGTTCAGATATTGTCTGGTCCAAAGACCTTTCTGCATATTTCTTCTGTTTTCTTCCGATCCTTGATCGGGAATTTTCTTTCTTTTTTGCTTTCTCCCACTCTTTGATTGGGAATTTTCTTTTTTTGCTTTCTTCCAATTTTTTGATCGGGAATTTTCTCCTTTTGCTTTGTTTTCTTTTGAGGGCAAGGATAGGCATTCTCTCCCTGGGTCAAGGTCTATGGTGAGTTGGGATTTTGGCTCAAGGCTTCTGTTAGGGTTTGGTCATCCGTTCGGGGATAAAGGGGATGTCCCACATTATTTCCGTGATACACATGCAACAATGATGATTTGGAAATTTTATGCAAAACTGGTCATGCATGCACCTATGTGGACACTCAAGAATCAAGTTTTTATGGTCATGTGACACTAGGGCTCAGGATTCATTTTCCCTATTTAAGTCAACCCAATGTTTCCAAAATATGTTCTTTTATCAATTCATGCATTCATCCGAGTCTATTTTGGGCGTTCTGGAAAATTTTCACAGCATTCACCCTTCAGGTATATTATACGCATTTTCTTTCAAAAACTGGTTATGATCAGTGAATTTTTTTCAAAGAAAAGCTGGAAGTTATCTCTTTTCAAAAGCATGTTGGTTTTTCAGCTAGACAACTTATTTTATTTTTTTCTTTTTTCTCTCTTTTTTATATTAGGTTATTATCATTTGTTTATATCCCCCTTTTTTTCTTTTTCTCTCTGAAAAGGTCGTGCGGACGAGGGTGCACACTACCTACTTACGTCTAACCACAAGGTAAACGAAAAAACGCACGAAATGGTAAGTAAAAAAAACGGTGATGAAATAACTGAGAGCCATAACGCCAAATTCTAGCAGAAACAAAAACAGTAACTGAAAACAGTAATGTTAGCAACAACATAGACAATAACAGAAAACAGTAATGTTAGTAAACAGTATAGTGACCTTGGTCACGTGGCTCCGCTCCCTCCCAAGAAACCGAGCCGGTCAGTCATCTCTTCATCCATATGGGATTCATCTGCCTCACCAGGGGATCCTGCAGGCTCCTCCCCTGCCTAGGCCTCGGGCCAGTCTCCAGGCCATGCGACCTCAGCCCCAAACTGCTTCGGAGTAGGGCATGCAAAAGGGGTGGAACCCTGCCCCTGCTGACTGAGGCTGAACTGGTAGAGACACTCATGTATCTGCACCTGCCCACGGTGGTTGGCCGCCTGCTGGCGAACCAAATGTTGTAGATAACACTCCATGCCTAGTGACCCAGCGGGATCGGTGATCGAGGCCGTACCCGAATCAAATAAACATGAAAATGCAGTAACTAGGAAGTGATCCTAGGTCGTTTCCCAACGAGCAGTGACAAACCAAATGTTCATAATATACTTGTAGTAACAGTAACGATTGGGGGGGGGGGGGTTGTTTGTTTTGTGATTAAAGAGCAGAACAAGTAAACTGAAATACGAAACTACTAATATTAAAAACGGGTTGTTTCCTCTGATTCAGAAGCCATTCTCTTATCCTGGGTTATGGAGAATTTGTCCCTAATAGTCAACCACTTAATCCAACCCTATTTCAATTTACTAAGCGAAAATCAACTTAGGGTTTTCAATACGTGATTAGGCACCACATACACCAGTTAGCCCTTCGTCCATTAAGCATGAAAGCAAGTTAGGCTCAGAGGCAATTAATCGAACACGAAGCGTGCACTGATTAATATTCACGAATTTGGGATAACTGGTGAAGGGAAAACTGCCAGGAAACCACATTACAAGCGAAACCTCAAAGAGAGTTGGGCTTCGTCCTCAAAAGGAAACAACACCAGAAAATCTAGCCTTCCATGGATTCAAACACAAAACGCAAATGAAACATGAAGCAGAAACATAAATGAACAGAAACGTAAATGAACAGAAATGTAGATGAAACAGAAACGTAAATGAGAGTAGAAGAAGAAGCAAGAACGAAATTGTAATTAGAAACAGAAAACGTAAAATTGCATTACGTGAATAGTAGCATCAAAGCAGAAAACGTAAAACCCTAAAACAAAAGCTCTGAATAATGAATAGCATAACAGAATAGCCCTGCACAAATCCCAAGGTTGCTATTTAAAAAGAGTCACTCAAAGTCACTGGGCCCTATTACAATACTCTGGCCCAAAACGAAATAAACACTGAACAACATAAAATTGTGAAATTTCCTAATTAACTAAGGTAAGCGCTGCTTAATTTTCCCTCTTCAAGTCCATAACCAAATTCCGGATTAAGCCCAATGTTTCATTAATTCCTGAAATTAGATTAAAAACATCAAATTAGCTAAATGAGCCCAAATAATAAAACTGCCTGATTAATTGACAATTAAGACCAATCAGTAATTAAAATGGTGCAAAAAGGGTTTAGAAAATAGAAGAAAATGATGGCACATCAAAACCCCACATACTTAGCCTTTTGCACTCCTGGGCAAAATGAAACAAAGAACAAAATCCAAGGATATCAAAGAGAGACAAACAAAAACATTTACATATTTCTCAATGAACATCAAGGAATGAAAGGAATGGGTAACATCTAACATAAGGAGACCCAAAAAGTCAAGACATTCATGAAAATCATCCAAGCAACCCAATCATGGAAAAATAGTTAATCAGCTCCAGAATGAAAAGTGAGAAAGCCTCACAAGATATACACTCTATCTCTCAAGTGTTTAGGCTACTATTTACCCTCAAAGCACCCATGAAAGCAAACACCACATAAACTTGGCAAGATTCTAAAATTGACAATCAACCCATAAACACAAGCACATGAGGATCAAAAGGTCTTTTAAGGTTGTAATGGGGCCAAGGACAAGGTATGGAAAAATATGGAATAAGTGGCTAAATCCCAAAGGAATAGAGGAGCAATGGGGAATAAGTGCATATTAAGAAAAAAAATAAAAAGAAGATAAAATTTAAACATAAGGAGTAGAGTAGAACCAAGAGTTTCATCATTCTTGTGCCATTTAAGATCTTATTCACTCAACTTTATTGCTTTTCTTTTTCTTTTTTTTCGATTTTTTTTTTACTCTATAGCCTTTGAGAAACAACATTTCATTCAACATGTTCAACATTTAACCAATATACAATGTACATCAAGTATGGCCCAAAATACATCATGAAGCATAGCCAACAAAACAAGTTATCCAATGAAACAAAAACCCCCCACACTTATTCCCAAAACAATTCCAAAGCTCCAAAATTCCTTAAGGATATGGTGATATCATGGTTTTTCATTTAAGGCTTGTAGTGAGCTTCAAAACAAGGAAAGGGAAACAAGGCTCAAAAGGGCTATCAAAGGAATTAATTCAAGGTAAGTCCATTTGGCTAGAAGCTTATAAGAACAAAATTGCCTCAATCATTTCCAAATATGCATGTGAATTAGGAAGCATCAACAAGAATCAAGCCAAGGCTATTGTGCAAGAAATCAATGGGGCAAAACACACCAAATGATTATGATGATGGATGGATCAAATTCTCACAAAGGTAAACTCATCACTTTCAAATTGAGCTTTCAAAACTATCATGACATGTAGAGGAGAATCAAGGATTTCAAGTCACAAAATGTCAAGAACTTTTATTTTCAAAACAATTACCCATTTCTTGAACATATCCTATAATTCAAAGAAAAACATGCAAAGTCGTACATGCACACAAAATTGACCCAAAATATTAAACTAAAAATCCAACGAAACTAACAACATTAACAAATTAACACAACTAACAAATTAACAAAACCAACAAAACTAGCAAAACCAAAGAACACTCCCCCCCCCATACTTAAACAACACATTGTCCTCGATGTACCACAATTAAAAGATTAAAAACAATTAAATCATCAAATAGAATCGGACAAGCGTAATAAAAGCAAAGAAGGAGATAGGAAAAGAAAAACTCCCTAAGTCATGGTGGAGGAAGAGTAGGGTGGAGTAAGGAAGTCTCTTCCACCACTACATCCACTAAAGAAGGGTTCGTGAGGAATGGCTTAAGTCGATGTTCGTTGACCTTGAAGCTCTTGTTTGTGGAGTCGCTTTTGACCTCAACTGTACCATAAGGAAAAACATTAGTAACAACAAAAGGACCAATCCACTTAGACCTCAACTTACCACTCATGAGTCCAAGCCTAGAATTATACAATAACACTTTTTGCCCAACCATGAAGTCCTTTTTAACTATCATGCTATCATGGAACTTCTTGGTCTTTCCTTTGTAGAACTTGGCATTCTCGTAGGCTTCTAGGCGGATTTCATCTAACTCACTCAGTTGCAACTTTCTTTCCTCACCAGCTTGATCCATAGAGAAGTTGCAAGTCTTCACTGCCCAGTAAGCTTTGTGCTCAATTTCCACTGGAAGATGACATGCCTTTCCAAAGACAACCCGATAAGGAGACATTCCTATGGGTGCTTTGTAGGCAGTCCGATGTGCCGAGAGAGCATTATCAAGCCTGGTACTCCAATCTTTCCTGCTTGGCTACACAATCTTCTCTAAAATTCGCTTGATTTCCCGGTTAGAAATTTATGCCTGTCCATTGGTCTGGGGGTGGTAAGGTGTGGATCCCTGTGTACCACCCCGTACTTTTTAAGCAGGGCATGCATTGTCCTGTTGCAAAAATGGGTTCCTTGATCACTAACAATTGCTTTAGGTACTCCAAACCTGCAAAACAGATTAGACCTGACAAAGTCTGCAACAACTTTAGCATCATTAGTTCTAGTGGGCTTGGCTTCCACCCATTTTGAAACATAGTCAACTGCAAGGAGAATGTAAACATAACCAAAAGAGACAGGAATAGGGCCCATGAAATCGATACCCCAAACATCAAACACCTCATAGAATAGCATAGGTTGCTGAGGCATTTGTTGTTGCCATGTAAGTGTATTTCCTGCCATCTGACACTGCTCACAAGTGCTGCAGATCTTCCACGCATCTTTAAACATGGTGGGCCAATAAAAACCACAATCAAGAACTTTGCGAGCTGTCCTTTGAACACCCAGATGACCTCCCGGTGCGGAAGAATGACAGAACTGCAGGACTGAGTCAGTCTCATGATCTGGAATGCATCGTCTAATTACCTGATCACTGCACAATTTCCACAAGTAAGGGTCATCCCAAATAAAATGCTTAGCATCACTTTTAATTTTATCTTTTTGGGCCTTAGATGCTAAGGGAGGAAAAATAGAGGCAACTAAATAATTGACAATGTTAGCAAACCAGGGAGTAGAAAGAGAGTCAGAAATACTATACAGTATATACAAATGATCATCCGGGAAATCATCCTGAATGGGTGAATCCGCATCTGATACACGTTCGATCCGACTCAAATGATCAGCAACTAGATTTTGTGCTCTGCTCCTATCACGGATCTCCAAGTCAAAATCTTGGAGCCAGAGCATCCATCGGATCAACCTAGGCTTAGAATCAGCCTTCTTCAACAAGTACTTTAGAGCTGCATGGTTAGTGTAAACAATAATGCGGGTACCAAGCAAATAAGATCGAAATTTTTCAAGAGCAAAAACTATGGCTAGAAGCTCTTTCTCAGTAGTAGTATAATTCGCTTGGGCAGCATCTAAAGTCCTAGAAGCATAATATATCACCCTAGGCAATTTATCAATTTTCTGAGCAAGGACAGCCCCCAATGCATAATTTGATGCATCACACATAAGCTCAAAAGGGGCTGTCCAATCGGGTGCCTGGATGATGGGGGTGGTAGTCAGCGCTCTTTTGAGGCAATCAAAAGCCTCTTTGCATCTGTCATTAAAGTCAAACTCCACCTCCTTTTGCAACAAGTTGGACAGTGGAAGGGCTACTTTGCTAAAATCCCTTATAAAGTGCCTATAGAGTCCTGCATGACCAAGAAAAGATCGCACCTCTCGCACACAAGAGGGGTAAGGCAATTGTGAAATAACAGAAATTTTTGCAGGATCTACTTCAATACCCTTATTGGAAATAATGCGGCCTAAAACTATACCTTGCTCAACCATAAAATGACATTTTTCAAAATTTAGAACAAGGTTAGTTTCAATGCATCTATTCAAAACTTTTTCCAAACTATTCAAACAACCATCAAAAGAGGATCCATATACAGTGAAATCATCCATAAACACCTCTATGCAATTTTCTAAAAAATCACTAAAAATACTAATCATGCACCGCTGGAAGGTACCAGGGGCATTGCACAGGCCGAAAGGCATCCTCCTATATGCAAAAGTGCCAAAGGGGCAGGTGAATGTGGTCTTTTACTAATCCTTAGGAGCAATAGTAATTTGCATATAACCAGAAAAACCATCAAGGAAATAGTAGTGGGATTTACCTGCCAGGCGTTCAAGCATCTGGTCAATGAATGGCAGGGGAAAATGGTCCTTTTTGGTAACCTGGTTCAGCCTCCTATAGTCAATGCAGACTCTCCAACTGTTCTGCACTCGAGTAGGAATCAGCTCCTCCTTCTCATTTTTGATCACTGTGAGGCCGATCTTCTTCGGGACTACCTGGACGGGACTCACCCATTGGCTGTCGGAGATAGGATAAATGATTCCAGCTTGCAAAAGCTTGGTTATTTCCTTCTTCACTGCATCAAGAATCACTGGGTTGAGTCTTCTTTGTGGCTGTCTTACTGGTTTAGCTCCATCCTCTAAATTTATTCGATGCATACATGTGGATGGGCTAATACCAGGAATGTCCGCCAGGGTCCAGCCTATAGCCTTCTTATGATTCTTGAGAACTGACAACAACTTCTCCTCTTGCTCATCAGCAAGGGAGGTAGATATAATCACTGGAAAACTCGTGCTATCATCCAACTAAGCACATTTTAAATTTGATGGCAGAGGCTTCAATTCTGGTGTGGTCGGCTGGACAGTGGTAGAAGGAGATGGTTTCTCAACCTTTACCTCATAAAGAAAGTCAGAGGTATGTGTACTTCCTGAAACATGGTTAGTCCTATCTGACTCTATAAAATCAAACTCGAGAGGTAAAACACCACCACCAGACATGCAATCAATATCACTCTCAGATTCACTCTCAGCATCAAATTCAGACATATGATCAAGTACAATTTCAGACTCAATGCATGAAGAGTGAGAGGCATGCAGATTAGAATAAAGATCAGTCATGTATTCATCAACAACATGGTCAATTATTTCAGCACAAAATACAGAAAGATCTTCAGATGGGTATTTCATAGCATCCAGAATATTAAAATGAACAGTTATATCACCAAACTCCATGGACAGTGTGCCTGCATAAACATCTATCTTAGTTCTAGCAGTTTTCATAAAGGGTCTGCCTAGAATGATGGGAACTGATCCTTGAGAAAATCCATCTTCCATATTCAAGATATAAAAATCAACAGGGAAAATCAGTTCACCAACTCTAACTAAGACATCTTCTATGAAACCAACAGGGTAGGCAACACTTCTATTAGCTAAATGAATTACCACATCAGTTGACTGCAAGGGACCTAGAGATAGAGAATTAAAAATAGACAGAGGCATAACACTAACAGAAGCTCCTAGATCTAGCATGGCATTGTCAAACTTACTATTCCCTATAATACAAGGTATGCTGAATGTACCTGGATCTTTGCACTTTTCAGGAATTTGAGGAACAGATTTACCAATCAATGCAGAGACATTTCTGCCCATGCTAATCCGTTCACTTCCTTTAAGCTTCCGCTTATTAGTGCACAGCTCCTTCAAGAATTTGGCATATCTTGGAATTTGCTTTATTGCATCCAACAGAGGTATGTTTACCTCTACTTTTCTAAACGTTTCCAAGATCTCTTTCTCTGCCTCTTCCATTTTTTTGTTGGAAACTGCTCTTGGAGGGAATGGAAGAGGGGGAATGTGCTGCTTCTGCAAATCAGAATTACCTGTGGAAGAAGATTCACCTGCACAGAAATTGTTAGGTAAATTTTTGTCATCACCTTTTTCTGGAGTAGAGTGAAGTTTGGCAGGCTCATTTGCAGATGAGGAAGGTGCTACGGGTTGAGGTCCTTGACACTGCTTTCCCGACCTCAATGAAATGGCACTGACATTTTTGGGATTTTGGACAGCTTGAGAAGGCAACTTGTCAGAATTCTGGGACTGTTGTTGATTCAATTGGGAAGCCAATTGTCCCATCTGATTGGTTAAGCTCTGAATGGAGGCTCTGGTCTCTTGCTGAAACTGCATGTTCTGCATAGTCATTTGCCTCACAAGTTCTTCGATGGAAGGTTGTGGAAGGGCCTCAATGGTTGGTTGTTTCTGGGGTTGTTGTTGTTGTTGGATTGGTGGAGGAATGTATGGTCTGCTTGGGCCAGCAGCATTTTGGAAGGAAGGAGCAGGCTGCTGTTGTTGTTGTTGAGGGCTGGACCATCTGAGATTAGCGTGATTCCTCCATCCAGGGTTGTATCTGTTGCTGGAGAGGTCATAATTGTTCTGCTGTGGTTGATTTTGCTGCTGAGGTTGAGTAGGTCTATTGTAAATATTTGCAGCATAAGCTTCAGGCTGCTCAATTGCTCCAGGTTGCTGCATGGAAGGGCAAAGGTCTGTATGGTGGTCAGCAGAGGAGCACAAACCACAAACCCTTGCGACAGGTACAGATTTCTGATTCAAGGCCAGCTGGGTTACCAAGTTAACCAATGCATCCAGTTTGCCTTCAAGCTTCTTAGTCTCAGATGATGCAGCTAAGTTTGTAGCTACCTCATGCACTCCTCTAATGACTATAGCATCATTTCTGGCGCTAAACTGCTGGGAGTTAGAAGCCATCTTCTCAATTAAATTCCTGGCTTCAACAGGAGTCATGTCTCCAAGGGCTCCACCACTGGCAGCATCTATCATACTTCTCTCCATATTACTGAGTCCTTCATAAAAATATTGGAGAAGAAGCTGCTCCGAAATCAGATGGTGAGGGCAACTGGCACATAGTTTTTTAAATCGCTCCCAGTACTCATACAGGCTCTCTCCACTGAGTTGTCTAATACCTGAGATATCCTTCCTGATGGTTGTGGTCCTGGAAGCAGGGAAAATTTTTTCTAAGAATACTCTCTTAAGGTCATCCCAGCTTGTGATGGACCTTGGAGCAAGGTAATACAGCCAGTCCTTTGCCACTCCCTCTAATGAATGAGGAAAAGCCTTCAGAAATATGTGATCCTCTTGGACATCTGGGGGTTTCATGGTGGAGCAGACAATGTGAAATTCTTTCAAATGTTTGTGCGGGTCTTCACCTGCAAGGCCATGAAACTTTGGAAGCAAATGAATCAGTCCAGTTTTAAGAACATATGGGACATCCTCATCAGGGTATTGGATGCACAAGCTTTCGTAGGTGAAATCAGTTGCAGCCATTTCCCTTAGAGTCCTCTCACAGGGTGGAGGTTGTGTCATGTTCTCAGAATGTGCAAAATCAGAATGCTCAGAATCAGAATGCTCAAAATTATAATGCTCAAGATCAGGATGTTCAAAATCACCAATAACAGAATGCACAGATTCACTAGTAATGGAATGCTCAGAATGATCAAAAGGTATAAAATAATGCCTAACTAATCTATGAAATGTCCTATCTATCTTAGGATCAAAGGGTTGTAAGTCAGATGGATTGCCTCTAGTCATACACTACATTCAGCATGCACACAACTAGTTGCCTTGTCATGTAAATAAAGGTGTAGGTTTGAACTACAGCTACCCTCAAATGATATCCAAATGACTTGAAATTTTGTGAGCAACCTTATAAAATGATGAGAAGATAGCACAAAAAATTTCAGACAAAAATTCAAGGTCTAACTATGAAAGCTAAAATTGGTAGGTTAAGAAAAATAAGTGAATAAAACTTGAAAAATAAAAAACTTTTGACAGAATCGCTGTTTTTGGACGATGGAGACCTCAGCCGGCCTACGGCGGGCTGCCACGGCGTAGGAAATTTTTTCTCTACCCCAAATGCATATATAATAATTGCGATTCTGATAACCGGAGCAAAAGTTATGGCCGTTTGAAGTTTTGACAAACACAAAATTTGCTAGTTTTTTGGAACTTTCAAATCTGACCAAAATAAAGGCTCTAGCTATTTTTCCCACAAAATATGGATTAAAAGAAGTTACCACAAAAAAATTCAGCCAAAATTAACAACCCTAGCTACTAAAACAAAAAATCACAAATAATTCAGCATGGGTGGTCGCTAAAATCCGTCGCTAAGGGATTTCTACTACTACTCTGTTTTGCCGCAAGCAAAAGTGGTCGTTTCCCAACGAGCAATGACAAACCAAATGTTCATAATATACTTGCAGTAACAGTAACGATTGGGGGGGGGGGGTTTGTTTGTTTTGTGATTAAAGAGCAGAACAAGTAAACTGAAATACGAAACTACTAATATTAAAAACGGGTTGTTTCCTCTGATTCAGAAGCCATTCTCTTATCCTGGGTTATGGAGAATTTGTCCCTAATAGTCAACCACTTAATCCAACCCTATTTCAATTTACTAAGCAAAAATCAACTTAGGGTTTTCAATACGTGATTAGGCACCACATACACCAGTTAGCCCTTCGTCCATTAAGCATGAACGCAAGTTAGGCTCAGAGGCAATTAATCGAACACGAAGCGTGCACTGATTAATATTCACGAATTTGGGATAACTGGTGAAGGGAAAACTGCCAGGAAACCACATTACAAGCGAAACCTCAAAGAGAGTTGGGCTTCGTCCTCAAAAGGAAACAACACCAGAATATCTAGCCTTCCATGGATTCAAACAGAAAACGCAAATGAAACATGAAGCAGAAACATAAATGAACAGAAACGTAAATGAACATAAATGTAGATGAAACAGAAACGTAAATGAGAGTAGAAGAAGAAGCAAGAATGAAATTGTAATTAGAAACAGAAAACGTAAAATTGCATTACGTGAACAGTAGCATTAAAGCAGAAAACGTAAAACCCTAAAACAAAAGCTCTGAATAATGAATAGCATAACAGAATAGCCCTGCACGAATCCCAATGCTGCTATTTAAAAAGAGTCACTCAAAGTCACTGGGCCCTATTATAATACTCTGGCCCAAAACGAAATAAACACTGAACAACATAAAATTGCGAAATTTCCTAATTAACCAAGGTAAGCGCTGCTTAATTTGCCCTCTTCAAGTCCATAACCAAAATCCGGATTAAGCCCAATGTTTCATTAATTCCTGAAATTAGATTAAAAACATCAAATTAGCTAAATGAGCCCAAATAATAAAACTGCCTGATTAATTGACAATTAAGACCAATCAGTAATTAAAATGGTGCAAAAAGGGTTTAGAAAATAGAAGAAAATGATGGCACATCAATCGGCCTGCCGAGGTGGTGGCGGTGCGTCTGCGGCGTTATGTGCATCACCCTGCGCCTGCCTAGCCGTGCAGTACTTCTCGATGAAGGCCCGGGTGATCGGCGGTCGGATTACTTTACTGGGAGTGATGGGAACTCCGAAGAACTGGCAGAGGCCCGTGATCAGCACCGGAAACCCCAGGGCCCTGTTGGACTTTTCTGGGTCCAGAGGGTGCCTGGTAGGCGCCATACCTGCAAACAAATAAATGGCGTCAACAATCACCTGGGCCACGTGGATGCTCATTCGTGTCAGGATGGCATACACCAACTGGCACTTAGGCAGAGGGAGATCAGAGTTGTGATCGCTAGGTAAGACATTGTTGAGCAACAGTGTCATCCATGTCTAGGTCAAAGTGGTCATGCTGGTGTGTATGATCCGCACCCGCCTCCCTGTAGCGGTTTAGGCGAAATCCTGCCAAGGTGTGCACAACAGCTGGGCAATGGCTTCCTCATCGAACCCATCGGCCCTGTTCCTCCTCTAGATGAACTCACACTGCTGACCTTCCTCTAAAACTAGCGGGTCACCCAGGAACTGGCTGAGGGCATCTGCGTCAAAGGGAATCCACTGACCCCTCACCCACGAACGCATGTCTCGCACTCCCTCCTCTGTGGGCCAAGCATTAGCATAGAACTCTAGGACTATCTCAGGGTCAAACTTGGCCATGGGAGTCACCAGCGACGTCCAACGTCTGTGAGCTATCTCCTCCTGAAAGTCCGTATACTCATCCTCCCTGAGCTGGACACGCCTCTCCCTATGGAACAACCATCCTCTGATGGCCTCGAAGCGCTGCTGGTGCTCGGCGCTCCGGAAATGATGACTATCAAACTCGGGGTCGGCACTGGACCCTTCTCCTGTGGCGTCTCTTCTAGACCTCTTCGTGGAGAGTTTCTTCGGAGCCATTTCCTGCAAAAACATTTGGGAAGTTAGTTCAAGAAACTTAATCAAAACGAAAGCCAGATCAAGCGAAACAGCATACCCTTTTTCCAACAAAACACGAATATCCACACGAATTTTGAAAGGAATGCTTATGCGTTAATGCGCGGGTTCTCCTAGGATATTCATACATTTATACCTATCTTTCCCTCGATGAACGACATCCTATGAGAGGCACCTACTTTCATTTTGCAAAGAAATTCCTTACGCTATATGTCAAATTATCCATACATATTTTGCAAGGCGTTTTGCTACCTACCTACCCCATTCTTTTTGCTATATGTTCACATTCACATACATGTTCATGCATTTGAGAGGCAACTCCATGTTATATATTCGCACATGTTTACACTCATTTGAAAACAATTTCATGTCACACCTTCATTGGAAAAGCAATCTTTGTACTACTCATTCACATTCTTGAAAGGCAATTTCATATCATATGTTCCTATTTTGAGAAGCATTTTTGTGCCATTTTCAACATATATGCACATTTGCAAAGCATTTAGCTACCTATCCAACATACACATGTACATGGTGAACAACATTTTCACACTATCTAGGTACAAGGAAAACATGGTGCAACCCAAACCAAGTGCTGGCCTTAAGGGGAAACCTCACCAACATGCTCTCACTTTCATGCCTTCTTGTATTTCAACAAACAAAGGCTTGGGCCCCCTAGGCCTAAGTCATGTTTCGGAATTTATCCTAACTTTCGCAAGCTATCTGCATCCCAAAAATGGTAATCAGACATACACAAACCCAATCTAAAAGCCATATTCACAAACTTAGGTGAAAACACCATTGAGGCATTTCACCGAGCACTTGGTGGGCGCACTTTTGGGTACCAACAACAAGGGAATGGGGGCAATGTGGCTTGCCCCATCATTTTAGAACACAACCTAGGCCTAAGGCCATCCCTTACAACCCCCCAATTCAATGAATCAAAGCATAAATTTGCCCCAAATTGCCTCACGGAATTGGTCAAATTATGTACAATTTAAAGCATAAAAGACATCAATGGAAAGCTAGAAACCAAAGGATAGTGCACTTACTTGTATGGAGTGACCAAAGACACTAAAAATGGAAGCAAAAGCGCAAACATAGTGGCCTAGGGGCAAAAACCTGCACAACCCGTGGGTGCTGCGTTTTTGAATGAGGGAGGGGAGTTTTGGGTGGAGAGAAACTCACCCTCCCCTTGTTTTTATGTTTTCAGGTGTAGGGGTGCTCGCCTAGGCGAGCTCTGCTCGCCCAAGCGAGCTAACCCTTCATTTTTTTTTGTAAAACACAAGTACGCGCTCTCTATGGGTCAACGTTCACTTACTCGAACTGATATGAACCCTCATGGCACAAGGGCTGACTTAGGATCGTCTAGGATTAAACCTTGATGAAAAATGCGGAAATTGATTAAGGAAAGGATGGAAAATAAGGTGGTTAATCTCGTGGGTCTTAATAAGGTGGTTTCTGGCATAAAATGGATGAATGGGATGGTAAAACGTAGGTTAAGTGGTGGCTGGACAGAAATATAGAAATGGCAATAACGGAAGCTACAGGGCTCCAAATGAGGTGATTCCAAAACGAGGTGAAAGATCTCGTTTTGAAATTCAATTTAGGATCAAGAATCACTTAATTTGAGTGTGTGAAATGGGAGTTATGGTCACGAGATAATTTTGGGCAGAGGTGGATTTTCTGGAATTGTGGTTTGAAAGAACAAGGGTGGAGATGATAGGAAGGAAAGAATCACTCTTTCCAGCGAGGGCAACACACAAAGGTTGTGAAAGTCCTTTGATACAGCCAGGGTGTTCTTGAATCACTCAAGAATTTAGGAGAATCACTCTCACTAAGATAAAAGAGATAAACTCTAATTTTCTGAATAAAACTCAACTTGTGTTTATTGATAAAATGGTTCAGCTTATATAGAAGCTTTACAGCAGATTTTAGTAATGACCCACTAACCTAGAATTAAAATAACTTAATGCCATTAACCTAGGGAATTAAAACAAACTAAATGGCTGAGTGTAACTGAAATTGTTGGCAACCAAAAGTCACCCCCAACAGCCAACAAGTCAGCCACCATTTGGTCTCCCAAAAGGCTGATGCCTAGGTTGCCAATTGGGCCCTTATTACAACTTGAACTAAAGCCCTTTTAGTTGATTAACCCAAAACATATTTTTGGTCAGCCAACTTTACAAGGATTGGGCCATTATTTAGACAAACTAAACACTCTAAAATTGAAATAAAGTGGTGTCATTTAGTCCTCCATTTGGGCCATGATACAACTCACAACCTTGGACTTTTCTCCTTGAAACTTGGGCTTGTATTCAAATAGTATGGACAGCACTTGTTGAAGAGCGTCCTTGGCTTTCCTTGCTCTAGCCCTTGTCATAGGTCCTCCAAGTCCTTCAAGTGGATCCTTGCCCTTGCTCTTGGTCATGTCCTCATCAATAGGTCCTCCAAGTCCTTCAAGTGGATCCTTGCCCTTGCTCTTGGTCATGTCCTCATCATTCTCTCCCTCTTGAGAAGGATTTGTCCTCAAATCGGATTCTCCATCTGCATCAAAAAGAGATAAATCAGAGACATTGAAGGTGGAACTAACATTATACTCACCGGGCAGCTCAACTTTGTAAGCATTGTCATTGATTCTTTCAAGCACTTGAAATGGTCCATCTCCCCTTGGTTGAAGCTTTGATTTCCTTTGTTCCGGAAACCTTTCTTTTCTCATGTGCACCCAAACCCAATCTCCGGGTTCGAAGACAACCTTCTTTCTCCCTTTGTTGGCTTGTTTAGCATAGCTTTTATTTTTTCTCTTGAAGAAGTTTTTCTCTCATTTTCTTTTGATCCTCACACACTTCTTGTGGACTCAATGGCTTGAGCACAATCTTTTTGTCTTGGTGCATGAAAGAGATCTTGTTGGTGTAACCGTCATGATTGGCTCTTTTATCAAATTGCCATGGTCTCCCCAAAAGTAAGTGACTGGCCTCCATAGGAACAACATCACAAAGTACCTTATCATTGTATTTCCCAATGGAAACGTCCACTTCCACTTGCTGCCTCACTTGCACCTCCCCATCCTTACTAAGCCATTGAAGTTTGTATGGCCTAGGATGTGGTTTAGTAGCTAAATTTAGCTTTGACACTAATCTAGCACTAGCCACATTGGTGCAACTACCTCCATCAATGATCACCATGCACACCTTGCCATTGATTAAACATCTAGTGTGAAAGATGTTTTCTCTTTGGCTCTCCTCCTCATGCTTCAATTGACCACCAAGTAACCGCCTAATCATCAACAAATCTCCCTCCGGAGTCTCCTCTTCCTCTACGTACTCACTCTCCTCTTCCTCTTCAACATCAGATTCACTTATATATTCTCCATCTCTAAGAACCATGGACCTTTTGTTAGGGCACTCATAAGCATAGTGTCCTAGGCCTTGGCACTTGAAACACTTCACATCTCTACTCCTTTTAGAGGGTTCCTCTTGGGACTTTGAGCGAGTTTTTGATGGGATAGGTGTGGAACTACTAGAAGTAGCAGCCCCATCTTTCTTACCTTTGTCTTTCCAACTAGAAGAACCAAAGTTGGTAAAACTCCTCTTAGCCACTCCCTTCCTTTTTAATTGTTGCTCCACTTGGATTGCTTTGTGAAGCAAATCATCCATTTCAACAAACTCCTGCAGCTCAACAATATCACGGATATCATTAGTCAAACCATTAAGAAATCGAGCCATAGTTACCTCCTCATCTTCTTCAATATTTGCTTGAATCATGAGCACATCCATTTCCTTGAAATACTCCTCAACCCCCTTGTTGCCTTGGGTTAGTTTTTGGAGCTTGAATTTCAAGTCCCTTGAGTAACTAGCCGGCACATACCGCTTCCTCATGATCTTTTTCATCTCCGTCCATGTATCAACCATTGGCTCTTCATTTCTTGCTCTCTCCTTTTGTAGCTTGTTCCACCACACAAGAGCATAGTCGGAAAACTCCGTGGCGGCAAGCTTCACCTTCTGGTCCTCCTCATAGTTGTGGCATGAGAAAACATGCTCTATTTTCATCTCCCACTCCAAGTAGGCCTCCGGATCATTCTTTCCTTTAAATGGAGGAATGTTGAGTTTAATACCATCAATTCGGTTTTGTCTAGGAACACCATCATTCCCTCTTCTCCTCCTTTCTTCTTCATTATGATCTCTATTCTCCATTTGATCCAACCTCTCATGGAGCGCATCATCTCGTTGTTTCATTAACCTCTCCATATGTTGCATCAAAGCTTGCATTTGGAATTGCGAAAGCCCCACTCCATCATTAGGATTAGTACCTGACATCTCAAACAAACAAATCAAACGTAACAAGACAATTATAGTTGCTGTTTGAATACCTCACCCACTCAAGTGTATCACACAATTATGGCTTTTCTCTAATGAAACACTCTTGCCTTTTACCACTCTAATTCCCCTTGAGTTCTTAGGCAATTCAAGAGATTATGGCCACAACAAAGAACAATTCACCAATATGTGTAAGGTAAGGCTAGACAAGGAAAAGGTTAACCAAGAAAAAGGCTAACAATGTTTTTAGGCACAAATGAAGGAAATAAAATTCAGAATTTAGGAATTCAAGTAACAATCCTTCATGCAACCAATATATTACCTTAAAGAGTTTTTTTTTTAAGTTCTTCAAGCATGAACCATTCAGCCCAATTTTTTTTTTTTTTTTTAATTTTGCTTATACGAAATTCTGCTTCTTTTTTTTTTTTTTTTATAACAAAGAGATCAAAAGGCTTAACTTTTGCAATGGTTCAGCCTAAAAAAAATATATATGAATAAGAAGGTAATATAAATGGCAAAGAGAATAAAGAAGGATGTTACCCAATATTTCCAGCAAAGGAAGTGTTGATCCTAGAACCGGAGCTCTGGTACCAAATGATATGAACCCTCATGGCACAAGGGCTGACTTAGGATCGTCTAGGATTAAACCTTGATGAAAAATGCGGAAATTGATTAAGGAAAGGATGGAAAATAAGGTGGTTAATCTCGTGGGTCTTAATAAGGTGGTTTCTGGCATAAAATGGATGAATGGGATGGTAAAACGTAGGTTAAGTGGTGGCTGGACAGAAATATAGAAATGGCAATAACGGAAGCTACAGGGCTCCAAATGAGGTGATTCCAAAACGAGGTGAAAGATCTCGTTTTGAAATTCAATTTAGGATCAAGAATCACTTAATTTGAGTGTGTGAAATGGGAGTTATGGTCACGAGATAATTTTGGGCAGAGGTGGATTTTCTGGAATTGTGGTTTGAAAGAACAAGGGTGGAGATGATAGGAAGGAAAGAATCACTCTTTCCAGCGAGGGCAACACACAAAGGTTGTGAAAGTCCTTTGATACAGCCAGGGTGTTCTTGAATCACTCAAGAATTTAGGAGAATCACTCTCACTAAGATAAAAGAGATAAACTCTAATTTTCTGAATAAAACTCAACTTGTGTTTATTGATAAAATGGTTCAGCTTATATAGAAGCTTTACAGCAGATTTTAGTAATGACCCACTAACCTAGAATTAAAATAACTTAATGCCATTAACCTAGGGAATTAAAACAAACTAAATGGCTGAGTGTAACTGAAATTGTTGGCAACCAAAAGTCACCCCCAACAGCCAACAAGTCAGCCACCATTTGGTCTCCCAAAAGGCTGATGCCTAGGTTGCCAATTGGGCCCTTATTACAACTTGAACTAAAGCCCTTTTAGTTGATTAACCCAAAACATATTTTTGGTCAGCCAACTTTACAAGGATTGGGCCATTATTTAGACAAACTAAACACTCTAAAATTGAAATAAAGTGGTGTCATTTAGTCCTCCATTTGGGCCATGATACAACTCACAACCTTGGACTTTTCTCCTTGAAACTTGGGCTTGTATTCAAATAGTATGGACAGCACTTGTTGAAGAGCGTCCTTGGCTTTCCTTGCTCTAGCCCTTGTCATAGGTCCTCCAAGTCCTTCAAGTGGATCCTTGCCCTTGCTCTTGGTCATGTCCTCATCAATAGGTCCTCCAAGTCCTTCAAGTGGATCCTTGCCCTTGCTCTTGGTCATGTCCTCATCACGAACCCCCTTAGGGTAGATTAGGCATCTGACCATTAGCTTAAAGACGCAACAGTAATAATAACTGGGGATTTAAAGGATACTAGGCTGCCTCCCAGTAGCGCTTCCTGCTTGTCCGGAGCTGGACATGGGACGACGATCCGTCGATCATGGGCCTAGCCTCTACTTGCGTCCATTCCTAAGTACCTGAAAGTAGGAAATGACATTGCGCAGCAAACCGTGGTCGCGTTACCGTTTACCTCGATTTGCCTCTGTCTTTGGATTTGACCTGGTATTTGACCATCGCCTAAGACGATTCTGCTCTTGTCATAAGATAACAAATATGCATGTGTATGCGTATGCATGAGCGTTTTCAAATGCACTAATCTTTTTTAGTGACAGCTGGTCGGGTTCAGTTTCAATTAAGCGCTTGGGGCATCCCATGGACTGAGCGAAAAGGCTCAAGTTATCAAATACTACACATATTTTAAAGCACAACGCGAGGACCGAAACCTCAATCCTACGTTCTTTACTTTTAAAAGACTATGATGAGAAAATTACAGAGGACAAGAATCCTTGGGGGAAACCAAGAAGAACACACAAAAACAAAAATAAAAATAAAAAACATGTAGCAACTTCCTAAATTGCCCCAGATCTTAAGCGTAGTATCGCTTGACAACATCGGAGTTCACGGGTGAAGGTAGCTCCTCGCCATCCATGTTGGTGAGCACCAGGGCCCCTCTGGAGAAAGCCTTTTTTACAACGAAAGGCCCTTCGTAGTTCGGGGCCCATTTTCCTCTGTTGTCTTTCAGAGCTTGGGAGACTTTCTTCAGCACCAAGTCCCCTTCGCTGAACCGGCACGGGCGTACCTTCTTGTCAAAAGCGTTCTTCACTCGTTTCTGATATAAACGCACGTGGCTCATGGCGGCCAAACGCTTGCCTTCTATGAGATTAAGCTAATCGACACATGCTTGGGCCCACTCTGATTCCTTTAATTCGGACTCCACCAAGATTCTTAATGACGGGACTTCCACCTCAAATGGTAGCACAACCTCCATTCCATATACCAACGAGAACGGTGTAGCCCCAGTTGACGTGCGCACTGAGGTCCGGTAACCATGTAACGCGAACGGGAGCATCTCGTGCCAATCTTTGTATGACACGGTCATCTTCTGGATAATCTTCTTGATATTCTTATTGGCTGCCTCCACGGCTCCGTTCATCTTTGGTCTGTAGGGTGTGGAATTGTGATGTTGGATCTTAAACTCCTCGCACATTTCCCCCATCATCTTGTTATTCAAGTTAGTGCCATTGTCCGTGATAATATTCCTCGGCAAACCATATCGGCAGATGATTTCCCTCTTAATGAACCTGACCACCACACTCCTGGTGACACTAGCGTACGACATGGCTTCAACCCACTTAGTGAAGTAATCGATCGCCACCAGGATGAAACGATGTCCATTTATAGCTTTGGGCTCTATGGCCCCAATCACATCTATTCCCCACATGGAGAATGGCCATGGTGCGGCCAAGACATTCAGAGGCAAGGGCGGAGCATTGACATTGTCTGCAAACGTCTGGCATTTGTGACACTTCCTCACATGGAGACAACAATCACTCTCCATGGTGAGCCAATAGTAACCCGCATTTAAGATCTTCCTAGCCATGGCGTGCCCATTAGCGTGCGTACCAAAAAAGCCCTCATGGACCTCCCCCAGCATGTTTTCAGCTTCCTTAGCGTTCATGCAGCGTAGTAGAACCATGTCATGGTTTCTCTTGTATAGTATGCTTTCGCTCACGAAGAAGCCAGCCGCCAATCTCCTCAACATCCTTTTGTCATTGTCGAAAGCCTCCGGTGGGTACTCTTTGCTTTCAACGTATCGCTTGATATCGAAATACCAAGGCTTACCGTCCCGCTCTTCTTCCACCAGACAACAATGTGCGAGTCTGCCACGACACCTGAACTCAATGTAAGGTAGGTCCCCGTGCGGTGTTAGCTGGAACATGGATGCTAAAGTGGCAAGCGCATCTGCCATTTGATTTTCCTCACGGGGAACGTGATGGAAAGAGATCTCATCAAAGAAACCAGCCAATTCCTTGATATAGGCCTGGTAGGGTATCAGCTTATGGTCTCTAGTTTCGTATTCCCCTCTCAGCTGGTGAATCATCAACGCTGAGTCTTCGTACACCTTGAGTAGCTTGACATTGAAGTCAATTGCTACCTGGACGGCCAGGGCGCATGCTTCATATTCAACCATGTTGTTGGTGCAGTCGAACCCCAGCCTGGCTGTGAAAGGTATACATTGATTGTCCAGAGAGACCAATGCTGCCCCAACGCCATGGCCTAAGATGTTTGACGCTCCATCAAACCACACGATCCACTTGTCCCAGTCCTCGTCTAGCTTTTCCTCAAATAAGGCCATGATGTCCTCATCCGGGAACTCAGGATGCATGGGTTGATAGTCGTTGAGAGGCTGCTGAATCAAATAATCTGCCAAGGCGCTTCCCTTTGTCGCCTTTTGGGTGACATAGACTATATCGAACTTAGATAGCAAGACTTGCCACCGGGCGATCCACCCCGTTAGAGCAGGCTTCTCAAAAATGTACTTGATCGGGTCCATCTTGGATATCAGCCAGGTGGTGTGGCTCAACATGTATTGTCTTAGACGGTGGGATGCCCAGACTAAAGCACAACACGTTCTTTCCAGCAGGGAGTAGTTCATTTCACAGGCCGTGAACTTCATACTCAAGTAGTAGACAACGCGCTCTCTTTTCCCAAACTCGTCATCTTGCCGCATCATACATCCCATCGACTCGTCCAAAATTGTCATATACAAGATGAGAGGTCTTTCGGGCACCAGCGGCATAAGCACGGGAGGGTTCATGAGACACTGTTTGATCCTTCCAAACGTCTCTTGACAATCCTCGTTCCAGCGGGCGAATTGGTTTTTGAGTAAGAGTTTGAACAACGGCTCACAGATAGCGGTGAGCTGTGATATGAATCTGGCAATGTAGTTCAAACGCCCCAGGAAACCTCGAACCTGCCTCTCGATACGCGGTTCTGGCATTTAAAGGATGGCTTTCACCTTTTCGGGGTCCAACTCTATCCCTTTCTGGCTTACGATGAAACCCAGTAATTTCCCTTACTTGACCCCGAAGGTGCACTTAGCGGGGTTTAACCTCAATCGATACTTCCTAAGCCTTCCAAATAACTTCCGCAAGTTGACAAGGTGTTCCTCCTCGGTCTTAGACTTGGCGATCATGTCGTCCACATAGACCTCGATTTCTCGGTGCATCATATCGTCGAACAAAGTCACCATAGCCCGTTGATAAGTTGCCCCGGCGTTCTTGTGTCCAAAGGACATCACCTAACAGAACGTCCCCCACAGGGTGACGAAGGTAGTCTTTTCCATATCCTCTGGTGCCATTTTTATCTGATTGTAACCGAAGAACCCATCCATGAAGGAAAATAGAGCGAAATTGGTCGTATTATCCACGAGGATATCGATGTGCGGCAGAGGAAAATTGTCCTTGGGACTGGCTCGATTCAGATCCCGATAATCTACGCACATTCGTACTTTCCCATCCTTCTTAGGGACTGGTACAATGTTTGCAACCCATTTCAGGTACCGAGCGACAGCCAAAAAACCAACGTCAAATTGTTTCTTTACCTCTTCTTTTATTTTCTAGGACGTCTCGGGCTTCATCCTCCTCAGCTTTTGTTTTACCAGGGAACACTTAAGATTTAGAGGTAATCTGTGTTGTACGATGTCAGAACTCAAATCGGGCATATCTTGGTATGACCAGGCAAAGATGTCTTGGTAGTTTTTTAGCAGGGCCATCAATTCTTCACGGATGAGTGCAGTCATACTCGTACCTATCTTTACTTCCTTTTTCCCACTGCCAGTTCCTAAGTCTATTAGCCTCTTCTTGATGAGGCCCCATCTCTCGGTCCTCCTCAGCGACTATCTTCTCCAACTATGGGGGAAGTTCCACATCCTCGTCCTCCTCACTCTACGTCTGACCCGCTTCTTGCTCGAAACCGATGACCGGGTCCCGAGTATTAATATCTTCGAGGGACTCGTCGTCAGATCTGGCATTTTAAGCGTAAAGAAATAAACATGCAAGTGAATGAGAATGGGTAGAGGCGCAGGAACAGATGAAGCAAGATTTTTATATTATAAATTTGGGAACAAAAGAGATAATGCCTTAACAAAAGGAAACTCTAAAGCCTAGGCCCAATCGTAGAGTTTAAAAGCCACAAAGGGTTACATTATGCTTGTCGCGTAAATGTCCAGGCGCTCCTCCACTCACCAATTTCCTAGTCAGAAACCAGGAGGGAATGGTCGTACCTAATCCGACCTACTCGGAGAGTCATCCTCGCATATCGTGACCACTTGGCCTTCGTGTCCTAGACCCACACTTATAAAGCTCCTACTGATGTGGCAGGGTGGGGCCCCTTCGACTTGTCATCCCAATCCCGAAGCTTGGCCTCTGCTCTTCCTTTCCGCGATACTTTTCCTTATGTCCACTTGCATGGGTTTATAGCCTAACCCAAACTTCCCGCGGTTTCCTCTGGTGCTTACCAGTCTGGTTCTGCCGTAGTTGTTCTTGCCTAAACCCATTCTGCGCTCGTAGCCATACCCCAACATCACACGGGCCACCATCATTGCCGTATCGGACAGGCAAGGCTGCCCAGAGAGGGAATCTACGGAGGCAATGCTTACTACCTCAAAAGATTGGAAGGCCATTTCCAATGACTCCTCCGTGGCTTCCACATATGGCATAGAAGACGTGCAACTTACCAAGACGTCTTCCTCCCCCAATACAATGACCAAATGCCCCTCCACTACGAACTTCAGTTTTTGGTGGAGTGTAGAGGGAGCGACTCCCACCGAGTGGATCCACGGGTGTCCCAAAAGATAGCTATAAGTTGGGTTAATATCCATCACTTGGAAGGTAACCTGACAGGTATGGGGGCCTATCTGTACAAGGAGGTCGATCTCTCCCCTAACCTCTCGGCGGCTGCCGTTGAAGGCACGGACCACCATGGAACTTGGCCTTAGATGGGAAGCGTTAAACGGTAATTTCTCCAACGTGCTTTTGGGCATTACGTTCAAATTGGAACCGTTATCGATGAGTACCTTGGCCACGACGTGGTCCATGCATTTGACTAACACATGCAAAGCCCTGTTATGCCCTCCCCCGTCGGCAGGGATTTCTTCTTCGACGAAGGCGAGATAGTTGTTGGCGGTGATGTTATTGATGAGTCCCCCAAAGCCTTCTACGGAGATGTCTTGGGCTACGTGAGCTTCGTTTAAGACCTTTACTAGCAAAGCCCGATGAGGCTCAGAGTTCATGACCAGTTCCAAAAGAGAGACTCTGGCCGGGGTTTTGTTGAGCTGCTCAATGACCTTGAACTCGCTTTGTTGAATAATGCGGAGGAACTCGCCTGCCTCCTCTAGCGATACTTCTTTCTTGCCACAACCATCCTTTTTCTCTGAAAGACCTTTCACTGGAATATCCTCGTCCGGAGCAGGGATCACTTTGTCATTTTGTTCTTCCGCTACCTTCGCTTTCCTTTTAGCGTTTGCGGGTTGTGTCGGCAGGTCAGGGGGCGCGAACACGCGACTGCTACGGGTCACGTCGCTCAGCCCCGTGATATTGGTTACCTTGGCCGACAATGAGTTGATGTCGGTGGCTTCTTCCTTCCTTTCGCTTGGAGGTGCATACCTCCACGGAACTGCGTGGCTGTTTTGGTATGGAAACAGAATAGGTTTAACTACTGAGGGGTATCGGGGCATTTGGGGAGCTACGTCTCTGGTGAAATATATCACCAAAGGCTTAGGCTTTCCAAGACCTTCCTCATCTGCAGACTGCATGCATATGTGCTGCTCTGCCCCCCCCCCCCCCCATTGTCGACTTCCAGCCGGCCTTGGCCTATCATCTGTTGCAACAGGTCCTCCACTGCTAAACATGCTTCCATGTTATGTAGTGCACCGGGATGCATCAAACAGGAATCTTCCACGTGCCCACCACGGGGAATTACGCCCCCTTTTTTGTAGGGCTTCGTAGATAAACCTTCTGGGGGTCGTCACGTCCTTTAAAGGCTTGGACCTGCGCGGCCTACCCAACTCGACGGCATTAACCGCTCCCCCTCCATGATTGGCAAGCGGGTTTGTTTTCACGTTGGGCTGGTCCTCTTGAAACGTCAGTCATCCAGCTTCTATCAAATGGTGGACCTTGTGTTTAAGGGCCAGGCACTGTTCGGTGGAGTGGCACAGGGTTTTCCCATGGTATGCGCAAGTTGCGTCAGGGCTATACCACTTAGGGAAAGGAGGCTGGTAGATATTTCTGGGAGATATCACAGCCATCTGGTTGGCGATGAGGGATGGCAAGAGGTCTTCGTACGTCATTGGGATCGGGGTGAATGTTATCCTCGGGGAAAAGTTCCTTACTGCGTTGGAAACAGCGCCAAAGTGGGCATTGTCGGCCGGGCGAGTCGGGGTTGGAGCCGTAGCTTGGGGAGTCTCCCTCTGGATGGGCGGAGGCGCCCTAGCTTGTATTGGTGCTGAGTTGGAAGATTCCCCGGCGCGAGCTGAGAAGCTCGGGTGATGTTGTGCGTACTGATGGGTACCGTGAGAGATCTGCGGCGGCTTGATCCATGCGGGCGTTGAAGTGACGGCATGGGTATCTCATTCCTTCCTCTTTGCCCCAGTTGCTTCGATCCTCCTAGCATTGGTACTTGTGGAGGAGACGTAATCGAACTTCCCTCTCTTCAAGCCCACTTCGATTCTTTCCCTGGCGAATACCAAGTCTGCGAAGCTGGAGGGCATGTAGCCCACTAATTTCTCATAGTAAAACACCGGCAAGGTGTCTACCATCATGGTAATCATTTCCCTTTCGACCATGGGAGGGTCCACTTGCGCTGCCAGGTCCCTCCAACGCTAAGCGTACTCTTTAAAGGACTCGCTTTCCTTTTTAACCATGTTCTGCAGTTGAGTCCGATTGGGAGCTTCCAGATCCTTCTGAGTGCAGATGCGGGAAGCTTCCAGATTAGTGTACCAAACGACCACAGCTCCAGCCAAGCTATCTTGGAAAAAGTGCATCAACAATTTTTCATCCCTAGAATGCGCCCCCATCTTGTGACAATACATTTTGAGATGGTTCTTAGGACAAGTCATCCCTTTGTACCTGTCGAAATCAGGTACCTTGAATTTTGGGGGGATAATGACGTCTGGTACTAAGCAAAGATCTGCCATGTCCGCGAACAGATAGTCGCCAAAGCCTTCAACAGCTCTCAATCTCTCTTCGATGAGATCGAGTTTCCTTTTTTCTTCCGCTGCCGAGGGTGGTCCTTCTGCGGACAAGAATATGGGCTGTGCTGGGAGGTTTTGAGGCTCCCCCGTGAGGTTGGGCTGAGGTAGTGTGTTGGGTGTCGGCCCCTCAATGGGGACCGGGGGGTAGAAATCGATGTCTCCTTGGGCATGCTCTCTACGATCCTCGTGAACCTCGTTCGATTGTCGAGGAAACTCCCCTTCAAGGATGGGGGAAGGGACATGTCCCGCGTCGTCACGCATGACTGGTGGCGTGTAATTAGGCGGTAATCCATAAGGGTAAGCCACTCGGTTGTATCCCAGATAGGGGTTGTTGATGTGCCCCAGTGTGCTTCTTTCTCGTCCTACCACGTTTAGGAGAGGATGGTGCGCGGTAGATGGGAGAGTTGGGTCTGCTTCAACAGCCGAACTAACAGCGGCAGCGGTGGCCACGTTATTCTCCATAAGTTATCTCATTCCTAGCATAGCATCCATCATGGAAGCCATTTGCTCTTTCAAAGCCGACATGTCGGCTTTCATCTATTCCTGTATCTCCTCTTGGTCACCCATCGTCCTAGATTTGGATCTGGTGCGATAAGGATGCCTTGGGGCGCATTTAGTTATGGCATTTTTTCCTAAAAAACCAAACGTGAGGAGTACGTAAAAAAAATGAATGCATGCTAGAGATAAAATGTGGGAGTGATTTGATTCGCACTGATTTTTTGGAGTAAAAACGCGGGATAAACTCATTTTATTCAGAAAGTTATAACTAGCCAAGATCTGAGTGACAATACAAACTTCCTAGCGGTTCCTAATTATATGGGCCATTAAGTCTATCATATGCTGACAATAGCTGAGAAGTCTGTGGATCTCCTCTGGGGCGGAGTAGGTGTCTGCCACTGCTTTAGCCTTGGCCAGCAATCGGGGAAGTTCTTGATTCCCGTTCAAAGTAACAGCAAATTGGTCCATCCACATTGTTGCCTCTTGATGTAACGAGTTGATCACCCTTCCCCTAACCTCCTTTTCCACGTACACTCGGGCATACTCGTCCACCACTTTGTGCTCGTGGGCCGTGGCTAGATTTAATTCTTCTTGGTACTTGCTGATGATGGCTAACATGTTGGTCTCTGTCTCGCATAAACACTGTGACAAGCTTCTCTTGGACCTTAGGCAAACCTTCAGCTCATCCTTCAAGATCAAACTGTCTTCTCGTGATTGGTCCCTTTCCTCTCTCCGGAGCTTAAGCTCGCTGTTACTGCCCCACAGAGACCCTCGAAATTTGTTCCGGTCGTGTTCTTCCCTACGAGCCCCTTTGGTCTCTTGTTCCAAGGCCTTGGTGGTAGCTATATTTATGTCTCTCAGTTCGGCATTCTCCTTTTGGATCTTAAGAGCTGCTGATTTGAACCTTTCTTTGACTGTTTGGGCTTGCTTGAGTTCTGCCCTAAGGGCCTGCACCTCTTCGTCTTCCTCCGGTGCTCTAACTTCCACCCCTTTAGTGGTTCTCAAACTCGGGAGCCAATCCAAACCTTGCATGTGGGCTTTCAACCACCTATGGTAGCCGCCAATGGGCCCGTTGTTACTACCTCTGAGTTCCTTGTCCTTCTTTTGCACCATCTCCCATGCCTTGCAGACCTTCTGAAGCGCCTCCACGTTGGTGTTATTGAAACCTCGTGCAATAATAGGTGTGAGCTCTCCCTCTAGTGGTGCCCCTCTCATAGGGTAGCCAAGTTGTCTTATAGCAAGAACGGGATTGTAACTAATGCAACCCCTTGTCCCCATCAAGGGAACATTTGGAAATCCTCCGCACAAAATAAGAACCCTAGTTCTTCCTTCTTTCCATCGGGGGAACCAGTTGACAGACGCTCCTTCTTTGCTTGCTAAGAGTTGGTCCCAACTTGCCTCTTTTTTCTCTGTGCATGAATGGTGGCTTTCTAGCGGGCAAGCATGTCTCACCTCTTGGCGGAAGAGGTGCGAAACCAACCATACGTAGAAGGTCGGAGTACAGCAAACAATCCTTGTACTGCTATTTTCACATCTTCGGTCGAAGGTGTCATATAGATCGGCTAGGATAGCGACAACCGGGCTTTCCTGGCGGTCATGAAAGGCGAGAAAAGCGTCGATCACTGCTAGGTCCACCAACCCATCCACATTTGGAAAGAGGACTCCTCCGAAGATCAAAAGTGCGAGGATGTCTATGAACGAGGCCCATTCGCCTCTACCTGCCAAGATTCTTGCTTTTGCCTCCAAACATTTTCTCAGTACTCCAACCACCCCATTTTCGACTTGCTTTCTATGGTCTAATTCCTGCGCCGAGATTTGGACTATCTTAGAAATTCTAGCTAAAGAGGGATAGAATCCTGAGAAGAGGTATGGTTTCCTTCCCCCTAGAGGGCATCCTAGGATCGCTTCAAATTCTTCCACCATGGGTGATAGCTGGAAGTCCCCAAAGGTGAAGCACCTCAACGGCTGGTCATAATACTAGGCGAGGGAGGTAATGGCCTCTATGGAGACTTCTGCCATGGCTAGGTCCTAGATTTTACCGTAAGCTTTGTGAAAAGCTTGTCGTTAGAGCTGACCCATCAACTACCCTAACTCTTTTAGACTGGTGATTCCTAGGCTCTTGACCTTGACTTGATAGAACCTTTTTTTAAGCGAAGGCGCTTGACTCGATCCCATGTTTTACTAAAGTGAAATAAAACCCAGTGTGTGACATCCTGGAAATTTCTACCCGGAATTTTTGAAAACGATGTATTTTGAATGATTATATATATATAAGTATTATTCAGTGTATAGGCATATATGTTCTTGGTAGAAGTAGGAATAGTGGGGGCAAGATACGCGGGTTAGGCTAATTAAGGAAGAGAAAGCCATACCTGGGAGGTTATGGGTTAATTCTTAATTAATTAGTCTAAAAATCATCGTTTTGCGTGCGACTTAAAATTTAACGAAACCAACCTCTGAACCACGCTCGGGGTCTTATTCTGAGCGTTTTGATATATATATTTATTACTTTCAAAAACTGGCCCCGACGGACGCAGAGAAACGCGAGGAACTGGAACCAGAGAAACAGCACGCAAATCGAGGCAGAATTTTAGCGTTTCAAAGGTCAGATTTTTCTCACTTTTTGTGGCTGAGTATGGGTCACAATCAAAAGGGAAAGTGGGCCCTTTTTGCTCCACTCAAATGGAGACATGTGGCATAGCTTAAATAAAATAATAGAAAAAGAGAAAACCTTTTTTTTTAAAACCAAAAAGCAACTCTCTCTCTCCTCACTCAGCCCCAAAAATTTCAGAAGCCTTTTCCTCTCTCTCACGTTGCCATTCTCTTCTCCTTCATTCTCCATTGAAGCTCCAAACAAAGCTCCAACCTTTGGCCATCATTTCTGCTCCAAATCGCGAAAGGAGGGCATTTTCGGAGTCGTGAAGCGCGTCTCTACGTGTAGGACTTCGAAATTTCAGGTTTGGGTAGACTTCTTTCTCACTTGATTTTCGTGGGTATTGGGTTTTGGGAGATATGATGGGTAGTTTTGCTAGTTTTCTGCTTCATGATAGTTATTTGTGAAGAAATTTGTTGAAAGCATGTTGAACTTGCCATGTTTGGATGAGTTAAGCTTACCCATTCAGTTTTAGGGTTTTTATAATGATGCTTGTGATGTTTATGTGCTGAAATTGCTTATGGAAAACTGTTAGAGATGAAGGGTAGAGTTAACCTAGGGTTAGAAAGTGAGAATGTGGTGTTATGAGTGGAAAAAGAGTGAGGCTTTGAGAGTTGGAAGGTTAAATCTGGACTCTGTGGTAAATGGAGGTTAAAATGAGTTAATCCTAGCTTGAAATGCCATTTAGAACATGTGAGAAAGGTTAGGCTGAGCTAGAGAGAAAAACAAATCACCAAAGTGAACAAAGAGCCATTTCTAGGGTAAATTTGGGTGTTGAGGAGTCAAATTTTGATTCGGTGAAATTTTAGGCGTAAATCCAGTTTGAACAAGTTTAAATTGATGTTATAGACTTGTGTGAGGTGAGAGTTGGCTTCAAATTTGTCCCATTCTCAATTTCACTTCTCAAACCTAGAAAATCCATTAAATTGAGGGGTATTGGACACCTAGATTTTGTGTTGCTGTGTTTTGAAGCTTGACTTTGGTTTAGACATGATTGATACATGATTTGGGACTTGTAGGATTTGATTTGGGCAAGATTGGATGAGGGAAAGTGTGACTTTAAAAATCTGTACTTTATGCAGAATTTGGCTATGAAATTATGCAGCAGAATTTTGCATAAGTGCAGAAAAATGCTTGTGTGTGGTTGGCTGTGGAAAGAGTAGTGCAGAATGAGTTCTGGATGTTTGCTAGTAGATCCCAACGGTCAAAATGTAGGCTTATGTACTAGAGACTTCCAGTAAAATTTTCGAGTCGATCCAACGGTTAACGAACTGGAACGAAGGAATTGTTACTGGGGTCTTTAAGTGAGAAAAGCTGTGATTTTGGTTGGTGTTTTGGGCAGAGTTTTCTGCCTTTGCCCTGTTTTCTTGGCTGTGATAGTTTGTGCTGTTTGAATGTTGTATTACTTGGATGTTGGGGAAGCTTGGGAGGATTGATGGGGACCCGGTGTTGAGAGAAACGAGGATATGGGCTACGTGGGAGTACGTGAGCTCAGTTGGAGGTGGGCAACAGGGGATGGTGGGTTTATGCGCGATTTGTGGATGTGGAAAACTTGTTGTGCACCATCGCCCGACTGCCACCTAGTACCACATGTGATGGGTACCCCATAATCCTACAAGCTTGAGATGAGGAAGTGTAGAAGGGTGAAACTTCCTGCTTTTATTTGTTGACCACAGAGTGGTACCTGGAGATATGTCGCGGGGGTCAAGAGACCTTGGGGACGTCAGGTGGGGTGCTATTGCCCAAAACCAAGCTTGACCAATCCCGACCCAACCCGGGCATAGTCAGTCAGTGAGAACCTGTGATGTACCTAAACAGGCGAGCTCCTGGCAGTCAACAGATAAAAGGAACAAAGACCACAAAGCAAGGAGGCTTGTGTGGTGGCTGGCCAGCTGTGAAACTTGATTGATATATGGGATATGGCCTCTGGTAATCGATTACCAAGGATGGGTAATCGATTACAAGGCTTAAAAATGAAGACAGGAGGCTAAGATGGTCTCTGGTAATCGATTACCACGGGGTGTAATCGATTACCAGGCTTAGAAATGAAGGCAACAGGTTGTGGAGGCCTCTGGTAATCGATTACCAGTCTGTGTAATCGATTACACAGAGGAATGGGTCACTGGTAATCGATTACCAGGTATGTGTAATTGATTACATAGTGTCTTTTTCAGGTTTTCATGTCCTGAAGCTGTGTGATTCGAGTTTGGCCTCTGGTAATCGATTACCAAGGCTGTGTAATCGATTACTAGGGATGAAAAGCCTTGAGATACCCCTTTTACTTGCATGTAGTGGTTATGAGACGCATTGTGTTGCGGCATAGTTAGATTCTTGTGAAAGAGTCTACCCCTTTCTTTTCTTTCTTGTAGATCGTGATGGCGGCGCAGCTAATCCCTGATCGAGTGGAGATGGAGTTCCTAGAGGGAGCTTGGGAGACCCTCGAAGGCAACACGAGGTGCCGATTTCGGGGCACTATTCGATTCACGGCTACTTCTTTGGTGCATCCAGATGAGCCTGCACGGACGCTTCAGCGCACGGTGGAGTGGATACTACCCACGCCTACACCATATCGTCTAGTGGAGCCCGTCCAAGTGATCGAGGTAACGTCATCCGAGGAAGACCCAGAGGAGGATCTCGAGGAGCTACCTCCTGAGCCTACTGTGGATGCGCTTGACTTTCTAGAGGGTGATGAGGACCCACTTCCTGAGGTGGATTCTCCCGAGAACGTCATGTCGGCATCTGAGGAAGACTCTACGGAGGATAGCGGCCCTAGAGAGATGGCGATCAGCGGAGACTCTTCATCATAGCGGACAGCTCTTCGGACAAGTTTATATATTTTGAGGGTGGGTGTATCTAGGATTGACTGTTAGGTTTACTCTTTTGCTTTTGTATGGGTAGACCTGTTGTATAGGAATTTGATGATTTTATACATGTGGCTAAAGCCACCACTGTGGACACCTTTGCTCTGGATGACACTATGTATTTTGTAAAACTCCCATATTTTGGACAGCTTTAAATGATGAATGTATTTATGTTCAATCTTGTTATTTGAAAAGAAAGCATTAGCAAACTTTATTTGTAAAAGAGTTTATCGACCGTATTTTATCCTTTTATTTTCACGTGACGACCTAAAGTAATGGCTGGTATATTATTCCTTTTGAAACAGCAAAATAGTTTAGAGGTTATGAGCGGTAAGAAAGAAATGACTCCGAATAGAGTTGTGAACTGGCCATTCAGGACTCTATAGTGAGGATTTTCCTTCTAAACCTAGTTATGGTGAAAAGAGAAAGAAATGAAAAAGAAAAAGAAGAAAAAAAAATTCACCATGGTTTTTGTTATTTAAATCATTACTATTAAACCAGTCATTATTTTGGGGACGCCACACAGTGCGAATCAAAACTCCGACATCTATCATGGGTGGAATGGATGAATGCATGAAGAAATTCATATGACATAGATGCAATTTTATGAATACGGGAGCCCGGGAAATTGTCCCCTTCTTAGATACAACATTTGGGCAGCATGGTGCCCAACGTATGTATTTAAGAAGGCGACATGGACCCTCCATCGGTTTGACAAAGTGAGGGGATCAAGACGGAATCTGTGCATGATGCATATGCGAAAGGCACAACACGGGGATGTACATAGTACGACAATATCCACAAACAAATATAAGCAAAGGCGTACATGACATTTAGGACTACATGCATGGCAGTGTTAAAAATGGCACGTAGCTTGTTTGCTTTGTGCCCCTATTTTAGGGACCTACATGGGAGGAAACTAAAAGGGCTTTTAGTGATAATTCCCAAGGTTGTCATATCTCTCTTCATGGTCTCTAGAGGTATCATCCCCTTCGAAGAACATATTGCGGTAGTAGGGACTACTAGCAACAATATGTTTATCAAAGAGAAAAACTCTAGATGAGGGTTCACTGTTATCAAGCAAGTCGGAGACCTAGCATGACCACAGATTCACCTCCACTCCTTATGTTCCCACGGACCCGGGTATAGGGCCCTTTTTCAACTCACCGTGTGTGCAAATAGTGTTGGTGTTTGTGTGCATCAAATGAATAAATATTTACCTCATGCACACATTTAAAAAAAAATACACTAAAAGCATCAAAAGAGTTTATATATACAAGAACATAAGGAAAAAGACAAAGAAAAAGAACAAAAGGGAAGTCATGGTAAGGAAAGCACACTGATTGATTGGCCTAACTCTCTAACAAAAGTCCCCAGTGGAGTCGCCAACTGTCGCAACCTACCATTCGACGGGAGGGCGAGGTGAGACTCACGGGTGCGTATTCCATGGGAGGAAAATGCGCGGAGTCACCACCAACGTTTATTCGAGGAAAACGTCGGAAAAACCGGAAAGGTGTGGTCTACAAACTTTAAGTGTGAAAGGTTCGAGAGTTGTATTTACGCACGGGGAAGGTATTAGCACTCCATGCGTCCGTCATAAGGGACGGCAGCCTTTAATCAAGTGTGCAAAGATGACTTCAAATTTTTTTTATTTTCCCCTTTTTTATGTTTGTCTTTTTATGCCTTTTTTTGTATTTTTTTTATCTTTTTGTGGTCGACAAGGGTGTTTCCCTTGCTCCTACGTATTCCTCAATTGTGATAAGGAAATCAGACCTACGTAGTTCTTTGAGAACTAAACGTTGGTTAAGTAGTTTTTATCTTTTTTGCAAGATATATTATGACCAAACAAAAAAGTCGTTTTAAGGCGTTGGACCATTTAAACTATCTTTTGATTCTTTTTTGAAAGGAGAGAAAACATTAAGGCATTGGACCATTAATGATCTCGTGGTTTGTTGAAAGTAGTGACAAAGTTATGTGTTGGCTTTAGGCTTTCAAAAGTCCACTTTTAACCAAATAAAAGCAAAGAGGACCATTCAAGGCGTTGGACCTTAAAATGGTTTTTAGGTGATTTTTAATGACAAAGCTTGATTTGTGAGTTAATTTTTGCCTAAGTTTCACTTTGGTTATTAGTCATTTCAATTAAGAAAAATCGCAAAACAAACGTCCGATTGATTTTTTTTTATTATTTTATTCAAAGATATTTTTGATTATTTTATTATTATTTTGCCTCTTTTGGATTTTAAACGTGGTTACGGCGTGAAATATCGGTTGGATTTTATTCTAACAAAGATTAAAAGATATTACAACTCAAATGATCGATGGAAATTTATTTTATTTTTGATTAGGTGAGAAAATGACTTAAATAAGTGATTAAAGCACGTCAAAAGGGGGTACAGAGAGCAAACGAAATAAAAATAAAAGCACGCGAAACAAGTAGGGACCACTAAGGGCACATAGAATGAATTGAAAGGTTCAATTTTGGGAACTTACCGGTTGAAGACCGAAGAACGACAAAGAACGAACGAAGAACGATGAAGAATGGTGGAAAATCTTCACGAAATTGCCCACGGAAATGTCTCGGAAGCGCTAAGTGAATCCCATATACCAGGAGGGTTGAACGAATTTGCTATGCCCTCTTTCCCCTATTTATAGGGGAAAAGAGGGAGGTGGTTGCCACCCAACTCGCCCAGGCGAGCTGGGTTGCTTCCACCAGAAGGCACCGCGTTCTGTTGGAACATCCTGGAAGGCCCAAGTGGGCCTGATTTCTATTTGCACACCCTTGTTCACTAAATGCACCCCCCCCCCTCTACTCTTTTTTTGCTGATTCTTTTTCCATAACGTTACGGAACTTTACGAATTACGTAACGATACTTGTTTTCATTCCGTAATGTCACAAAACTTTACGGATTATGCAACCATCCCCCCTTTGACTTTTGGAATGTTACGAAACTTTATGGATTGCGCAATAATGCTTCCTTTCGACTCCCGACATGTCGCGGAACTTCATGGATCGCCTAACGATGGGTGTCAAACACCTCGAAGCGGTCAAGCGAAGGTCGCATCCCACCAAACAGATGGTCCCCGGACGAAATTAGGGTATGACACATGCACAATCATGGATCAATAGGACTTTTTTGGGAATGGTGTGTTTGGTGGGAAATTTAGCGCGACACGAAAGATATGCGGGCACAAAGATTTGGTTGGTAACCAAGAAGGGGAGCTTCATGTGTTTCAAATCATGGTTTCTTTTCTTTTCTTTCTTACTTGTGACAAATCTGTACATTATTCAGACATTGTCTGGTCCAACGACCTTTCTATATATTTCTCTTTTGCTTTCTTCCGATCTTTGATTGGAATATTTTTCTTTTCCTTTTTCTTTCATCCAATCGTTGATCGGGGATTTTCTCTTTTTTTTTTGGGGAGATCCTTCTGTTCTTTCTTCCGAGGGTAAAGGTAGAAATTCCTATCCTGGGTCAAGGTTTATGGCTGAAGGGTTGAGGTTTTGGCTAAAAAGGCTTGCGGAAGGTAGGACATGGCGTATGTCAGGGTATTTGCTTGGCAAGCGGTTCAGAGATAAGGGAATGCCCCACTTTATTTCCACGACACACATATAACAATGATGACTTGGAAATTTATGCAAAACTGATCATGCATGCACCTATGTGGACACTCAAACATCAAGTTTTGTGGCCATGTAACACTAAGGCTTAGGGTTCATTTTCCCTATTTAAAATCAACCCAGTGTTTCCAAAAGATGTTTTTTTATCAATTTATGCACACATCTGAGTCCATTTAGGCATTCGGGGAAACTTTCACAGCATTCACGCTCCTGGTGTACACACATTTTTTTCAAAATCCACTCGTGTTCTGACCGGTGAATTTTTCCAAAGAAAAAAAAACTGGCAGTTATTTCTTTTCAAAAGCGTGTTGGCCTTTTCCCCCTTTTTTTGGTTAATTGATTAATTATTTTTTTTATTATTATTTTTGTTTTTTCTTTTTAGCTATTTCTTTCAATCAATTTTCCTAAAGCAAAGAAAAGATTAAAAACAATTCGCAATCCGGGCACGGTTGGTATCCGAGATTACACTTTATCGAAAAAAGGCGTGCGAATGAAAGTACACAAGACCTCTATTTTTGGCGTTTCAGAAAAACCATCGCAAAGTACATACGACAATATGCTAGATGCGGTAAAATTTCTCACAACGAGCAACAGATAATTGAAAGCAATAACGGCATGTTTAGTTTAATCACAATGGACGTAATAACTGGAAGCACGTCAAATCACAACAGAAATAACAAAATAACCGAAAGCCATAATGTCAAATCACAACAAAATAACAAAATAATTGAAAGCAATAATGTCAAATCACAACGGAAATAACAAAATAATCGAAAGCCGTAATGTCAAATGAAAACAAATCATAAATTTGGCGAACCGGCCATACATCTCTGACTCCTCGCAGGAGAAAGTCCAACATATCGGCCATGTCCTCATCCTCTTGGGCTTCGTCTACACCTCCAGAGGCCCCTGTAGACCCCTCCTACATCTCAAACTCGCTCTTGTCCCTAGGCCAGGCCACCGTGGCCTCAAACTACTCAGGAGTGGGCCAAGGGAAAGGACTGGGGTCCTGACTTTGTTGGTGCAGGTTGTAACGGTAGAACGTCTCGTTCAGCTGCCTCTACCCTCAGTGATTAACCGCCTACTGGCTAGTCATGTGACGCATATACCTGTGCATCTGCAGTTCTATCCTATGCAAGCGATCGGAGATGGACCTCAAAGACGATACCTCCTCTTGAGGCGGCGGTGGCGCATCTGCAGCTGGTTGTTGGTCCTCCTCTGGCTACTAGGGCACCTAGCCCTGCGCCTGCGCATGCCTGGGGTGCAGTATTTCTCGATGAAGGCCCTATTAATAGGAGGTTGGGTGACCTTGCTGGGGGTGACGGGCACTCCGTAGAATTGACAGAGGCCCGTAATCAGAGCAGGAAACCCCAGGGCCCTGTTGGACTTCTCCAGGTCCACAGGGTGTCTCGTAGGTGCCGTCCCTACAAACTGATAAATGGTGTCAGAAATCAGCTGAGCCACATGCACACTCACCTACATCAAAATGGCATAAACCAACTAACACTTCGGTAGAGGGAGGTCAGAGTTTGGTCGCATCGGGCCGTCTCCAAGGATTGAAAAGCCGTCTCCAAGGATTCTTCCGCAACTTCAACGTACGACATATAAGAAGGACAGCTTACTAAAATGTCCTCTTCCCCCGAGACAATGACCAAACACCCTTTTCAGCGAGTTCCGTCAAAAGCCCGCACTATCATGGAGCTCGGCCTCAGGTGAGAGGAGTTGAATGGTAGTTTTCCCAATGTGCTTTTGGGAATCACGTTGAGTGATGAGCCATTGTCACCGAGCACCTTGGCCATAATGTGATCCATACACTTGACAGACACGTGTAGGGCCCTATTATGTCCTTGTCCTTTGACAGGGATCTCTTCCTCGGCAAAGGTGAGGTAGTTACTAGCAATGATATTGCTGACAATGCCCTTGAAGCCTTCCACAGAGATATCATGGGCCATGTAGGCCTCATTCAAAACTTTAACCAGTAACGCCCGGTGAGGTTTGGAACTCATGAGCAGTTCCAAAAGGGAGACCCTAGCTGGGGTTTTGTTGAGCTGCTCAATCACTTTGAACTCGCTCTAATGAATTATCCGGAGGAACTCATTGGCCTCTTCCATTGATACCTTCCTTCTGCGGGAGTCTCCTCCTTTCTCAGCGAATCTCCTAGCCAGAACGTCCTCATCCAGATTGGGGCCCACTTCGTTGGTCTCTTTCGCGACCACCTTCGCCTTCCCCTTGGCATCCGTGGGTCACACTGACGGGTTAGGCACTCCGAAGACTCGACCGCTACGGGTCACACCACTTAGGCCGGTGATGTTGGTAACTTTGGCAGAAAGTAAGTCAATGCTAGTGGCCTCCTCTTTCTTTTCGCTTGGCTTCTTAGGGGCGTATCTCCACGAGACCACCTTGTCGCTTTGGTAAGGGAAGGGGATAGGTTTGCTACCCGGGATAGGTCGAGAATCTCGGGGTTTCTAGAGGCCACATCCCTGGTGAAGTGTATCACCAAAGGCTTGGGTTTAGCGGGGCTTTCTTTGTCCGCTAACTACATGCACACATGTTGTTCTCCCTTGTTCCCTTCACCGATCTCAAACCAGCCTTGGTCCATCAGTTGTTGTAATAGCTCCTCCGCCGTCGAACATGTCTCCATGTCATGCGATGCACCCAAATGCATCAAACAGAAGTCCCCTTTAGGCCCATCAAAGGAAACCATGCCCGCCTCTTGCAAAGCTTCAAAGATAAACCTTCTTGAGGTTACTATGTCTTTCATTTGCTTAGGCCTCTATAGTCCGCACGCCCCTATCGCATTTACCGCTGGTCTCCCATGATTGGTGAACAAATTTGTCTTCACATTCGAGCCATCTTCTTGGAATGTTAGCCACCCCACGTCAATCAAGCTTTGCACTTTATGCTTGAGGGCCACGCACTGCTCGAATGAATGCCCCAGAGTGCCTCCGTGATACGCGCAGGTCACGTCGGGGTTGTACCACCTCGGGAAAGGAGACTAGTAGATTCTTCCGGGGGTCACCACTGCCAACAGGTTGGCGATTAAGGATGGAAACAAGTCCCTGTATGACATCGGAATCAAGGAAAACTCTGGAAGCTTCTTTACTGAAGGGTTCCTCCCCAGATTAGAACTTGTGCCAGAATTGAAATCACCGGTGGGACAAGGCCTTGCAGGAGCCGGGGCTTGAGCGGGGGCTCTTTATGGTGGGGCAGATGTCCCTTGCCGGACGGGTGCCGAGTTGGAAAGGTTTCCAGCACAAGCCGTAAAGCTCGGATGGTGTTGGGCATACTAATGAGTATTGTGAGGGGTTGATTGGGGTTTTGGCCAAGCAGGAGCCGAGGTTACAACATGAGCATCCCCTTCTTTCCTCTTTGCCCCAATCGGCCCGGATCTTCTGTTGCTTGTGCTGGTAGGGGCAACATAGTCGAACTTCCCCCTTTTTAGGCCTACCTTGATCTTCTCGCCCGCGAATACTATATCCACAAAGCTAGAGGGCATGTAGCCTACTAACTTCTCATAGTAGAACACTGGGAGTGTGTCCACTATCATGGTGATCATTTCCCTTTCCATCATGGGTGATGCTACCTGTGCCGCCAAATCCCTCCATCTTTGGGCGTACTCTTTAAAAGATTCGTGTTCCTTTTTGCACATGTTTTGTAGCTGCATTCTATCCGGAGCCATATCAACATTGTACTGATACTGCCAAATGAAGGAAACCATTAGATCCTTCCAAGAATGGATCCGAGAGGGTTCCAAGCTAGTGTACCAAGTGTTCGCCGCCCCGGCTAAGCTGTCTTGGAAAAAGTGAATGAGCAACTTCTCATCCCTTGAATACGCTCCTATCTTTCAGCAATACATTTTTAGAAGATTTTTGGGGCAAGTGGTCCCCTTGTACCTATCAAAATCTGGTACCTTGAATTTGGGAGGGATGACAACATCCGGTACCAAACATAAATCGGTCATATCAACAAAAGGGTAATCACCGGACCCTTCGACCGCTCTTAATTTCTCCTCGATGAGATCAAGTTTTCCTTTTCCCTCTACTGTCGGAGGTGGTCCACCTACGGAGAAATGTAGTGGTTGTATCAGGAGGGGTTGAGAGGCTCCCACAATATTAGGCTGAGGCGTGGCATGCAATGTCGATCCCTTGGTGGTGAACGGGGGGAATGAGTCGATGTCAACTTAGGCACGCTCTTGTGGCTCTTCGCGGGCGCCCCCTATGGACTGGGGAAGCTAACCTTCAAAGGTTATGGGAATGGCATGATCCACGTTCTCGTGCATGGTGGGCAGTGTGAAATTAAGGGGTAAGCCGTAGGGATAGGCATTTTTGTTATACCTCAAACGCGGGTTACCGGTGCTCCCCAATATCTCTCCTCCTCGTTCCCCCATGTCCAGGGTGGGTTGATGCGCTTGATTTGTGGCAGATAGATGAGTAGGGTCTGTCTCGACGGCGCACTGGCGATGGCAGTCCTAGCGGTGTTGCTTTCTATCAGTATTTTCTTGCTTAGCATGGCTTCCATCATGGAAGCCATTTGGTCTTTCAAGGCCATCATATCGGCCTTCATCTGTTCTTGCACCTCGTCAACGTCACCCATGACTCTAGTCTTAGACCGGGTTCGATAGGGGTGCCTTAGAGCGCGTTTAGTTATGGTGTTACTTCCTAGAGGAACAAAATGCGGTGAGTAATGCGACAAAAACAAAACATGAATGCATGCTAAAGATAAGTTGTCGAAGTATTGGATTCACACAGAGTTTTAAACACATAGGATTAAATCAACCTCATTTTATTAGGGAACAAAAAGGGTTTATCTAATCAAAATCAAAGCAACCATACAATTGCCTTAGCGGTTCCTAATTATGTGGGCCATCAAATCAATCATGTGTTGGCAATAATTAAGGAGCCCGTGAACCTCCTCGGGAGCCGAGTACACATCTACCATTGCCTTGGCTTTGGCTAGCAGTTGGGGAAGCTCTTGACTCCCATTCAAAGTAAAGGCGAACCTGTCCATCCACATCATTGCTTCTCTGTGCAATGAATTGATCACCCTTTCCCTTGCTTCCTTTTCCGCTTGCAAGACTGATACCTTGGTGTACTCATCCTCTAGCCTTTGCTCATGAGTCACTACTAGGCTTAGCTTTTCCTTGTACTGGTCGATGATGGCCCAAATATTATCTTCGGTCTTGCTTAACTGCCCGGACAAGCTTCTCTTTGACCTTTGGCAATCCTTTAACTCATCTTTCAAGATCATGCCTTTGACCCGCGACTGATCTCTTTTAGCTCTTTGTAGCTTAAGCTCATTGTTGCTGCCCCATAAAGCTCCTTGGAACTTGTTTCGGCCTTTTGCTTCCTTTCGGGCCCTCTTGGTTTCTCGTTCCCAGGCTTCGGTGGTGGCCATAATGCGTCCCTTAGTTTGTCGCACTTTTTCCTGACCTTGATGGCCGTTGTCTTGAACTTCTCTTTAACTGCTTGTGCTCTTTCAAGTTCCTCCTTTAGGGCTTTCACCTCCTGATGCAAGCTCCATTGGAGCTTGTAGGCCTAGGATCTTCTTCATCAATGGATTCCTTTGCTTCTTGGAAGATGAATGGCAGCGGAATGGAGAAGGAAGAGGGAGAGGAGACGCCACTTCAAGGAGAAGATGAGTCTAGAAGAAGCTCACCACCACAGGAGGCCATGGATAAGAGCTTGGAGGAAGAAGGAGATGAATGAAGGGAGAGGGAGAGAAGAGCACGAAATTTTGTGCTCCAAATAAGCTTTGAGATCTGAAGTTTAATATTCAAATGATCAAAGTTCAAAAAAATGCACACACATGACCTCTATTTATAGCCTAAGTGTCACACAAAATTGGAGGGAAATTCAAATTTCACTTGAATTTGAAATTGAATTTGTGGAGCCAAACTTTGGAGCCAAAATTTCACTAATTATGATTAGTGAATTTTAGTTATGGTTCAGCCCACTAATCCAAGATCAATTCCAAGATTCTCCACTAAGTGTGCTTAGGTGTCATGAGGCATGAAAAGCATGAAGGACATGCACAAAGTGTGACTATATGATGTGGCAATGGGGTGTAGTAAGCAAATGCTCACCTCCCCCTCTAAAATTTAATTGGATTGGACTTCTACCAATTCAATTAAATTTATTTCCAACCACACACATCAAATATCCACTTAGTGCATGTGAAATTACAAAACTACCCCTAATACAAAAACTAGTCTAGGTGCCCAAAAATACAAGGGCTGAAAAATCCTATATTTCTAGGGTACCCTACCTACAATATGGAGCCCTAAATACAAGGACCAAATATAATGACATCCTAGTCTAATATGTACAAAGATAATTGGACCCAACCTTGGCCCATGGGCTCAGAAATCTACCCTAAGGTTCATGAGAACCCTAGGGCCTTCTTCAGCAGCTCTAGCCCAATCTTCTTGGAGCCTCTTGCTCATGGTTCTAGTGATTGGTCCCTTCCTAGGAAGGATTGCATCACCTCCTCACTCTCTTCCAGAGTTTTAGCCTCTTCCTCTCTTCCAGCCTTCAGCTTTGGGAGCCAATCCAACTCTCGCGTTCGGATTCTCAACCACTTATGATAGCCGCCGACGATCCCGTTGCTGCTCCCCCTAAGCTCTTTATCTTTCCTTTGCACTGCCCCCTATGCCTTAAGGACTCCTTAAAGTACTCTCACATTGGGGTCACTAAAACCCCGTGCAATGAAAGGCGTGATGCTTTCCTCCGATGGTGCTCCTCTCATGGAGTAGCCAAGTTGTCTTGGCGAGGACATGATTATAATTGATACAACCTCTTGTTCCCATTAAAGGAACATTTGGAAATCCTTTGCATGAGGACAAAACCACAGTTCTTCCTTCCTTCCAACAGGGGAACCAATTAATGGATGCCCCTACCACGTTAGCCAAGAGTTACTCCCAGTTTGCCTTTCCTTTCTTGGTGCATAAGCGGTGACCTTGCAGTGGATAGGTGGGCCTACTTTCTTGGCGAAAAAGGTGCGAGACAAACCACACAAAAAGAGTCGGTGTACAACAAACAATTCTCGCACCGCTCTTTTAACATCTTCGGTCGAACGTGTCATACACATCGGCCAAAATAGCAATGACCGGGCTTTCCTTGCTATGGTGATAAGAAAGGAAGGCATCAATTGCTACTAGCTCCACTAATCCCTCCACATTTGGAAAGAGGACGACACCAAATATCAATAGTGCGAAGACATCAATAAAAAAGGCCCATTCCCCTCGATCTGCCAATGCCTTCGCCTTTCCATCCAAATGTTTCCTTGGTATTCTGACTACCTCGTTCCTATTTTGCTTCACATGGTCCAACTCTTGTACCAATATTTTAACTACCTTGGCTACTCTTGCCATGAAGGGGTAAAACCTCAAAAAGAGATATATGGCTTTCTCCCTCCCAGCAGACATCCCAAGATCTCTTCAAATTCTTCCCACAGTTGGTGCTAGCTGGAAGTCCCCAAACATGAAGCACCTTAGGGGCTAATCATAATACTAAGTAAGGGATGCAATTGCTTCCATGGAGACTTCTACCGTAGCTAGGTCCCAAATCTTCCCATAGGCCTTGCGGAAGGCTTGACGTTGGAGCTAACCCATCAATTGCCCCAATTCTCACAAACTGGCGACCTCTAAGCTTTTTTGATTTTGACTTGATAGAACCTTTTCTTAATCAGAGGTGTTTGATTATCCTATGTTTCACCAGAATGAAAAGTTCTGTTTGAATCAATACTTTGATATCCTATCATAGAGGAAATAGGATGAATGCATGAAGGGATGCTTATGTTATGCCTGACACAAATGCATTTTACAGATACGAAGCCCAGAAGATCATCTTTGCTTACTTGCAACATTTGGCAGCACGGTGCCCCATGTATGCATTTAAGAAGGTGATACGGACCTTCCGACTTCCCATGACAAAATGAAGAGACCAAATGCAACACATGCGTGACAATGCAATATAGACATAAATGCGTAAAAGCACGTGATTGATAGCACAAAAGAGGAACGCACAAGCATGGCAATATCATCAAAGAAACATACAGCAAAGACGCACATGAGCATGACATTAAAAGATATGCATGGCAGTGTTAAGGAAAACAAACATGCAGCGTGTCCGCTCCGTGCCCCTATTTCAGAAACCTAAATGGGAGGAACTAAAAGGCATTTAGTGATAATTCCCAAGGCGGTTATATCTAGCATTCACTGGTTTCTAGAGATATCATTCCCTTTGATATCAATATTGTGGCAGTAGGGGCTACCAGCGACAACATATCATCAAAGAGAAAAACTCTAGATGAGGCTTCACTGTCATCAAGCAAGTCAGAGACATAGCATGACCACAGATTCACCTCCGCTTCCTATGTTCCCACAGACCCGGGTATAGGGCCCTTAATGACTCAACGTATGTGTGAAAAAAGAGTAGGTGTTTGTGTGCATCAAATGAATAAATATTTATCTCATGCATATATTAACAAAATACACTAAAAGCATCAAAGAGTTATGTACAAGAACACAAGAGAAATAAAGGGAAACCAACAAAGAGGAAAGTCATGATAAAACATTGCATAAGATTAAATGGTCTAACTCTCTAAAAATAGTTCCCTGTGGAGTCACCAACTGTCGCAACCTACCTTTCGGCGGGAGGGCGACGCGAGGCTCATGGGTGCGTCTTCCAAGAAAGGAAAACGTACGGAGTCGCCACCAATGTTTACTTGAGGAAAACGTTGGGAAAAACCAAAAGTAGGTCTACAAACTTTAAGAATAAAGGGTTCATGAGTTGTTTTTACACACGAGAAAGGTATTAGTACCCTATGCATTCATCACAAGGGACCACAACCTTTAATCAAATGTGCAAAATCATGACTTTTAATTTATTTTATTTTCCCTTTTTTATGTTTTTTATCATTTGGGGTCGACAAAAGCGGGGCTTTTGCTCCTACGTATCCTCAATTACGATGAGGAACTCAGACCTACATAGTTCTTTGAAAAGCAAGAAAGTTATGTGAGGTATTGATTTTAAACTTTTAAACGGTTTGTTTTAATCGATAAAAGTAAAAAAGGGACCATTAAGGCGTTGAACCTTGAAACAGTTTCAAATGACATTTTTGCGGGCAAAAGCTTGATTTGTGAGTTGATTTTAGCTTTAGTTTCACTTGGTTATCTCTCAACTCATTAAAAGAGGACTTTCAAAGTAAATGTCCGGCTGAAACTTATTTATTGTTTTGATTAACCGAGGTTACAGCGTGAACGATCGGTTGAATTTTACTTTAAAGATGATTAAATGAGATTACAACACAAACAATTGGTTGAAATTCATTTTTACATTAATTAAGTGAGATTACGGCTTAAACGATCAGTCAAAACTCACTTAAAATGAATAAAAAGAATACCGAAAGTAGACGAGATGAAGATGAAAACATACAAAGCAAAAATGGACCCCTAAGGGTGCATAGAATGAATTCAAAGCTTCGAAATCGAAAACTAACCGATTGAAGAATGATGAAGAACGTTCACAGAATTGGTCACGGAAACATCACGAAAGCGTTACGGAAGCGCCTCAGCCTTGATTTTCTCCTTCTTTCTTCTTCTCCTCACTAATTTTAAGTGAAATCTGAATACCAAGGGTGTTGAACCCCTTCCTCCAGAAGCAACCTACTCGCCCAGGCGAGCTTAGCTCGCCCAAGTGAGCTGGTTGCTTTATGTTGAAGCTTCCTAATGGGCCTAGATGGGTCCAAGGCTAAAGAACACCCCCTTAAATTGATCTTTTCACCCCCATTTTGAGTTTTTTGCTCATCTACCTCCAAAACATTGTGAAATCTTATGGATCGTGCGGAAATTGACTTTAAGCAGCTCAACATGACCGACAAAAATCCACATGTCGACAAATAATTGTCCTCGGACGAAATTAGGGCATGATATAAGGTAAGAAACATCTTTTGTTTTATACAACTCTCTGGTTTAATCGATTACTATTATCTATAATTGATTACGTAAGTCTTTGGTTACTTTGCATAGAGATCATAGCTCTCATTTAATTGATTACCACATATTCATAATTGATTACACAATTCATATTGAGACCATGTCTATTTTCTTGGGTCTTTGGTTTAATCTATTATGAGGATATAGTAATTGATTACATCATCCTTGAATGTGTTTCTAGAAGTGATTAAGAACATTTTAATCGATTAGATCAAGATTGTAGTCGATTACATTGTTCTTGAATGTTTTCCAGATTTGCGGAAGAACACTTTAATCGATTAAATGGGAAATATAATTTATTACTTTCACGAAATAATCAATTACATTGTCAATTTCATCGATTACATATGGTTATAACTATTTTCTCTATATATAACCACCTTGTTTTCTCACTTGCAACAAGCTTTGAACGAACTTTTACAACTCACAAACTTCAGCTTTCATTTCTTAGAGAGTTCTAAGCAAATTTTCTCTGAAGGTTATGTGATTAGGGAGTCTTAAACACACTTGAAATCAAGAGAAGTCCATTCAATCAAGCCTTTTGTTCTTCAATTTGAATGTAAAGGTTGCATCTTTCCTTGACTCTGTTTCATAGGGTTTTTACACATTGTTACTGCATGTGCAAAAGTTTTTACCGTATGCTAGAATATGTGTTTCTAGTTTAAAGCTAAGAGTAGGTTTCTCTTAGGCTTAGATTCATAAAGGACCCTAGGGTTGGGTGCCTAAGTTTCATTATCTAGGTAGAATTTGAAATTGCTTTTTATTGCTTGTAAAACTCACATTGCATAGCGAAAATCTAATTTGGGTTAAATTAGATAACTAGATTAGCTTCTCTAGAAATAAAGAGTGAATCAGTACAGATCTTGTTCTCTATCTTATCTTTAACTCTCATCTATCTTGATGCAAGCTCCATTGGAGCTTGTAGGCCTAGGATCTTCTTCATCAATGGATTCCTTTGCTTCTTGGAAGATGAATGGCAGCGGAATGGAGAAAGGAAGAGAGAGAGGAGACGCCACTTCAAGGAGAAAATGAGTCTAGAAGAAGCTCACCACCATAGGAGGCCATGGATAAGAGCTTGGAGGAAGAAGGAGATGAATGAAGGGAGAGGGAGAGAAGAGCACGAAATTTTGTGCTCTAAATGAGCTTTGAGATCTGAAGTTTAATATTCAAATGATCAAAGTTGAAAAAAAATGCACACACATGACCTCTATTTATAGCCTAAGTGTCACACAAAATTGGAGGGAAATTCAAATTTCACTTGAATTTGAAATTGAATTTGTGGAGCCAAACTTTGGAGCCAAAATTTCACTAATTATGATTAGTGAATTTTAGTTATGGTTCAGCCCACTAATCCAAGATCAATTCCAAGATTCTCCCCTCTAAAATTTAATTGGATTGGGCTTCTACCAATTCAATTAAACTTATTTCCAACCACACACATCAAATATCCACTTAGTGCGTGTGAAATTACAAAACTACCCCTAATACAAAAACTAGTCTAGGTGCCCTAAAATACAAGGGCTGAAAAAAATCCTATATTTCTAGGGTACCCTACCTACATTATGGAGCCCTAAATACAAGGCCCAAAAATAATGAAACCTTAATCTAATATTTACAAAGATAAGTGGGCTCGTACTTAGCCCATGGGCCCGAAATCTACCCTAAGGCTCATAAGAACCCTAGGGCCTTCTCTTGCATCTCTGGCCCAATCTACTTGGAGTTTTTCTATCCAATGCCCTTGCAGGGTAGGATTGCATCATTCCCTCCCCCTTGAAAAGGATTTGACCTCAAATCCCGAGGTTCTTGAAACTCTGGGCTTTTTTCCTCAACACCTGTAAAAAGAACAAAAACATATGTATTAGTGGTGTTTAGTATGTTGAAGTAAGGTAAGGTATGAAAACTCATTTCCTGGGCATCTTCCCATGAAGGAACATGGTTCCTCACCAACTCAATGAGTGGTGCTACAAGTATAGAAAAATATGGGGCAAACCTTTTGTAAAAGTTTGTTAAGTCTTGGAAGCCCCAAATTTTTCTTACACTTGGTGGAGCGGGCCACTCAGGAATGACCTTTATTCTCTTAGGGTTCATGGGAACCCCTTGATCACAATTTAAAAAATTAAGAAAAGTAAAGCATTGGAACATACCTTTTTCTGTATTTTCATGTTGATTATTCCTACCAAAAAGTATGACAAACCTAAGGTGTCCCATATGAGTGCCTAAGTTTGTATTGAAACTAAAAATAAGAACAAACCTACCTAATGAGTCCCCCTATGTACACAAATCATGAAGATGTTGGGTGCACGAGTGATTTTACAAAAGAGTGTTGCACCACCCAAAGCATTCATCACACCACCTATTTTAGGGATTTGGTGCCTAATAATACCTATTTTGGGCACCAACAAAGCACAAGGATTTAATCTCTTGCGAACCAAACCCTCATCCAACAACTCCTTTACTTGAGGAATAAACTCAAGCCTAAGAGATGTGGCAATGCTAACAAGTGTCTTTTTACAAAGGAGAAAATGTGGAGGTTGTCTAAGAAGGGAAATTTCTTTAATATTTGTCTTTATTTCAAAATGTCTTTCCTTCTTAGCTAACCTCTTGGAGGAGACACTTACCTCCTTACACTCCTCCTTAACCATTAAAGGTTGTCCTCTTCTTGGGGGTAGATCTCTTCACTAGATTCTTCCCCTTTTGCTTCTTCACTTTTACTAGAGGAAGGTGAAGTAGTAGCCTCATCTTGGCTACTATAAATGTCTTGGCCCCTCATAATCATGGTTTTCTTGGTGGGGCATTGAGAAGTAATGTGTCCTCTTCCAAGACATTTAAAGCACTTCATGGAGCTAGTCTTCTCTTGCATACTAGCCTTAAGGGGTTGCTTTTCTATTGTCTTCCCCTTATCATCTTTGGGCTTAGAAGGTCTCACCCCTAATATTCCTTGACCTTGGTCTTTCTTTGGATAAGAGTGAGAGCCATAAGATTTTGAAGTAGACTTCCTTTTAAGTTGTTGCTCTACCCTTATTTCCCAATCTAAATTAGCCTCTACATTGTCCTTCCCATGGAAGTATGGGAGTTTAATGTTAACCTCTTGAGGCTTTCTTTCATTTTCTCTCCTATGGGAGTGAGGTCTAAGATGTGACCTATGCCTTCCTTCATAATAGTCACAAAGTTCTTCACTTAGGCTCTTGCAAGAGTTATGACTACTATAGGAGACATGTTTTTCTCTTTTCATTTCTTTCCTTATTTTTCTTCTTTCTTCCTCTCTTATTTTCTCTCTTTCATCTTGACTTATTTCTTCCACTCTTTTTTTACATTTTTCTTTTCTCTCTTGTTTTTCTTTCCACAACTTAAGGGATCTCAACTCATCTAATATCTTATACAAGGGGTCCTTAGGAGTAGAACCCTCACCATTAACACTGGATGAAGAATGAAGACTCATGTTGGTTCCTAAGTTATGGTTCTTTCTTGTTGGGGGTTTGAAAAAAAGGTAAAAGAAACTATGGTTGAAACTAGCCAAAATAAACACTAAAAGAGGTGTGAAAGATAAGGTAAAAACTCATTGGTAAAAGGCAAGCTATCTAGGCGGTTTGAAAATGGAGGGTAAAGGAAATAAGCTATGAAAGTAAGCAAGAAATTAAAGGGCAAGAAATGCAAACTAGGCGGATCCTAAGAGTGTTTGGATGACCTCATTTAAGGTTCCCAACAAAACACTCACTATCCTAAGGGAAAATTGCCTAAAATTATTACACACAAATGGAAGTAGGGTGACCTATTGGAGGCTCCCAACTTACTTCCAATGAAAGGTCTTCTTGTTACAAAATTTGAAAGCAAAACAAATTGCCAATTACAAAATTACAAAAAAAAAAGTCCTCAATTGTGGTGGCTATTCTCTCTTTAGTATTTCACTCAATTTGGAGTGTTTCTTAGTCCAATAGCTCTTAAGGTGGTTGGCCCCTTGCTTCTTGACTCAAATTCTTCAAGATATGACACCAATCCTCCTTTCCAATTCCCTATATGGCCACTCACAAGCAAGGAAACAAAGAGACAAGCAATAACCAAAGACCAAAAAAAAATGAAATGACAGCTAAACCAATAGAGTTTTAACAAGACAAATTTCTAAGGATTATTCAACAATTAAAGCAATGAAAAGCACAAAAAAGCAAGCTAGGACTCAAAGAGAAACCTAGAATGGCTCTAGAGTAGAGTAGAAAAACTCTAAAAAAAAAGACTCAAGAAACCTCTAGTTTTGGCACTTGTTTTCACAATAATTTTCAATTGAAATTTCAGAACTAGGATTGGTATAAAATAGGCACCAATTATAGAACAAATTTTGAGCCAAAACAACAAGCACACTTTCCTTTCACTTTTCCTTTTTTTTCCTGGACACTGATTTTTCTGCCAACTTGTGAGATTTTTCTTATTTTTTCCTTTAATCCAAATCGCTTGGTTCTTTTTTTATAATTTTGTTCCAGATGTCTATAAAATTCAGTAAAAGTTTCAGCTCAAAAAACGTAGTGACCAATTCCCAGTAATTTATACAAGTTCGTATGTTCAAGCTGCCAGCACCAGCGATTTCAACCTAGAAATCAAGAGTAGTGTTTATGTTGCTTAAGGCTTGGATAGTTACAATTTGTGTTTGCTTATGCTCAATTATCTTGAATAACACAATTAAAGAGATCTTAAGACTTATTTTGATTCCAAATCCAGCCACAACTCAGCACCACAACTCAACTTCATCATAGGCATCATGTAGGAAACTTAGAAAACAAAAAAAAAGTTCAAGAACAAGACTACTTCTAGGAATAGAATTAGAACATGTTATGAACTAAATAACATGCATGAATTAGACTCAAAATTCAAAAGATAGGCTAAGAATGACAAGAATACATGAACAAATGTATCTATAATTCAATCAACAAAATAAAATTCAACACAAACTTAGAACATAATGTGACAATTACTATGACTAAACATGACTCTAAGACAAAATGGATTAAGTGATTTACACTTAGATTTTTGTGTTTTTTTTAATCTATATTTTGGAAGAACATTTAGATCTAAGGTTCAGCACAATAATATTATGAATAAAAAATGATAGAACCTAAAATCAACACAAAAACAAGATTCAAGAGTAGATCTACAAAATTTGAACCATAGAAATGCAAGAACAAGTGTAGATCTAAGATTTAATCGGTTTATTTTTTTTGAATCTACTCTAAACAGCACCAAACCACAAGACAATGGAGGATATACATGGAGAATAATATGAAGAACAAGGAATTAAATAGAATTCATCAAACAAAAAGATAGAGGAAGCAAAAGAACATCACCTAGATGAAGATGCTCTTGATACCACATGATGCAAGCTCCATTGGAGCTTGTAGGCCTAGGATCTTCTTCATCAATGGATTCCTTTGCTTCTTGGAAGATGAATGGCAGCGGAATGGAGAAAGGAAGAGAGAGAGGAGACGCCACTTCAAGGAGAAAATGAGTCTAGAAGAAGCTCACCACCATAGGAGGCCATGGATAAGAGCTTGGAGGAAGAAGGAGATGAATGAAGGGAGAGGGAGAGAAGAGCACGAAATTTTGTGCTCTAAATGAGCTTTGAGATCTGAAGTTTAATATTCAAATGATCAAAGTTGAAAAAAAATGCACACACATGACCTCTATTTATAGCCTAAGTGTCACACAAAATTGGAGGGAAATTCAAATTTCACTTGAATTTGAAATTGAATTTGTGGAGCCAAAATTTAACTAATTATGATTAGTGAATTTTAGTTATGGTTCAGCCCACTAATCCAAGATCAATTCCAAGATTCTCCCCTCTAAAATTTAATTGGATTGGGCTTCTACCAATTCAATTAAATTTATTTCCAACCACACACATCAAATATCCACTTAGTGCGTGTGAAATTACAAAACTACCCCTAATACAAAAACTAGTCTAGGTGCCCTAAAATACAAGGGCTGAAAAAAAATCCTATATTTCTAGGGTACCCTACCTACATTATGGAGCCCTAAATACAAGGCCCAAAAATAATGAAACCTTAATCTAATATTTACAAAGATAAGTGGGCTCGTACTTAGCCCATGGGCCCGAAATCTACCCTAAGGCTCATAAGAACCCTAGGGCCTTCTCTTGCATCTCTGGCCCAATCTACTTGGAGTTTTTCTATCCAATGCCCTTGCGGGGTAGGATTGCATCATATCTCTATTGCATTCTTTAACAATTTGCTAAATTTCAAAGATATTTCAAATTGATGTACTTTAACAAAAGGATACTATGTTTGGGCAATTGATTCAATAACTTTTTTGACAATTTGATTCTAAACCAATTCACCCCCCCCCCCCCTCTTGGTTTAGTTAGTCCCATTGCCTTTTTTAGTTTCTCAGCAAGCAACATCCTTGTCACCTCACTCTCTTTTGTTAAACAACTCATTTTTCCCTCAAGTGTTTCACTTCTTCCCACAAGTGTATAACTCTTCTTCTTTCTTTTTTTTTTGTGTTTCACTCTTCTCTTGTTTCTCTTGCACTCTCTTTTCTCTTAATTTTATTTAGTCCTCACACACCTCTCTAAGAGATAATGGTTTGATAACAATTTTTTGTTCATAGTGCTTGAAAGAAATTTTCTTTGTGAATCCATCATGTATTGCTTTGGTGTCATACTGCTATGGCCTTCCTAAGTGGATACGGCTTTCCTCCATTGGAACCACATCACACAACACCCTATGATTGTATCTTCCAATTTTTAAATGAAAACTCCGTTAATTTGCTTATGAAAAATGAAAGTAAATTTTTCGCGATATACATTCACCAAACAACACACAATTACTTCAAGGAATATATATATATATATATATATATATATATATATATATATATATATATAGACACACACACACACACACACATATTAACTTAGTGCACATCATTCACATAGCGGAAAGTAAATTAGTTCATACATATAATTAAATCTATGATTTACATCCTCAATTCAAAAAGAATTATAGAACCAACTACAGAGGAGTTGATTAACAAACCACAACTCTTTCCCAAAATAATCTTGTTGGATCAAGTGACCTTGGAATAATTAAGAAGGGGGGGTTGAATTAATTATTAATGCACCTTGACTAATTAAAACTTATCTTTCTTAATGTTACTAGATTCAATTAGGCTTTACTACTAAGTTATGTAACTTAAACAAAAGTAAAAGCGTAAAAGTAAAGTACACAGCGGAAATTAAAAAGTGTAGGGAAGAAGAAGACAAACACAAGAATTTTATACTGGTTCAGCAACAACCCGTGCCTACATCCAGTCCCCAAGCAACCACTAGTTCTTAAGATTTCTTTCAACCTTGTAAAATCCTTTATGTCATACCCTAATTTCATCCGAGGACTATTGCTTGATGGCATGCAACTTTTAATTGACCACTTCAAAGTACTTGGCACCCTTTGTTGCACAATATGTGAAGTCCCGAGACGTACCGGAAATCAAAAGGAAGCATTGTTATGCAATCCGTGAAATTCCGTAACGTGACGGAAATCAAAAGGAAGTATTGTTACGCAATCCGTGAGTTTCCATAACTTTTTCAAAAGCTAAAAAAGGAGTAAATACATGATCCGTAAGGTTCCGTAACCTTACGGAAAGAAAATAAGTATTGTTACGAAATTCGTAAAGTTTCGTAACGTTACGGAAAAAGAATCACCAAAAAAAGTAAAGGGGTGTATTTAGTAAAAAAGGGGTGCAAATAGCAATCAGACCCACTTGGGCCTTCCAGATTCTTCCTCCAGAAGATGGTTGCTTCTAGAGGAAGCAACCTCTGGGTAGCAAGCTCCTCCCCTATTTTGCTATAAATATTGGGAGGAGTGAAGAAGAAAAGGGTTCAGCCTTCTTGGCACTTCGTATTCACTTGAAATTGCTGAGGAAAATTGTTTCCTTGAAGAAAATCCAAACCGAGGCGCTTCCGTAACGTTTCCGTGGGTAATTACGCGAAGATTTTCAATCGTTCTTCTTCATTCATCGTTCGTTCTTCATTGTTCTTCGATCTTCAACCGGTAAGTACCTCAAATCGAGCTTTTCAATTCATTCTACGTACCCGTGGTGGTCCCCATTTGTTTTGTGTACTTTTATTCTCGTTTCATTTACTTTCCATACCCCCTTTTGACGTGTTTCAGTCATTTGTTTAAGTCATTTCTCGCTTAATCAAAAAATAAAATAAATTTCCACCGATCATTTGATTTGTAATATCCGTTAATTTCTGTTAAAATGAAATCCGACCGTTCGGTCGTGCCGTAACCACGTTGGAAATCAAAAAAGAGGTAAAATAATAATATAATAATCAAAAAGTACCTTTTAATAAAATAAAGCGAAAAAATCAATCGGACGTTTCTCTTTGGGATTTCTCTTTCTTAATTGAATTGACTAAATAACCAAAGTGAAACTAGGGCTAAAATCAACCCGCAAAGTCAAGCTCGTCCACAAAAAATCACTAAAAAAGGATTTGAAAAGTTCAATATCTCAGTTTTTCTTACCAAGTAAATGGATCATTTTTAAGGTCCAGCGCCTTAAAATGATCACTTTCCAAGTAAAAAGAATCGCTTGATTCACCCTTAAGAAGAACTACGTAGGTCTGATTTCCTCTTCGATAGAGGGTACGTAGGAGCAAGAGCCCCGCTTTTGTCGACCTCAAAAATAAAAAGAAATAAAAATTAAGGTAACACAATTTCCACAATTCTAAAAATAAGGTTGTTGTCCTTTGAGACAAACGTGAGAGGTGCTAATATCTTCCTCAAACGTAAATACAACTCCCGAACTTGGAATATTCTTTATGATCGGTTTCCTTCGGTTTTTTCCGATGTTTTCCACAAATAAACGTTGGTGGCGACTCCGCGCATTTTCCTCCTTTGGAAAGCGCACCCGTGAGCCTCGCCCGCAAAAGGGCATGTTGTGACACTTTACAAGCAAAGATCCACAAGGGATGTACCCTCCCTTGTTCTCTTTGAACAACCAAGTGGATGTACCCTCCACTTGAACTGATCCACAAGAGATGTACCCTCTCTTGTTCTCAGTTACAACAACCCAAGTAGATGTACCCTCTACTTGTACCACAAAGGATGTACCCTTCAATGTGTTAAGACAAAGAATTCTCAGGCGGTTAGTCCTTTGAATCTTTGTAAGGGGAAACAAAAGATATCTCAGGCGGTTAGTCCTTTGAAATCTTTTGTTTAAGGGAAAGGGAAGAATCAAAAGAATTCTCAGGCGGTTAGTCCTTTGAATTCTCTTGGAAAGGGAGAAGGGAGACACAAAAGAATTCAGGCGGTTAGTCCCTCTATTCTTTTGGAAAAGGGAGAAGAGAGATACAAAAAGAATTCAGGCGATTAGTCCTTGTTGAATTCTTTTTGGCAAAGGGAGAAGAGAATGAAAAGATATAGCACACTTTTGTTTTCTGCAAGATTTTCACTTGCAGAAGAACAAGGTTTGGAAAACAGAAAAACTTAGAAAGCTTTTTGGAAAAGGAAGAAGAAGAAAGATGAGCAGCAAAGAATTCTTAAAGAATTGTAAAGGTTGTAAAGGTTTCAAGGTTTCTCATAAGTTGTTCAAGAAGTTGTTTTAGTGCAAATCAAGGTCTTGCTTTTATAGACTCTTCATGTCTGGTCAAGAAAATCATTGGAAGAGTTATAACCTTGAGAAAATCATGTCAAGAGTTACATCTCTTGACCTTTTATTCAAAACTTGTCACTGGTAATCGATTACCATAATCATGTAATCGATTACACAATGCATTTTATGAAAAAATGTGACTCTTCACAATTGAATATGAATTTCAACGTTCAGATACACTGGTAATCGATTACCAATATATTGTAATTGATTACACCATTTAAAAATCATTTGGAACATTGCAAATTCAGTTAAAAACTTTTTGAAAACAAATTTTATCACTGGTAATCGATTACAGAAAACTGGTAATCGATTACCAGAGAGTAAATACTCTGGTAACTTAGAAAAATTTGAGAAAACTCTTTTTGTAAAACAAAATTGTGCTATGTTTGGTTTTTGAAAAATCCTTTTCAATACTTCCCTTGTGAATTCATCTTCTCCTGAATCTTGATTCTTCTTGATGTCTTTTCTTGAATCTTGAAATCAACTTCTCTTGAATCTTGAATCTTCTTGATTTCTTCTAATGAATCTTGAAATTAATCTTGATCTTGAACTTGTTGACTCAATCTTGACATCATTCTTTTGGGCTTTTTGTCATCATCAAAACTACTTGATTCATCATCATGAAGCTTGCTTCTACAAATCTCAACATCATCATGTCGGCTTGGTACACAAAAGAATCTCACTTCATGTGCTCAACTATTGTCCATTTGCTCCCATGAACGAAGGTTCGCGATCATCATAGGTACTAACCACATGGTACAAAAATTACAAGGGTGAGTTTATTATAAAAGAAATCAACACAAAATTGCAAGATATTTTCAAAAGTTTCTCATATATATAAACGTCTTAAAATGATAAATATTTATAGGCAAAATTCGTGTAAACCATTAGGGATCATTCCCAAAAGATGTAACTCTTCAAAAGACACTATCTGGTGGAATTTCAAATTTCAAAAAAAAAAAACTTTTATATCATTGCTTCTAGTAATCGATTACATGATGTGATAATCGATTACATTGATTCTAGAACTTGAAAAATAATTTTAACACTTTTAAAAGAAACTTGAAGACTTGATTTAAATTAATCAAATGGCCAAATATGCTACTTATCAGAAAAACCTTTTAACAATTTAACCTTGAATCTTCTAGTTGTTTGGCTTGTTCGTGTTCAAGATTCTTCATGTTATTTTGCTTTTGACTTTCTGTCATTTTCTTTTTGGAATCATCAAAACCTACAACATTACATAACCACAATGAGTTTCCCCTAAAAGGTCTATTAGGTACTTGTCCTAAAAAGAATCCATTTAGGATAAGAAACCTCAGGAGAGCAGACAAGGGATTGCTACTTTTGAAGTTTGTGTGAATGAGTACAATAGGGTGTTGTGTGAGTCAAATAGCAAATGCTACTTTTTGGTTTGGAAGCATGGAGAGGCTTTTTGAAAGAATACTTGGATACAACCTGCAAAGGCTTAGAAAATATTGGTGAAGAAGCTTCAAGAGGCTTTTAGAAAGAATACTTGAATAGAGCTTGGTGAGGCTTTTCGAAAGAATACTCAGGGAGGCCTACAGAGGCTAGGAGAATACTAATCAAAGAAATTGTACAAGAAACAGTATTGAGACTTTCTAGTATGCCTTTCAAGAATTTAATCAATGAACAATGAAAAACAATCCTACCTTGTTGCTTGATTGAGTTTCTTGTAGTTTGTAAAAACTCTCTAGGGCAATAAAGTAGGTTAAGTTGAAGTGTCTATGACCAAGAATCCATGAACCACCAAGCCAAAATGCATGAAGAATTGTCCAGTTTAGAGTAAATCTAGAAGTATATCAAAGTAGTTAGAGGCAAATTTTGTTATTATCCCATCCCTTCTTTTTTCCACAAGATTTCCAAAAGTCTTATCATTCTTTTTTCATATACTTTATTTTTTTAAAGTCTTTTAAATTATCCCATCCCTTTACCATTTTTACAATCTCTTTCACCAACACTCTTTCCAAAAATAAAGATTTCCAAAGAATTGGTGATACTTCCTTTTATTTCATATTCTATTTTTGTCAATATTGTATCATTTGTGACATCATCTCACCCTATTTGCTCTTCTATTTCTCCATCTTATATTGCTTTTTTCTACACCTCATTTTGTTTTCATCGTTTTTTCTACCCTTTCCCTTCTTTCCTCCGTTAGGTTTTGAAGGTTTTATATTATGATTTGATTATAGATAAACTATATTGAAAGTATTATCATTTTGTCTATAGCACAATGAAGCTGACTTAGTCTTGTGAGTTTGTGTTAATTAGCTTCGATATACAAATCAAGATACGGATGGATGTCAACTTTAGTTAATCAAGAAAGCCAACACTTGTGTGAAAGGATATAGCAATATGATCATAAGGAGATCATATTCTCACAATGAAAAGATTAGAAGATCTAAAGGATAGCAATATGATCATAAGGAGATCATATTCTCACAATGAAAAGATTAAAAGATAACATAAAAGCAAAATATTTTCACTAAAGAAAGCTAGTTGTAAAATTTCAAAAAAAAATTGATTGACCAACTTCAGAAAGTGGAAAACCTGAGAAAAGTAGAGTTGAGAAGAATCATAAGGAATGATCCTTTAAGTCATTTGTAAATAAAATGGAAGGAAAACTAATCAGAACACTCAAGATGAAGATGAAGACTAGCTTTTATTAGATATAGTTGAAAAGTATTAGAATAAAATATTAGAAGAAAGATATAATATTTTAATATAAAGAAATGTCTATGTTCTTTCGCAAGTTCTTTTTCCCAAAGTCGCACTTACCAAACGATGCGAATTTAATGCCAAAAAGACTGTAAAATTGTTAGTTTGAATAGAACTTCGGAAATTAGGCTAAAATGGACGTTTTCTTCTTTTTGTGGAAAAGTGATGTGGATAGCCCAAAAAAATGTAACATTTTGGCATAATTGACAAGTTCAAGCCCATTAATAATGCAAAAAATATTTCCAAAAACAAATTTAGTTTTTCCTAAGTCTACACAGTTCAAGATGTAAAAAAAAAAAAAAAAGAGAGTATGCAGCTGAGTTAGTTTACCTGTTTAGTAAATAGCCAATTTTGCCCTTGAATGTGTAATTCATTGACAAATGCGTCCCTGAAAGATGAGAATATAAAATTTAGTCTCTAAAAGTGTAAAACATGCAACAAATATATCCAGCCGTTAACTTCCATCTGCCATCGTTAATAAAATAGCTTAGGTGACACATAGGGACAAATTTATTATTGAAATGATTGCTAACGTGGTCATGCTGATTAGATTGGACAAAAATGCCAATAAGATACTATTTTTGAACGTAAATGTCAATAATTTGTTGTTGGACGAAAATGTCAATATTTTTTATTGGAGGAAAATGTTAGTAATATTTTTTGGATCTAAACGTCAGTACATTCCATTTGATCAAAATGTCAATAAGTTATCATTATTGGAAGAAAATTTCAGTTATTTTTTATTGGACCTAAATATCAATATGTTTTTATTAGACTAATTTGTTAGACCTGAAATTTTATTTTATTTAAGGGTAAAATATAATTTTAAGATAAATTTTCGTCATTTTTATCATTAAAAGCATAACATTGCATTAATCACTTAAAAAATATATTGGCAAACAAAATACTAATGATAATATTGATTATCAATCATAATTTGTCTATCACAATAGAAATTATCCAAAATAAAAATTGTAACAATGTACCAATCATTACAAATTTTTGCAAATTATAATAATTAGTTCCAATCTACTATAAATAAAAGATAAATATATCTCATATTTCACTTATTCGAATCTTGACTATTTTATTAACGGTGACGGACAAAAATTAACAGCTAGATATATTTGTCGTACTTTTTCCACTTTCGGGAATTAAATTTTGTATTTTCATCTTTGAAAAATATATTTATCAACAAATTACACATTTAGAGACAAAAGTGACTATTTACCCATACTTATTTAAACAAGTGCAAGTTTCATGTATTTAATTCCAAGTCGAGTGAATGGATGAGGGATGATGAAATGATTCCTGTGCAGAAACTTAAGTTCGGTGACTAATAATGTGTGGTTGAATTGAAGGGAGAAAGTGAGAGACGGCGGATTTCATTTTGGAGGGAAAGGGAATTGAACGTTTTGGTGGGAAATGGAAATACAGAGTTAGGTGTGTTTGAGATAGTTACGAAAATTATATTATTTCAATAATCGATACATGAGTTAAATTATTCTGATTTGAGTCCTTAACAAGTTTAATGGTTTGTTTAAATTTAACTTTAAGTTGCCACAAAGATTAGCCCAATGACGGAGGTTTCAATAATTTGTATGAAGTGCTAAGTTTAAATTTCATTACAGTAAGTAGAAAAATTAAGCTTAATCATATAATTAGGCTTGATACGTTTAACATTAAAAGCTTTACATATATAATATAATATAATGATAATGATGGAAAAAATAATTTTATAAAGGAATACTTAGTAAACAATATTTTTTTTCTTAAAAAAACATAATTACAATATTATATGTTCAAATATTCTATATTTGTTTCTTATAATTATCCCATACTCCAATATAATAATATTTAACAAGCTTACATGTTAAAATTAACTCATTTAAATAAGTGAATCAAACTTCAAATACAATATTTTTTTTTAATCCATGCTTGAGCTTTAAGTGCTCGAATCAACTCAAATCGTTTACACAAGGTTTCTCTAATACACACACAAATGCATATAACTTCTAATTATAAGAAAATTTCAAGTACAGTATAAAATATTTATGAATTAGTATATTAATTACTTAATAATTCAAAGATTGGATTGCTAAATATCATGTTCTGTTAAAAGTTTCCTGATTTTCAGTGTGTGAAGTTGATTGAGCTGTTCCCATACTCCTTACAAATAATAATAAGAAAATGAAGTAAAAATAAAAAAAGACAACTAAAGGAGTTCCCGGAAACAGACAATAATAGAAATAACTGACCCACCAAGAAGGCATAGTCTAAGAACCTTCTTCCTCTTCCCTGGGCTTAACGAAGTAAAGTGGGATAAAGTTGCATCTAAAATAGATTCACCATCCAGAAAATAGACCTGATAAAATCATCATTATAAAAGGAAATTCAACAATAGAAACAAAAAAATCATCTTCAGAGAAGTAATACTTCAAATTATCTTCCTGGGCAAAAAAATCAACAAAAGCAGTTTGCAAAGGCATAAACAAACCAAATCATTTTTCTTTAAAGTCAACTTGCAAAGCATAGAAAAATTAAATTTCATAGAGTTCCAATGAGTAAATTGAGGAGATAAAAACTCCTTTCCACTACGCCTTTTTCTATGAAGATTTGAGAACTATGCAATATAGAGCGAGTTGGCCAGACATGAATGTCTGCCTTCATATACAGTTAACATAAAGATCAAATAAATTTGTAAGTCCGTTTTCTATTCAGGGATTTCTAAATAAGTCTCTAAAAGTTTGTAAGTACTAAGTAGTCTTTGAACTTATTTTATTTTTAGGATAAATGACCACTTTGGTTCCTGAATGTGTGTAAATCGGTGATAATTTAATCCCTGAAAGAATGAAAATTTTAATTTAATCCCTAAATGTGTAAAGAGTACAAGAATTATGTCATGCATACAACTTAATATCAAATTAATCCTCGAAAAGTACAACTTATTGTCAAATTAGTCCTTGATCATTGTAGCTGAATGACAAAATGGTCCCACAAACTTAACCGTAGGACGACATTGTCACACTTTTTACACATTTAGGGACTAAATCAAAATTTCTGTTCTCTCAAAGACTAAATTGTCACTAGCTTACATATTTAGAGATTAAAATAATCATTTACTCTTATTTTTAATTGGATCCCTTACTAAAGTTTCATCAAAATTCCATCAAAGTGCAGGGATCTAATTGAAAATCCTTAAATAGTTTAGGGATAATTCACTAGTTTAATTATTCAATAAATCCCTGAACTATTTAAGAAATTTCAGTTAGGTCCTTTACTTGATGGAACCCTAGTGAAATCATAATGGAACCCTAATAAAGAACACAATTAAAAATTATTTATAAGTTTAAGAATCCAATATATCTTCTAAATTAATGGGATCAATTTAAAAATTGTCAAATAGTTCAATAACTTAATATTAATACAACCTGACTTAAAAACAGAAGTAAAGAGACTTTTGTTATTTTTAGATCTATTAATCTAATCAAACTTTCTCCCTAAAACACTCCTTAAAAAATATTGGAAGTAACAAAAAGAAAATATGGTTAACATTTATAGTAACAAATTTTGTTTGAAGGACCACCATGCCCCTTAATTAGAACCCGACTTAACTTATAATTAGCCTACAAACCTCAAATCCATCACAATACTCAGAAGGTCAGGTCTAATAAACTATTGAACATCAATTACTGTCTAAAGTGATCAAATAATTAACCTAGTCAAACAAGTGTTAGCAACTAAACCAGTTTTCCTTTTTTCTTTATTTAATTAGCTTCTCTTTTATTTTCATTGGAAAGCTTGTTATCTGAGGTGAAGTTATCGACTGTCTTTTGTTGTCAGCATTACAATAAGGCATCAAACAAATAGCTAATAACTATTTATGGACAATATCTACATTTATATGCTTGGTAATGCCTAACATAAGCAAGAAAACATCACTTACAGGCAAACCATTGAGAAGAGCCAGAGCCAGAGAGACATGAAATGTCCATATTAAAATCCTTTCCAGTAAATTTGGAAAATATGCAACAATTTGTGGTCCCCAGCGAGGCTGATATGATGTTAGCTGAATCGAATGTGCCATAGAGATGACATCGCCAACAAAAATAAAAGTACCACCACAATTAGTTTCCTTAACACCAGAAGTTTCAGAAAATGGAAATCTGTTTTGTACATGTGACAAACATTCATGAGAAGTCCTTGAATATGCAATCTCAACCCATACCGATCCAGGCTCCTGAACTGGAGCTAAACAAAATTCATCCTGTGAAAAATATCAAGAGAACACTCAGTAGCTAGTTATTTTAGTTGAATGTCCAAGTATAGTGTGAAAGAGAGTGGACACCACATAAATTAGAAAGTTCATAAACATTCAAATAATTATCTACCTGAGAGCACGTACAGCCACCTCCCTTGGTTATAGCTAGTCCCCAGTCATCACCACACCTATAGCGTTTGACAACATCTTTAGCATTTAAGCAGTACATATTCCATCCTCTGTTCAAAAGATCAGTTTCGCTCTGACCATCATCCAGTGTAACATTAGCAGAGCATAAAGATTTTACAAAGGCAGTAAGTTCACTGGGACAAGCATGTTGATTTTCCAGCAATTCAGTAATTTTGCTTTCATCCATCATAAAACTGGGAACACAGTAACCTTTCATTCTGTTGATAACCCCCAAGTTTCCGGAGCGCTGAGAAACATTTACATTATTAAGCTTAATGTTATATGTCAATGTATTAAGCTTCAACCATTCCTGTGCATTTCTGATGGTTACATTATCTACTGACAGAATAACATCACCAGGAGCTAAATAACCGAACAAAGGTGAGGTTGGGGGTACATTCAAAACCTGCCTCCCATGTAGCCACCAACATGCAATAAGAAAGTGCATGATATACAAAATCCAAACAAAATGACAAGCATACAATGATTTAGGAAAAGTACCATGGGACTACTATCACTGCTGTAAAAGGGAAACAAGATCATGGGCAAGAGGAATAATGCCATTCCGCAAGCTGCACAACACTAGAAAATGGTCGAAGGTGTAGAAATGCAATTAGCAATCTAGATCATTTAAAAATCAAATTAAAAACATACATATGCATATAAATGCATAGATACACAAAAAGGGATAGTCAGATAGAAACTTGGGATCTAATGACAACAATGCAGAAAAGAATTAAACTTAACCAATTAATAAACTTTACAAGATTTTCTCACAAAAGTCAATTGCACTATGTAGGATTCGTGGTAAAATATCATCATATAGGATTATTTCCATGTGAGATTTTGATGAGTTGTACTTGTTAAATATATGATTTAATCTTCTGAAAATAGGAAAACTTATATAGCTCAAAAATACGGATTCCACTCATTATTTATTATTTTGTTTCCTTAGTTACTTGATGCCTTCCGCAATCAGATTTTGTCAGGTTTCGTTGTTCCTACATGACACAGTCAATGAATAATTGTTGTGCCTATCCACTCCACATGACTTTGGACTCTCCTCTGGCCCTCCTAGAGATTCCTAGGTGTAAAAGAAGGAATTTACTGTGTTGTGTCATTCACCACACACAATGTCTTTATTTATAATCAGAATTGATACATAATTAGGGAAACCTAGTAATGACTAATAAAAGAGGAAATCCCTAATTAAGCTATAAAATCAATCATATCAAAACATATATTTCACACTCCCCCTCAAGCTGAAGCATATATGTCATATGAACCAAGCTTATTACAAATATTGTCAACACGAGGGCCCTTGAGGGATTTTGTGAGCATGTCTGCCAATTGATCTTTGGAGTTCACAAAATCAGTGGTGATTTCTCTTGAGTACCATCTCTCGCACAAAGTGACAATCAATCTTTATGTGTTTTTTTTTTTTTTTTGCTCAGCAAAAATAGATAAATATATTAATAATAGCAGTACCAGTGGTACTGAAGATACATAGAGGGATTGGGGACATAGCTGGTTCGCAATGAGGAAATTACATTATGGACCAGCTACACCCAATATCTGCTTTACATAATTAAAGAAACTTAACCCCAACAACTGCCCTACTTTCCTAATTACACAAAAGCTTCTTTTAGATTAGAAGACCAGTGATTAAAATGAAACACAAAATCCTTCTCCGTAGCTTTAAGCCATGACCAGAGTAGAAGAAGTACATCATCCATCACTTTGGTTGCATTAAAAGTCTGATTTTCGAACACCAACTTATTTCGATGGTGCCATATGGTCCGAGTAAGGGCTATCCACCAAGATGTCCACCTTACAGCTTTGTTCCCAACTGCATTCCCACTGCTGTGTTCTAGAAAGTGTGCCCTCGGATTTTTTGGAAGAGCACACAGTGACTTCACCCACGACAGAGACTCCCACCACAAGGGTAGGGTCTTGTTGCAGCTGAAAAACAGGTGTGCTGCATCCTCCTCCGAGCAGTTACACAATGGACACGCCGAGTCGCTTATTTCCACTTGTCTCCTCCTCAAATTCACCTTCGTTGGTAGGCGATCTTTGATGAGCCTCCATGAGAACACCAATGCCTTGGATGGTAACTTTAGTTTCCACAATTTCCCGAAAACCCCATCTTCATCATCCCCCCTTATTGCCTGCGGCAAAATCCCATATGCAGATTTTGTAGAATAGCTTCCACTTGGGTCTGCTTTCCAAGTCCATGAGTCTGATCTTTGCTGTTGGATTGATGACGATCCAATTTCCTCTAGAAAATCTGCGGCCAATGAAACTTCGCTGTCAAATAGATTTCTCCTCCAATTGAAGTGCCATTCCCATCCTTCATCTCTGTGACTTCCCAAGAGGCTGATAGTATGTTGTTTTTGGTTGGAAATTTGGTATAAAGCGGGAAATCATTCCGCTAGGGGTCTGTCCCCGGCTGTCCACTTGTCTTCCCAAAATCTGATCTTGTCTCCGCAGCCCACTTTTCATTCTATTTGATCTTTCAATGCTGCTGACTCCTCTTGCTGATTGAGATGCCTAAGGTCCTTCCACCAATGCGAGTGTAGTGTGCTTCTTTGATCATCTAAATTTCTCCAGCCGCCATACTTTGAATTCAGTATTCTAGTCCATAGCTGTCCGTGTTGATGAAACAAATCTCATCTCCACTTTCCAAGCAATGCTGTATTAAACTTCCTCAAGTCTTTAACGCCCAATCCTCCTTTCTCTTTAGGGAGACACACATTTTCCCACTTGACCCACGCGATCCTCCTTTGCTCCGAAACACCGCCCCAAAGGAATTTGCGCTGGATATTAACTAGCTGCTGTATTACTTTACTGGGTGTCCTGAAAAAAGAAAAGAAGTAAATGGGAAGCGCTGTTAGGACTGCATTAATCAAAGTGACTCTCCCTCCCATGGAAATATGTTTTTGTTTCCATCTAGATAATTTTGACTCGCACTTCCTAATAATCAGATCCCAAACCTCCCTACGTCTTGGATTTGCCCCTATGGGGATACCAAGGTAAGAGAAAGGCATAGACAGCAAACTGCAATTGAGGAACTCCGCAACCTCCTTACACCATTGCTCTGATTTCCAAATAGCTCCGAATCGGCTCTTTGCGAAATTGATTTTGAGACCTGAAGCTAATTCGAAACATCTAAGAACTGATTTTATAACCTTCACGTTCTCCATTGTGGCCTCTCCGAAGAAAATGGTATCGTCGGCATATTGTAAAATGTTAACAGGCTCATTATTTTTCCCCACTAGGAAGCACTTAAACAGGTTTTTGTCCACAGCTTCTCTCATGAGTCCGGTTAGTCCTTCAGCAGCAATGTTAAACAACAATGGCGCAAGGGGATCGCCTTGCCGAAGGCCTCTATGAGGGGAAAATTTGGTAGTAGGGCTTCCATTAACTAAGATAGAGATTGATGCTGAATGAAGGCATCCCCTGATCCACTTTAACCACCGGGGGCAAAAGCCTGATCTTGTCATCATATAAGTTATGAACTCCCATGAGACAGAATCGTAGGCTTTTTCATAATCTACCTTAAACACCAAGCAAGGTTTTTTACAACGATTTGCCTCCTCCACAACTTCATTTGCAATCAGCACACCATGTAGCAATTGGCGAACCTTGATAAATGCTGTTTGTCTCTCGTCGATTATATCCGACAACACTTTTTTCAGTATATTTGTCAAAATCTTGGCCACAATCTTGTACACGCAGCCTATTAGTGAGATAGGCCTATACTCGTTGAGAGATTGTGGGTCTTTCACCTTGGGGATTAAAGCAATGAATGAAGCATTGCAGCCCTTCGGAAAATTGCCATTGACATAAAATTCATCAAGGAAACGCGTGATATCAGCTTTGAGCAACTCCCAAAAATGCTTGATGAACTTGAAATTTAGCCCATCGGGTCCTGGGCTTTTCTCACTCCCACATTCCCAAACCGCTGACTTTATTTCTTCCTCCCGAAAATGGCCCACCAGCCCTTCATTTTGGTGCTGGTCAATACCTCGGAATCTGGTCCCATTTAGTTCTGGTCTGCCGTATACATGTTCGCTGAATCTGGTCTGAAAGAAATTGCGGATTTCTTCCTTCACTCTGGATGGTTCCTCAACCCATGACCCATCAATCAACACACCTTTGAGTGCGTTATTCATGCGGTTATAGGTCATGAGCTTATGGAAGTATCTTGAATTACAATCTCCCTCCTTGATCCATTTTGTTCTTGATTTTTGTCTTAGCAAGGACTCGTGAGCTTGGGCAGCTGTCCACAAGTCCTCCTGCAATTTTTTTCCGGGCTGTCAGTTGTTGTGATGACATTTGTGTAAGGTTGCTGGTTGCTTCCAGGTTATTCAGTTCCTTCTGAATCTGTTGGACCCTCTTTAGCGTGTCACCATAGTGATCTTTGTTCCACTGCTTCAGCCTCTGCTTAAGTGTTTTGATCTTTGCTTTCAGCGAAATACCCCCCCATCCCCTTGGATGTGTGTTTTTCCAGGTTTCCTTGACTACATTCTGGAATGTCTTGTCCTTCAACCAGCAGTCAAGAACCCTAAAGGGTTTAGGTCCCCAATCAACAGTTTTGGCTCTGAGTAGTATTGGACAGTGGTCTGAAAAATCTCTGTCCAACACGTACTGTGTGCTGTCAGGCCATTTAGATGCCCAGTCATCTGAGACGAAGAATCTATCCAGCTTACTCTTTGCATTCCCGTTCGGTCTAATCCATGTAAATTTTCTGCCTACCCATGCCACTTCTTCTACAGCTAAGTCAGACAACCAATCATTAAACTCAGTGATGCTATTGTGGTCCCCCTCCCTTTGACGAGTACTGACTCTCTCTGAGGGGTGCCTGATGCTGTTAAAGTCTCCCAATATACACCACAAACCACCAGGTTTAAGATCCTTGAGTTGCCTAATGGATTCCCAAAGAGCTCTCTTTCCATCAGCTTCACATGGTGCATAAACATTCACAATGGAGATTTTCTGTAAGTCTTGCGTCCACATACCCTCCAGCAGGATGAAGCCCCTACCCATGACCCTCCTTTCCACCTTAAATACCTTCTTGTTCCATATACATAACAACCCACCAGCTGTATTTACTGCCGGCTAAGATTCCCAACTCAAGTCTGAATCCCCCCACAAAGCTTGACAAATAGTCTTGTCTATCTGCTCTCTCTTGGTCTCTTGAATACACAACATGTCAACTTGATGTTTTAATACCAATCTTCTAACTGCTGACCACTTCACTCCTCTCCCCAGCCCTCTGATGTTATATGAGATAATATTCATGATGAGATGTTTCTCTTTCCCAATGCTTCAGCTTCCTTTCTATCTCTGATCTCCATTGTTGTGATTTTGTCGATGATTGTTGATTGCTCTTCCCCTGATGTCATCCCCAGGATTTTAGCCATTTCCCATTGAGCGCTGGCCTCTTCTCTAATGTAATTATTACATGGAATCTTGGTTTGAGATGCCCTTGACTTTTCTGATTCAGTTTCGGGCTCCCTTGGGCCTGAGTCTGGTGGAGCGTGTTGTCCATCATTCCCCTGTTTTGCTGCTTCCATTTCCTTTATAGCCTGAGTCAACTTATGTTGTGGATGTGAGTTTTCTTTACATGGGGTGTTTGAGTTATTAACATGGGCCTTGTTCTTTCTGCACCCCGTGCCCCTTGAGTACACTTTCCACTTGCTTCCCAATTCCCTCAGCTGCTGATAATTATTAGTGACCTGTTCTGGTGACTTATCTCCATGTGTGTTGCTATTCAGGCCTGTATAGTCTATACTTAGGCCTTGTAGAGCTTCATCGGGTATATTTTTACCAAGGCCCAAATTGCTATTTGGCCCATCAGGTTCTGCACTTGGGTCCAAAGGCATTTTGAATTTATACGAATGTTGCTGTGCCCCTTTAAAACAATCTGTTTCTACCTCCTGTTCACCATGGGTTAGGTCATTTGTTTTTATCTCCAAAATACTTTCCATTCTCCCCTTTGACTTTCTGACATGCAGATCATTCTTTGCTTCCCAGTTGTCTGAAATTTGAACGTTGTGCGTTTCCATTTTGCCGCAAGCTGCGTCTGCTTCCAAGCTAGGCTCGACTGCACCTCCCTCAAAATGGATGCGCCTATCTGTGTCTGACAAGTACGTCTCAAGGTTCGGGCAGTGTACCCTGCTGCACCGGTCTTTGTCCAATGGATCTTCAATTCCTTCTTCCCCACTGGGTAACTTTTCTGCCCAGCGGACCAACTGACCTCCGCCGTGTTGACTGCCATGGCCGTCGCTGCTAGTCTTCTGGATTCTGCGAGCCAAGGGGCCGCTGACGTGGTTATCGGCGATTGTCCCCGACAAGAACACACTTAGTCTCGAGAACGGTGAGTCTGGGTCGGTGTCCTCCGAAAAAATTTCCTCCGATGACCCAGCTGTGCTCCGTCCATGGCGCGCAAGCAGTCCTTCTCCGTTGTTGGTCTCTTCCACCATGAACACTGTGTGGGTCTCGGCACCGATGTGCACTGTTACTGAATGTTGAATAACTGGTTGCCATGGTGTTCTGATAAGAACCCTAGCCCTATCGAGCCTCCTTTTTTCTTCTACATCATCATCGACGTCCACCAAGTCCCCCGTGGCTGCCACAATCTTTCGAATGTGTTCGATGTCCCATGCAGCTAAAGGTATGCCCCAACACTGAATCCAAACTAGCTTATTTCCCGGTCTCATCTCCGGCTTCCACCTTTCCAAGGAGTAAAATAAGGACGAGCCCTTGTCTACTTCTTCCTTGATCAGCGCTTCAGCTTTCATGTCCGATAGGCCCATTAGGATAATCATATCGTCACCTAAATATTTGGGCGTGACATCTGACCCTAAGGTCCAGAAGATTTCGTCTTCAGCCCTTTCACATAGCTCTATTTTCTTCAGCCTTCCCACCCAAGCGTCTGTGTACCATCCTTTCTCCCCCACCTGTAGTTGGACCGAAGAATGAGACCCCCCCTGACTGTGTTGATTCCTGGTTAAAAACCTCCTCTGTCCTATCTTCACTGTGCTTGTATTCAGTATTTTCGCGTACGTCCTTTTGGGTGCAATACCATGTGCTGCTACATCTCTAGCTGCTGCTATTTCGTCATTCACATTTTCTGCTTGGCCCTGCCTGCCGTGGTTGGCTGTAAAGCTTCTTTGTGTTCTGTTATCTCTCCCATATTTTGGTAAATTCACATACATCTTCAGACCTCCAATGATGATATTATCAAGTTGCCTTTCAAGTCTTTTATCGTCCGTCACTCCCTTGAATCTCACGAACCCGTACCTACGCCCTCTTTTATTCCTCTGTCTAGAGACGAATATCTCCCTTACATCCCCCCATTTTTTGAATTCCATCCAAAGCTCCTTCTCCATTGTTTCATCAGAGAACCTAGTAAAATAGTATGAGGTGATGTCCATTCTGTTCCTCCAATTGCCCTGCTGTCCAAACCTATTTCCTTTGTAGTTTTGTCTGGGATCCGCTCTATCTGTTGGTTGCTCTACTCTCACTCTCCCTCTCCTTCTGTTTCTCACAGTGATCCACTCTCTCTCTCCTCTCTCACTCTCTCTCAGCTCACTCTCTCTCATGTTCTCTCCATGGGAATCTTTATGTGTTTAGTCCGCTCATGAAAGACCGAGTTTGAAGTAATGTGGAGAGAAGCTTCATTGTCACATGATAATTTGGTATTCTAAATGTCTCCAAATTTTATTTGTTGGAGAAGTTGCCTAAGCCATGTGATCTCACATGCAGCTGCTGCCATGGCATGATACTCAGCTTCAGCATTGGATCTAGGAATAGTTTTCTGCTTCTTGCTCCTCCATGAGATCAAGTTCCCTCCAATAAGAACACAATATCCCGAAGTGGACCTACTTCCTAATGGTGATCCTACCCAATTAGCATCAAAGTAGCAAACAATTTTGGCATTGCCTTTGTCTTCATATAGCAATCCACGACCTGTTGCATTCATGACATATCGAAGTATGCGCATTGCAGCTTCCAATGACTATCAGTCGAGTCTTTCAGAAACTGACTAAGCACACCAATTGCAAAAGTGACGTCTGCTCTAGTGACAATGAGGTAATTAAGTCTGTCCACCAAACGACGATATCTTCCTGGGTCTTCCAATGGTTTCCCCCTGACCCGGGAGAAGCTTCACATTAGGATCCATAGGAGTATCACTAGGACGACAATCAAGCATGCCGGTCTCGGTTAAGATATCCAAAACATACTTCCATTGGGAAATGACAATGCCAGAGGAGGATTGGGCAACTTCACTCCCTAAGAAGTATTTGAGTGGACCCATGTCTTTTGTCTGAAACTGACTATGGAGACGAGATTTAAGTCAAAGAATACCCTCAAAATCATTGTCAATAATGACAATGTCATAAACATAGACAACAAGCTAGATGCAACGACTAGATGGAGAATGGATGAAAAACACCGAGTGATTAGTCTCACAATGGGTCATGTCAAACTGGAGCAAAGCAGAGCTAAAACGGTCAAACCATGCATGAGGAGACTACTTCAACCATAGAGAGAACGACGAAGCCAACAAACCAACGAGATTCACCTAAAACTATAAAACCTGGAGGCCAATCCATATAAACTTTGTGCAACTCACCATGCAAGATGGCATTTTTGATGTCCAGCTGGTAAAGAGGCCAATGTTGAATGGCAGCCATAGCAAGAAAGAGACGAACAGAAGCAATTTTGGCCAGAAGGGAAAAGGTGCCCCCGTAGTTAAGGCCAAAAATCTGTGTGTATCCTTTAGCCACCAAGCGAACCTTATAGCAATCAATATTGTCATCTGGTTTGATCTTCATTGTATAAACCCCACGGAAACTCACAGTGGTCTTGCTAGTAGGTAAAGGGACAAGTTCCCAAGTGTCGCTGATGTCTAAAGCAGCCATTTTGCTAGTGTGGATCAGTCATAGCTTCAGCTGTAGACTTAGGGATAGACACAGAATCCAAAGAAGAGACAAAAGAGAAATAGGTGGGAGATAAATAGCTATAATTAAGAGAAATGGTAGATAAATGGTTAGGGTAGCGAGAAGACTGAATACCTTTTCTAAGAGCAATTGGAAGGTCAAGTATAGGCAACACTGGTGGAGGGGCAGTTGAAGCAGGAGATGATACTGGGGGATCAGGAGATGGCACCACTAGCAGAGGTTGTGGGTGTCTATGGTAGACAACTAACAAAGGTCTAGCAGGTGCAATAATTGGGGATGGCACAATAGGTGGAACACCAGGGTGATCCTCAAGTGGAATATCTGCAGTGGTGTAATTAAGGGGAAATTGGGTATTCTCAAAGAAGGTAACATCAGTAGAGACAATATACCGTTGAAGTTGAGGACAAAACAACAATAACCTTTTTGAAGACAAGAGTAACCAAGGAAAAGACACTTTAGGGACCTAGAGGGACACTGTATAGAGGTTGTCCAGGGTACAGATGGAGTAAGGGATCTAATATTCAAGAACAAATGAAGGCATGCAATTGATCAGGTAATAGGCTGTAAGAAGTGCATCACCCCATAAACGATGTGGGACATTATAGTGAAGGATAAGAGTATGAGATGTTTCAACTAAATGATGATTTTTCCTTTTGGCAACACCATTTTGTAGTGGTGTGTGGGCACATGAGGTCTCATGAAGAATTTCCAGTGAGGTTAGAAAAGAACGAAATTGGGAAGACAAATATTCATGGGCATTATCAATGTGTAAAATCTTAATGGAAACACCAAATTGATTTTAAATTTCATTTTCAAAATCTTGAAAAATGGAAAGCACATCAGAACATCTTTTCATTAAGAAAACTCAAGTACATCTGAAAAAATCATCAATAAAAGTAACAAAATAAAAATACCCCAAGGTTGAACAGACACGACTAGGACCCCAAATACCAGAGTGAACTAAAGCAAATGGTGACACAACACGTTTATTGGCACAAAGACTACAAGTACGAGAGACATGTTTGCCTAATTGACACGACTCACACTGAAGGGACTTAACGATCGAAAGACTGGAAACTAAAAGGCGTAGTTTGTCAAGACTAGGATGGCTAAGACGTTGATGAGCAAATTTAGGAGAGATAATGGAGCACGGGCCACCGGTGGTGAAAGCTGGTACAATCCTCCAGACCTCATGTCCTACTCCAATTGTCCGTCTAGTGTGCCAATCCTGTACAAGAATAGAATTGTTAACAAACAAAACAGAATAGTCAAGAGTCCAAGTGAGTTTGCTAATTGAGATTAAATTAAAGGAACAACCAAGAACAAATAAGACAAAATTTAGGGATAAGTTAGGAAGAGGGTGGGTTTGTCCAATACCACAAACTGGGATCTGAGAGCCATCTGCAAGTGTAACAGAAAGCATAAAATTTAAAACAGACAAATGAGAGAAATGGTTTCAGTTACCAAAGTAAAGGATCCTAGGTCCGAGAGAAGGGATCTAAGAGATAAAGGCTACATGATTACTAGACTAAGCCATAGCAGTAACAGGTAATGCAGGATGTTGGGCTGCTCGAAGCTGAATGTACCCAGCAGAAGAAATAGTAACATCTGCAACCAAGGCAGGAGAGGCAAGCCTGGGCAGGGAAGGCAACTTGAGCCACATTCATTGACTTCGCTTGATCGCAAGTCTTGTTGCAACAATCGACTTTAATATGACCATAAATGTTGCAATAGTTGCAATGAATGGAACATCATTGACCACCACGACCTTTGCCTCGCCCACCACAATTAGAAGAATGCGAGACAAGAGCAAAGGAATCTCCGACCAGCAAGGACAAGGACCATAAAGAACTGGATGTGCTTCTTATTAAATGTCTTTGTGTCACTCGTAAAGGGCATGAGAGTGTTATAATCAGCAATTAAACGTTCAAGCTTACCAAGGTAGGTCTGCATTTCCATGTTCTCTAATTTCATGTTCATCAAGGCGGTGATGACATTGTAGAGATGATGGACATCGTTGGAAAAGCTTGAAATTGTGGTTGAAGGTTGGGAGCATGAGAGAACCAAAGGACACTGCACAATGTAGCATCAACTTGCTTCCAACGGGCTTGGTCTGATGTGGGAATATCCTTCACTTGAGTCGCCAAGTGATTGCCACGGCCTTGTCCTTGGAACCAAAGCTGAACAGCAATAGCCCATGTGCTGTAGTTGGTTGTCCCAGTTAATAATTCACATGGGATCAGCGGTATGTAGGTGAAAGTCACAGCATAGGGAGCAGAAGCAGGGCCAGAAGAAGCCATGAGAAATGTAGAAGCCAAACAAGGCCAAACAGGGCCAAACAACACCAACTCCTGGCCAAACAGCACCAAGAGGAGCCAAACAGCACAAAAAATTAAGGGCAAACCCAAGCCAAATGGGCCTAAACAGAGGTCAAACAGGTGCCCAGAGTAGGGGAAGGATGGCAAGGAGGGTCACATTAGCAAAAAGGAAATGCGGTGGCAGTGAAACGGAGCTCGCAGCAGCCACAGTACTGTTCACGCGACAAAAGAAAAAGGGCTGCGGCTGAAAACAAAGAGGGATCGAAAAAAAAAACTAAACTACTTATACCATGTAAAAGAAGGAATTTACTATGTTGTGTGTCATTCACCACACACAATGCCTTTATTTATAATCAGAATTAATACATAATTAGGGACACCTAATAACGACTAATAAAAGAGAAAATCCCTAATTAAGCTATACAATCAATCATATCAAAACGTATATTTCACACTTTGCTCTTGTCTCCCACTCTTCTAATCATGGTCGATGAAATGGAGGACGTGGTGGTCCACATTGTCCTCGTTGTAACTATTGCAACCATTATGTCCATGTTGAAGTCGAATGTCACACCAAACCAAGAGAATAGTCAAACAAGTTGCCTCCCCTTCCCCAACTGCAAATGTTACTATTCTTCCCGTTGAGTACAATGAACTTCTTTTCTCTTGTTTGTCTTTTTCAGACTAGCTATCCTCTGTTAAACTTACAAATGATTCTCGAATCCCAGTTCATGCCTAACTTGTCCCTAAATTCTCTCTTATTTGTCCCTGGTTGCCCTTTAATTTAATTTAGACTAACAAACTCACCCCTACTCTTAACTACTCTGTTTTGTTTGTTAATAATTTTTTTCTTGGTCAAGATCAGTGTATCGGGCAACGATTGGAGTAGGACATGAGTCTGGAGGATCATACCACTCAACTGCCTCCCTAGAACTTGCTCATCAACGCCTCAACAACCCTAGTCTAGGCAATCTATGCCTTTTGGTTCCTAGTCTTTCTACAGTTACATCTCTTCAATGTGAGTCATGTAAGTTAGGCAAACATATTCATCATACTTACAATCCCCACATCAATAAACATGTTGTGTCACCTTTTGCTTTAGTTAACTCCAATATTCAAGGTCCCAGTCAAGTCTGTCCAACCTTAGGATATTTCTATTTTGTTACTCTATTGATGATTTTTCCAAACGAATCTGGATATTTTTAATGAAGAGTCATTATGATGTTTTCTCCATTTCAAAGGTTTCTCAAATGAAATTCAAAATCAATTTGGTGCTTCCATTAAAATTTTATGCACTGATAATGCTCACGAATATGTCTTCCCAGTTTCAATCTTTTCTAACCTCACAGTGAATTCTTCATGAAACCCCATGCACCCACACACAACAGAATGGTGTAGCCAAATAGAAAATTCATCACTAGGTTGAAACAGCTCATACCCTCCTCCTTCACTATATTCTTGCTTTCATTATAGGTCTAAAGAAGTCTTCCGTGTCTTGGCCCGTGACTCGATCCTACGCTAAGATTCATAACAATAGTCCCCTGGCTGTTCAGCCTGGTGTTCTGCTATTGACTATTGGCTCCCAAAAGGGTTTCCCTTAAAACCGAAATTCAGTTCTGCTATTGACTATTCTGATTTCAGAATGAATCTAAATTAGAGTCAATCCCCTATTTAAATGCTTAACTGGCAACTTGTAATAAACATCTAACTGACTCAGCTACTTCACTTCTTATTCCTGAATGTATATACTCCCCAAGTCCCACTCTTGTTAGGTTGTGCCATAACAGAGTCTGTATTCACATTGCAAACATCTAACTAACTCAACTACTTCACTTCTTATTCCTGAATGTATATACTCCCTAAGTCCCACTCTTATTAGGTAGTGCCATAACAGAGTCTGTATTCACATTGCCTCCTCTTGTTCTTGTATCTCTTTAATACAAACAGATCAAGAAACAGGTTTCTCTAACTAAATTTTCCATTTCTTTCCTATATTATTATCCAGTTCTATCAACTAGAAATGGGGATATTGTTACAAACCATAATTTTATTGTGCCAAAACTCACTTAATTTGATTTCTATTCAAAAACTTATGGAGGACTCCAATTGTTTTGTAACCTGCTCTACTAAAAACTACAAATTTCAGGTTCAAGGAACTGAGAAGATGAACAGACTTACTACGGAGGAAAATGGGCTCTACCAACATGACAAAAGCTAATAGAGTTAAAACTATGAACTTAATATTTTGGAGGGCTTAACTTGTCTCACTCAGCTGAGACTTGCATATTTAAAGAGGAAATAAGTACATGACAAGATATGAAAAGATAGGGTGCAGACTGCAGCCCTTGCACAGCAGAGGAAGAGAGAAAAATAAGAAAGATAATAAAACATATAAAAACACATATTAATCAAACAAATAGATTGTACCATTAAGAGTCAATTATCCTTGTCTTCACTGGCCAAGTCATCTCTCCAACAATAAAAATAAATCGGCTTATATCACTTACATTTTGGTCATCCACCTTTTAGTACCCTTAAAATCTCATGCCCTATTTTATTTCAAGGAGTTGATGTCAGGATGTTTCATTGTGATACTTGTGAACTTGCAAAACACAAGAAAGTGTTTCATTTACACCACCAATTGGACAGCATTGGACTAACTCTACAACTTCAACCTACTAAGGAACAAGCACTTTAAAGCTTGAACTGTGAACAAAGCACAGCCTACCAGTATGGTGAAAAAGAAATTGAATTTCAATTTAATTATGAAGACTGAAAATTGTAAAGAATTGAGCCCCTAAACAATTGTCCATAGAGGCAGCAAGCAAGGATCAACTCTCTTAAAAACTTAAACATCTAGGCCTAGTGCAGAACCTAAGCATTGAGCCATGGCCTTGAAAACCATCAAATTATATGGCTAAAACAACTACAATGAGCTAAAGTTTGGTCAAATAGGACAAATTATATTGCTTTCCCTTCTTTAACATGTATATATTAATGTATTTTTTTCATATATTCTAGCATGCAAAATCTTGTAAAGATATGCTTGATGAAAATGAAAAAACCATAATACATAAACGAAGTTCTTGAGTAGCTTAAATGTCTATCCTTGATACTAGTGTCAATGGATCCTATTCTATTCAACTTACAACTGCATTGTGCCAAATGCCAGCAGAATACACACGCAGGGCAGTCAAATGAGGCAAAGTCTGCAAAAATTCATAATTGAAGGCAACCAGAGCACCAGGAAATAGAATCGCAATGAAGACGGCAATGTACTCTACTTGTATTCCCTCACTGCTTTTCATTGAAAAAGTTAAATCATGAGAATCTAGCTTTCATCATTTCAAGCAAAACTATATTTAAGGTTCTTCATATCTGCACGGTCACATAGTAAATAAAAAAATAACAAAACTTTACAGCTGAAATGATCACTGGAAATACACCCTTACATTTCTTTAAACAACAGGTGTCGCAATTGCAACTGATGCTGAAATATGGTTGACAGCACTATGGAGCACCTTAAATCTATTCATAAAGCCTACATCTAAAACATAATAAACAAATGGCTAAAATATGTTTTTGTAGGTGTCCCTCTTTCATTGGTTCCATTGATGACTACGGGAGTGGGTGATTTCTGGGGGTTAAGAACCTCCACAAAATGCAGAAAGCAAAAAAGCTGCTTATTTTATTAAAAAAACATTTTTTCAACAAAATAATTTTAAACAAATGGGCCCACAATTTGCTTCTTAAAACAAGCAGAAAACTGGTTATTTTATTAAAATAAATAAGTTTAAACAAACGGGCCCAAATTATTCTTACTAATTTGAAAGAAAAAAATATTTGCATAGTATTTATTTAATTTAACTTTTAATTCATAATATATTTTAATATAATATGCCAAAGTTTTTTTAAATATATATAACATAATAATACGTTGAACATATATCTTATAGAATATATATATATCCTAAATAATATATATAAAAATAAATTACTATATATATGGAGTTTTGGTCCTTTTCTCAATGGTTTAAGCCCTCGGTTTTTTTAAATAGGTGGAATTAATCCCTCACCCCTACCTCTATTAACATTTTTGCTAACATGGTTAATGGTTTCCATGTGGCATTTTAAAAATTTAGGGACTAAAAGCAATTTTGACCAAGTCTTTCAGGCCAAAAACACTTTAATGTATATAACAGTGTTTTATTGTAATGTTGTGTGTCTAGAATGACCACACTAAGCCTTTATTTATAATGAGCAAATCAGTATTGATTGCATAGGATCAATCTAATAATGAATAATAAGGACTAAATCACTAATTACTACCTGATAATAAAAAAGAGATAAAGAGTATTTAGTCTAACACTCCCCCTCAAGCTAGAGTATATATGTGATATGAACCAACCTAGTTACAAATGTGGTAAGCCCAATAAAAAAACGAAAGGCGGTTCCAGTCATGTGGTTTCACCAGATAAACATGGCTCGACGGCAGTCAACGAAGGTCAATAGTGGCGAAGGATACTGTTCACCCATGAATAAAGCGCTCTCTAAGGCAGAAAAGTAAGAAAGCAGCGAAGGCCGGAATCGCGATATTGGTGGCGAGTACTCTGCACCGACAAAAAACAGCACAGCCCAGAGGTGGAAAGAAAAAAAGGAAAGGTTGAGGCAATGTTAGCAAGTCTCACATCGCATGCCTCAACTATCTGTTGGGCAACTTCACTTAATGCCAATTAGTTTTAAGCTGAAATCTAACAACGTAATAATGATTTCTTGACACACTTATAAATTATTGAGCAATTCTTCAAGAACCAAAAACACATAAATGATAATTATTTTTAATAAAATAATGTCTTAAATCAATCTAAACCAATTTCTTTTCTCGGGTCTCATCCTTTCTATTATCTAGTCTCTACTACGTTTTTTTTGTGTTCCCTGATGTTGTGTTTATTTTGTCTACAGTTTAAGTGCTCTTCCTTTTTGCTAACTCTCATTTTCCCCTCTGATTGTGTCTCACTTACTTTCACACTTTTTATTCTTTTTATATTTAGTAAAAATGTAGCGGTAAGGTTGTGTCTTGGTGATCGGTTGGTTATAGGTTCGAATCCAGAATCAGTCTCTTTACATATGCAAGGGTAAGGCTGCGTATAATGACCCTCCTCCAAACCTTTGCATAGCGAGGAATACTGGGGTACGCTAGTTTTTTATTAGTAAAAATGTATGTTAATTATTATTATTATTATTATAGTTAAATCATTTAAATAAGAATAATAATAGAGTAAATATGTTTCTAGTTTCTGAAGATTTGGTCAAACTTGGTTTTAGTCCCTACATTTTTTATAGATGGTGATTTTGATCCTTGAACTATTGAAATTAGGTAGAACTAGTCCTTGATGCCACGTGGCTATCGCATGGTAGCCATTAGCCATATCAGCAAAAATGTTAGTGGAGTCAAGGTGGCATCCAATTCCACTTATTTTCAAGAAATCAAAAACAATTACCACTGGGGAAAAAAAGTTGGGGATTAAAACCAAATTTGGTGAATTTTATGGTGTGCCAAGTCAAGTCTATCATATACAATTGTTTTCTAAATCAGCTCTCCCCATAAGATAAAAAATTACTGACCCAACAGGATACAAAATAGGAGAAGTTAATCATATTCTATTAGTGCACCAAATAATTGTTTAAAATCAAGCACGACAATTTATTTTATCCCATCCTAAGCACTAAACATGCCCTAAGAATCCATTCTTAATAGGAACAAAAATAAATATTACGAGATACAAGGTAGTAGTTAATCCATTTGGTTTGTATCAGATTCAGGAAAGAGAATATGTCTAGTTTATGCATTGTAGGTCATCCATTTCTATTTCCTTTTCCCACCTTTAACTATTGTCACTCCATCACTAATATCATTAGCAACTTTTTATCAACAACTTGTTAATTTCTGGAAATTCCATTTATTCTTGGAAATTCCATTTATTCTTGGCTCAAGCTACCGCAGAGATTTTGTGGATTGAAACCACCCTACTCATCAAACTAGGGGTCTCATTCTCTACACTAATCATATACTGTTATAATCAGAGTGCAGTCTCTCCTGCCCACAATCATATTCTCCGTGCTCACACCAAGCTATGGAGATTGATCTGTTCTTTGTTAGAGAGTAAGTTCTTGACAAGCAACTTACTGTTCAGTATATTCCTGCCCATGATCTGTTGGCTGATATTCTTACGAAGCCCCTCTCCCCTACCAGGATATTGTTGTGGGACAAACCCAAGGTGCTTGCAGTCCATTATGAGTCTCACCCACTTCAGGTGGGTGGGTGAATGGGGGCAGTTTAGTATTGTACAAAGAGCAGTTATCTAACTGACTCTGAGGAAGTTATTAAGGTGGTTAGCAGCAAGCTGTTAAGTTAGTTACACAGCTGTCAACAATACAGCTTTATCTATATTCCTGTCAGATTTTAGAGCATTATAAATCTAAGATAGCACCTTTCTTTGTATCAGTTTTTTGAATGTTTAAATAAATGTTGGTTTTTTTCAGGTCTATTAGCACTTGTCAAACCATTAACAATCTGGTCATTCTTGCACTAACTAAATGCTGGTTAATCCAGCAAATATATGCAAGCAGTGCCTTTTTAAATGGTTATCTAGAGGAAGAGATCTACATGACCCCCACCAGGATGTGAATTCTCTAACAATCAGTTAGTGTGCACCCTGCAAAAAGCCATTTATGGGTTTGATCAGGCCCCTAGGGCCTGGTATAAGACAGATTTACCAACACTCTGCTTGGCTTTGGTTTTATTCACAGCAAATGTAATCCTTCATTGCTTCTCTTAAGAAATGCTCCTCATTGCATCTATCTTCTCGTATATGTTGATGATATAATCATCACAGGAAATTATCCATTTTTTATTCAGTCCCTAATTAATAAGGGGAAGGTTATTACTATCTTGGTATTGAGCTTAAATATCTATATAATGGAACCGTGCTGCTTTCTGAAGCAAAATATATTAGAGATTTGCTTCATAAAGCTGGTCTGGCAGAATCCAAAGATATTTCTACTCACATGCTCAGCCCCCTCAATCCACACTGGACAGTTATTAAGCACATTCTAAGATATCTAAAAGGTTCAGTTGAACTTGGAAGCTACTGCAGCCTACTTCTGCTCAATCTCCTCTCTCCTTGGCCGTCTATAGTGATGCAGATTGGGCCTCTCTAATACAGACAATAGGAGGTCCACATCTGGCTCTTCTGTTAATTTGGTGGACCAAGGAAATATGATCTCTTGATGAACCAAATACGAACTTGCTTGAGAGGATAATTTTTTTGTTACACTTTTCACGGCATACTTTTCATTTAACTTCATTTGTGTCAGTTAACAGCTATTTTAGAGGGAATTCTTTGCAGCATAAACAATGAGATTGGCAATCTTTGGCAACTTATTATGCTTTGGTTTTTTACCTTCTTTATTTCTGGTCTCATCACTTGGCAATCTTTGGCATAAAACCTCTTTTCTTATCATGAAATCCAAAACTTTGTGAAATGAAAATTAGTTCATCACTTGATTCATGAACGCATCAAGTAATTTTGAAATTTATTATAAAGGTAATCTGACAATGATCATAACCATTATCAAATTCCATTGTTAAGAAGGAATTCAGTAATTATGACAGCCTTGTAGGTTATGTAAGTAGTATATTGTTTGTGGTGCACCCAAAGTAATAGGTAGGCATCATAAGAGGGATTTGGTAGTTGTAGAGTATTGGCAATATGTCAACATTTGAGCGTAAGACAACATTTGAGAGACTTAATTAATTCCATTCTCAAACTCCTAAATTTTCTCCCAAAACTATATTAAGTTCAATGATTTATTATTAATTTAATAAATGCTGTAATTAAAAAGCACAAAATAGTTTAAGTTCTCACTTGTTCATCTCAATCAAGGATTTGCTTCAGCTTTAGATAAAGTTGTGGAAAAGGAATGCTTTTGACCAGGAGTTCAGTAGAAGGCATGTCCATTTAGTATTCACACATCCACTCACCTAAGATAACTACACATCAAGATGTTTCTTTCTTATGCTTTAGGAGGAAGCAATAGATGAGAGCATCCCAAAGGTTGTCTAACACAGTAACACTAGTTGATATTGATAATGTCACAGTTTCAACAAGAGGCAATAAATGCAAAGACAACTGACCTTGTGGCAGCAACTGCATGACCCAATTCATGCATGAAGACAGATATGATGGTAGAAACACATGCATACCCAGTATCAGCAAGCGATAAACTTAAACCAGGGACCTGCATAAGAGACAGTTATTAAGTTCTTAAGAGCATGACAGAAGAAATATTATTCAACTTTTCCATGTGGTCATTTTTTATTGAAATATATTTTCCTTGTATTTACTATTCCTTTCACAAGAACAAATAACAAATTAATTTAAATTTGTAAAGAAGGAATGAAGTTGCCAACTGAAGGAGGGATGCCAAATAGCAAGGATCTAGCAAAGCTTCCAAGCTTATTGCTGCCGGCACAGAGATGCAATGTTCTGGCTAGTTCCCAAAGGAGAACCTGGGCATGTGTGGCATTATATAAGTTAATTAAAATCCAAGGAGCGAAATAGTTAGAGTAAATTGCATAGAATTGGTCACATTAATAATGCAAAGATGAAGGTTGCACGTATAGTCCCTCCTGAATATGCATTTCCTCAGTCAAATTAGTCCTCATGATACAAATCTCGATAACGAATTTGACTAATGGAATATAAATTCAAGGATTAATTTGACTATTCATATATATATTCAAGGACCTTAACCTTGATTTCTATCATTTAAGAACTAATACGAGGCGTTGTACTGTATCTTTCACGAACTAATTTGACTATAGACTCAAATATTTTAATATGAGAAAGAAATTCAGAAGAAAGTTAGTAGCACACCCTCCAACACACTGTATTACAGGTTAAAATTTATTCTAAACAAAAAAATTAGGAGAGCTAGAGACTCAATTCAGAAACACCAAAACTCTCACCAAAGTGACTCCGAGTACAGCAGAGAGGGCAAACCCAACCCCAATCGAAAACCACACTTTCAAAAACCTGCAACACAAGCCACGCAACTGTAAGAAACACGAAATAACCAAAACAAAAAGCGGAATGGCGCGTGCAGAGGCAGAGAGAGTGACCTGGCGTATCGGCGACCAAAGTGGAAAAGAGGTCTATTAAACGAGCAGATTTTGTAGTCGCAATACCTGCACTTAGTAGGCATTACCCAATGTTTCGGCTTTGGATAAGTTTTGCAAAGACACGCACGAAAAGAAAGTAACCGTCGAAGAAGAGCATTACCAGCAGGAAATGGTGTTGGAAACATTGTGGGAGGAGGAAGAAGCGTGAAGCGGGAGAATAGTGCGGTGTGAGGGCCTCTGAGGCACAAACCTCCTGATTCGCCTAGCTTCGACTTCCATCACTGAAACTGAATCATGGTGTTACTTTTCAGTTGTACCGAAATGGAAGAACGAACACGGAATGTGGAGGTTGTGACCTGTGAGTCCCCGGAGCAAACACGCACAAGGTAGGGGGTTGCTATTCCCCCACAATATAATGGAATCACAATTTTCTTGAAGTTATAATGGAACCATGATTTTATGATTTTTTTTTTTTACACTCCCTTAACATAAGGAAATCTTGATTTCATTGGATGGGAGAAAAACATAACGATAGAATAACATTTTTTTTTTTTTCACAACACAATGAAATCATGATTTCATTCAAGTAAAAAAAAAATAACATCAAAATCATGATTTTGTTGTAATGTTTTTTTACAAAAAATACAAATAAAAAAAATATATTGGTGTTTTTTATTAGTTGAACACTACAACATTACTTTTTTTAGATGTATTGACTAAACACTATTTTTTATTATATTGATGTAGCTCCACTATATTAATGTAACTCCATGTGAAGCTTGTAGACCTTGGATCATCAATGGAGACTTTTGATTCTTGAAGAACGACAACAGAATGGAGTAAGAAGAGAGATGATTAGAGACGTCACTTTAAGAAGAAAATGAGTCAAGAAGAAGCTCACCAACATAGGAAGTCATGGATAAAAACTTGAAGGTAGGAGAAGATGAGTGGAGGAAGAGGAACAAAAGGAGCACCAAATTTTGTGTCTCAAATAAGGTCTGAACTTTGAAGTGTAATTTTCAAATAATCAAAGTTGAAAAAATGCACACACATGACTTCTATTTAAAGCCTAATTGTCACACATAACTAAAGGAAAATTTGAATTTCTATTCAAAATTCACTTGAATTTGAAATTGAATTTGTGAAACCAAATATTGGAGCCAAAATTTCAGTAATTATGATTAGTGAATTTTAGTTATGGTTTAGCCCACTAATCCAAGATCAAGTCCAAGATTCTCCACTAGGTGTGCTTAGGTGTCAAGAGGCATGTAAAACATGAAGGACATGCACAAAGTGTGACTAATGATGTGACAATGGGGTGTAGCAAGCAAATACTCATCTCCCCTCTAAAATTTAATTGGATTGGACTTCTCCCAATTTAATTAAATTTATTTTTCAACACACACATCAAATATTCACTTAATGCATGTGAAATTACAAAACTACCCCTAATACAAAAACTAGTCTAGGTGCCCTAAAATACAAGGGCTGAAAAATCCTACATTTATAGGGTAACCTAACTACATTATGGAGCCCTAAATACAAGGCCCAAAAATAATAAAACCTTAATCTAATATGTACAAAGATAAGTGGGTTCATACTTAGCTCATGGGCCCAAAATCTACCCTAAGACTCATAAGAATCCTAGGGCCTTCTCTTGCATCTCTGACTCAATCTTCTTGGAGTCTTCTATCCAATGCTCTTGGGGGGTAGGATTGCATCAGATAATCTGTCAAAGCACTCCTTGTTACTACCTTCTGAGTGACATAAACAATATCGAACTTCGACAACAAAACCTGTCACCGAGCTATTCTCCCAATTAGGGCAGGCTTTTTGAAGATGTACTTGATTGGGTCCATTTTGGACACCAACCAAGTAGTGTAATTCAACATATACTGCCTTAAACGGTGTGTTTCCCATGCCAAGGCACAACATGTCATTTCTAGTAATGAGTAGTTCATCTCGCACGCCGTGAATTTCTCTTGCTTAAGTAATAAATGGCTCATTCTTTTCTCCTCGAATCATCGTGTTGCCCGAGTACACACCCCATCGACTCATCTAACATTGTCATGTACATAATAAAAGGTCTTCCAGGCACTAATGGCACGAGCATAGGAGGATTCATCAAACACTGTTTAATTCTCTCAAATGCTACCTAATAATCATCGTCCCACTTAACAGACTGATTATTACGCAACAACTTGAAAAGAGGCTCACAAGTGGCAATTAACTGTGATATGAATCTAGCGATGTAATTCAACCTTCCCAAGAACCCACAGATTTTTTTCTCCGTATGTGGCTTGGGCATCTCAAGGATTGCTTTCACCTTATCTGGATCCACCTCTATTCCTCTCTGGCTAACAACAAAACTGAGCAACTTCCCAGATTTTACCCCAAACGTGCACTTCGTGGGATTCAATCTCAACTTATATTTACGTAGCCGCTCAAATGACTTCCGCAAATTGATTAAGTGCTCTTCCTTCATTCTTGATCTTGCAATCATGTCATCTACGTAGACCTCGATCTCCTTATGCATCATGTCATGGAGCAATGCCACCATGGCCCGTTGATATGTCGCCCTAGCATTTTTTAGCCTAAACGACATCACCTTATAACAAAAGGTTCCCCACAGCGTAATGAAAGTCGTCTTCTCCATGTTCTCTAGTGCCATCTTTATCTGATTATATCTTGAAAACGCATCCATGAAAGAGAATAAGACAAAACGAGTTGTATTATCCACCAAAACGTCAATGTGCGAGGAAAATCATCCTTTGGACTGGCTCGATTTAGATCTCGATAGTTCATGCACATTTGCACTTTTCCATCCTTTTTTGGGACTGGCACAATGTTAGCAACCCACTCCGGATACAGGGCAATGACTAAAAAACCTAAATCAAATTGTTTCTTCACCTCTTCTTTTTATCTTTAGGGACATCTCAGGCTTCATTCTCCTCAATTTCTATTTCATCGGGGAGCATCCAGGATTCAACGATAACCTGTGTTGCACAATTTCTGAGTTCAAACTAGGCACATCCTGATAAGACCAAGCGAAAATTTCTTGGTAGTCTCACAATGAGGCCACCACCTCTTCTCGGACGTTAGCTGACTTAACTCTTTTTAATGTAGATGGAGAAGCCGATTTGAGGACAAATCCTTTTGAAGAGGGAGAGAGTGATGAGGACAAGACAAGGAATAAGGGCAAGGAACCTTTAGAAGGACTTAGAGGACCTATGGCAAGGGCTAGAACAAAGAAGGCCAAGGAAGCTCTTCAACAAGTGTTAACCATGCTATTTGAATTTAGGCCCACGTTACAAGTGGAGAAGCTTCGAATTGTCAATTGCACCATGTTCCAAGAAGAGTAGAGGGTGCCACTTTTGTTGAGTTGTTTTATTAGCATTTTGTTAGTTGAAATAAAGGCCCAAACTTGTGTTAAAGTGGCTGCCAATTCTCTTTGGATTTGCACCACCTATGGGCTTGTTTTAATTTAAAGAAATTAAGGTTTAATAAGGTGAAAACTCTAGGATTGTGGCTGTCTCTTGGCTGACCAAGGAGTTGCACAATTTTCCATATGTTTTTGTGTCTTAATTCTAGTTTTAATTAGGTATAATGACACCATCAATTGTTGTTATTAATTCTAGTTTTAATTAGGTTTAATGACACCATCAATTGTTCTTATTGGTGATCATTTCATCTTCTCACTTGTGTAACCAACTTGATGTCATTCCTATTTATAGGCTGCACATTTTATAATAAAAAAAACAGACCTTGAATTGAGTTTTAATCACCTTCTAAAGTGTGAGAGTGGATCTCCTTAGTTACTTGAGTGATTCAAGAAATTGGTTTATCAAGGAACACCACCTTGTGTGTGACACCAATTCCGGAGGAGAGATTCTTCCAACCACCTTTTCATTCTCCTTATCCATTATATTTTCTAAATTTCATATAAGTAAAAAAAATAGAAAGAAAAACCTTTGAAGATCCATCCTCAACCCTTGTGCAAATGGGTTTACATCATTTTGGTATCAGAGCTCCGGTTTAAGGATTTTTCAAGACTGCTTGGGTTGAAATTTCTTGGTAGCATCCTTTTAATTTCTTACTTGTCATTTTTATATTACCTTGTTCATGCTACTTTTTTTATTGAGGCTGAACCATTGCAAAAATTAGGCCTTTAATTTCTTATTGAAAAAAAATAAACTTATTTAAAAAAAATATTTGGGCTGAATGGTTCATGCTATAATAGCTTTGAAAAATTCTTGAAGGTAATATAATTGGTTGTTAGAAGGTTTGAATTACCAAATTATGAAGTTTAATTCCTTCAAAAAAAAAATCCCATTGTGTAGTTGCTAGAATTTTTTGTCCTTGTTCTAAGCCTTTGTTAGCCTAACCCTAAGCCTTTTCCTTGTCACAAATTGGTTGTTGAACTTTTTGTAAACATTATCTTGCATTGCTTTAGAACTCAAGGAGAATTCTAGAGTGGAAAAAGGCAAGAGTATACAAATGTTTTTTTTTAAAAAAAAGCCATATTTGAGATATATACTCGAGTGTGGTGAGGTTCTATTTTCTTTATAACTGTTATTATTTTTATTTTGAACATGTCGGGTGGTGGTGGATATCAATTGGATGAGGCACAAAGATTCTTGTTGGATGCTCTCAATGCTCAAATGCAAAGACTATTGAGAGAGAGTTGTATGAAAGAATTGAGCGATTAGAGAATCGTGAATGTCATGAGGAAGAAAGGAGAGGAGGAAATAGTGGTGGTCCAAGGCCAAACCTAATTGAAGGAGTCAAGCTCAACATTCCTCCCTTTAAAGGCAAAAGTGATCCGGAGGCATATTTGGAGTGAGAGCTCAAGATAGAGCATATCTTCTCATGCAACACCTATGAAGAGGCCCAAAAATTGAAGCTAGCAGCCGCAGAATTCTCGGATTATGCTCTTGTGTGGTGGAACAAATTGCAAAGGGAGAGAGCTAGAAATGAGGAGCCTTTGGTGGAAACTTGGGTTAAGATGAAAAGGATCATGAGGAAGCGGTATGTGCCGACAAGCTATACTAGGGACTTAAAAATCAAACTTCAAAAGTTGTCCCAAGGTAGCAAAGGCGTTGAGGAATACTATAAAGAAATGGAGGTGCTCATGATTCAAATAGAAGAGGATGAAGAGGTAACTATGACTAGATTTCTTAATGGTTTAAATAGTGATATCCGTGATGTTGTTGAGCTGCAGGAATTTGTTGAAATGGAGGATTTGCTTCACAAAGCAATTCGAGTAGAACAACAATTGAAGAGGAAAGGTGTGGCCAAAAGGAGTTCCACTAATTACGGTTCTTCTAGTTGGAAGGACAAGGGTAAAGGGGTTGCCACCTCTATTGCAACATCTATACCATCAAAAACTCCTCCAAAATTCCAAGAACAATCCTCAAAAAAGAGTCAGGATGTGAAGTGCTTTTGGTGCCAAGGCTTGGGACATTATGCATATGAGTGCCCTAACAAGAAAGCCATGATTCTTAGAGATGGAGAGTACATTAGTGAGTCCGAAGTTGAAAAGGGAAAAGAGAGTGAGGATGATGAGGATGAAGTGGAGAAAACACCAGAGGGAGAATTGTTGATGATTAGGCGGTTACTTGGCCATCAATTGAAGTCTATGGAGTCAAAGAGAAAACATTTTCCACACTAGATGTTTGATCAATGGAAAAGTTTGCATGATGATCATTGATGGATGGAGTTGTACCAATGTGACAAGTGCAAGACTTGTGTCTAAATTGAATTTAGTCACAAAACCACATCCTAGGGCGTATAAGCTTCAATGGCTTAGTGAGGATGGAGAGGTGCAAGTAATGAAGCAAGTGGAGTTGGATATTTCCATTGGAAAGTACAATGATAAGGTATGTTGTTCCTATGGAGGCCAGCCACTTAATCTTGGGGAGACCATGGCAATTTGATAAGAGGGCTAATCATGATGTTCACCAACAAGATCTCTTTCACGTATCAAGGCAAAAAGATAGTGCTCAAACCATTGAGTCCACAAGAAGTGTGTGAGGATCAAAGAAAAATGAGAGAGAAATTTCTTCAAGAAAAAAGAGAAAAAGAAAAAGAGAGTCAAACACTTGAGAGTTCAAAAAGTGAGGACAAAAAGAGGAAAACACAAGAGAGGAAAAAGATGAGTGAAACACTTGAAGTGAGGGAGAATTTTCTAGCTACAAGAGGAGAGGTCAAAGGGTTGTTTCATTCAAAACAACCCTTATACTTGTTGATTTGCAAAAATTATGTTTTGACCACTAACACTTTTGACAACTTTGAATTGCCTTCTAGTGTGAAAACTCTTTTGCAGGAATTTGAGAAGGTGTTTCCATCAAGTGTTCCAAGTAGGTTGCCACCATTGAGGGGAATTGAGCGTCAAATTGATCTCGTGCCGAGAGCTTCTTTGCCTAATAGGCCAACTTATAGGAGCAACCCTCAAGAGACCAAGGAGATCCAAAGACAAGTGGAGGAATTCATTGGTAAGGGATGGGTAAGAGATAGCATGAGTCCATGTTCTGTCCTGGTAATTTTGGTTGCAAAAAAAGATGGTTCTTGGAGGATGTGCTCCGATTGTAGACCTTTCAACAATATTACCATTAAATATAGGTATCCAATACCTAGACTTAATGATTTGCTTGATGAATTGCATGGTGCTTGTTTCTTTTCCAAAATTGATTTGAAAAGTGGTTACAATCAAATAAGGATTAAAGAAGGAGATGAATGTAAAACCGCTTTCAAAACTAAATATGGATTATACGAATGGTTGGTTATGCCTTTCGGTTTGACTAATGCACCAAGCACTTTTATGAGATTAATGAACCATGTTTTGAAAGAATTCATTGGTAAATTTGTAGTGGTGTACTTTGATGATATCCTTGTTTATAGCACAACCCTTGATTTGCATGTTGCACACTTAAAATCGGTGTTGTGTGTGCTTAGGAAGGAACAATTGTATGCTAACCTTGAAAAATTCATTTTTTTGCAAAGACCATGTTGTGTTTCTTGGTTTTGTAGTGAGTTCCAAAGGGGTTCAAGTTGATGAAGAAAAGGTCAAGGCTATCCAAGAGTGGCCTACACCTAAAAGTGTGACCGAGGTGAGAAGTTTTCATGGCCTAGTAAGTTTTTATAGGCAATTTGTGAAGGATTTTAGTACCTTGGCAACACCTTTGAATGAGGTAATTAAGAAAAATGTTGTTTTCAAATGGGGGTAGAAACAAGAAGAAGCTTTCAATGCTCTTAAGCAAAAGTTAATTAATGTCCCCATACTTGCTTTGCCAAATTTTTCAAAATTTGTTGAAATTGAATGTGATGCTTCAAATGTTGGGATTGGGGCTGTATTGTTACAAGAAGGCCATCCAATTGCTTATTTTAGTGAAAAATTAAGTGGTCCTACCCTTAACTATTCTACTTATGATAAGGAGTTATATGCCTTAGTGAGAGCGTTGAAAACATGACAACACTATCTTTATCCCAAGGAGTTTGTGATCCATAGTGACCATGAGTCCCTAAAATACTTAAAGGGACAAGGTAAGCTAAACAAAAGGCATGCCAAATGGGTGGAATTTTTTGAGCAATTTCCTTATGTTATTAAACATAAAAAGGGAAAAGGAAATATTGTTGCGGATGCCTTGTCAAGGAGGCACTTTTTGCTTTCTATGCTTGAAACAAAAATGATTGGATTTGATTGCTTGAAAGAAATGTATGAAGGAGATGACACCTTTGGTGAAATCTTCAAAAGTTGTGAAAAGTTTTCTAAAGATGGTCTTTATAGATATGATGGCTACCTTTTCAAAGAAAATAAATTATGTGGGCCCAAGTGTTATACTAGAAACTTGCTTGTGTGTGAAGCCCATGAAGGTGGGTTGGTGGGGCATTTTGGGGTCCAAAAGACCTTAGATACATTGAAAGAGCATTTTTATTGGCCTAACATGAAGAAATATGTGCAGAAATTTTGTGAGCGTTGTATTGTTTGCAAAAAGGCCAAGTCAAAGGTAATGCCTCATGGTTTGTATACCCCTTTACCAATTTTGGATTCTCCATGGATTGATTTATCAATTGACTTTGTTTTAGGGCTGCCTAGAACAAGTAATGGTAAGGATTCCATATTTGTTGTTGTTGATAGGTTTTCTAAAATTGCTCATTTTATTCCTTGTAGGAAATTTGATGATGCTAATCATGTGGCGGATTTATTCTTCAAAGAAGTGGTGAAACTCCATGGATTACCAAGAAGCATTGTTAGTGATAGGGACTCCAAGTTCCTAAGCCATTTTTGGAGGACCTTATGGGGGAAGTTGGGTACTAAGCTACTATTTTCTACTACTTGTTACCCTCAAATGGAGGGACAAATGGAGGTCGTGAATAGGACTTCGGGTACCTTGCTAAGGACCATTTTGAAAAAGAATCTTAAAAATTGGGAAGTTTGCTTACCTCACATTGAATTTGCTTATAATAGGGTTGTGTGTAGCACCACTAGTTGTTCTCCTTTTGAGGTTGTTTATGGTTTCAATCCACTAACTCCTCTTGATTTGTTGCCAATGCCTAATATTTCAGTTTTTAAGCATAAGGAAGGACAAGCCAAAGCGGACTATATGAAAAAGCTCCATGAAAGAGTCAAGGCCCAAATTGAAAAGAGGAATGAGAGCTATGCTAAACAAGCAAACAAGGGGCGCAAAAAGGTTGTTTTCCAACCCAGAGATTGGGTTTGGGTTCACATGAGAAAGGACAGGTTTCCGGAGCAAAGGAAATCCAAGCTTCAACCAAGAGGGGATGGTCCATTGCAAGTACTTGAAAGGATAAATGACAATTCGTACAAAATTGAATTGCCCGGTGAGTATAATGTGAGTACTACATTTAATGTGTCTGACTTAACTCTTTTTGATGTAGATGGAGAAGCCGATTTAAGGACAAATCCTTTTGAAGAGGGAGAGAGTGATGAGGACAAGGCAAGGAATAAGGGCAAGGAACCTTTAGAAGGACTTAGAGGACCTATGGCAAGGGCTAGAACAAAGAAGGCCAAGGAAGCTCTTCAACAAGTGTTAACCATGCTATTTGAATTTAGGCCCACGTTACAAGTGGAGAAACTTCGAATTGTCAATTGCACCATATTCCAAGAAGAGTAGAGGGTGCCACTTTTGTTGAGTGGTTTTATTATCATTTTGTTAGTTGAAATAAAGGCCCAAACTTGTGTTAAAGTGACTATCAATTCTCTTTGGATTTGCACCACCTATGGGCTTGTTTTAATTCAAAGAAATTAAGGTTTAATAAGGTGAAAACTCTAGGATTGTGGCTGCCTCTTGGCTGACCAAGGAGTTGCACAATTTTCCATATGTTTTTGTGTCTAAATTCTAGTTTTAATTAGGTATAATGACACCACCAATTGTTGTTATTAATTCTAGTTTTAGTTAGGTTTAATGACACCATCAATTGTTCTTATTGGTGATCATTTCATCTTCTCACTTGTGTAACCAACTTGATGTCATTCCTATTTATAGGCTGCACATTTTCTAATAAAAAACAGACCTTGAATTGAGTTTTAATCACCTTCTAAAGTGTGAGAGTGAATCTCCTTAGTTACTTGAGTAATTCAAGAAATTGGTTTATCAAGGAACACCACCTTGTGTGTGACACCAATTCCAGAGGAGTGATTCTTCCAACCACCTTCTTCATTCTCCTTATCCATTCTAATTTCTAAATTTCATACAAGTAAAAAAAAATAGAAAGAAAAACCTTTGAAGATCCATCCTCAATCCTTGTGCAAATGGGTTTACATCACATTGTCCACGAACTCCAATGCTTGGAAAGCTGTTTCAAGAGATTCCTCCGCCGCCTTAACATAGGGAATAGTAGATGGGCAACTAACTAATATATCCTCTTCTCCCAAGACTATGATGAGCTGGCCTCCTACCAAAAACTTTAATTTTTGGTATAGGGTTGATGGGACCACCCCAGTAGAATGTGGCCTTGGCATGAAACACAATCAATTAATTCATATTCATCATCTCTTTCAATCATTTTATCTTTCAATCTAACTTTCAACATCTTCTTTCATTTCTTTTAGAACTTTCTCTTCATCTTTCTAAAAGTTTTTGTTCAAAACTTTTTCTTCCAAGAAAAGTTCTTTGTTCAAAAACTTGTGTTATTCATCTTTTTCATTCCCTTCTCCCTTTGCCAAAAAGAATTCGCCAAGGACTAACCGCCTGAATTCTTTTTGTGTCTCTCTTCTCCCTTTTCCAAAAGAACGAAGGACTAACCGCCCGAATTCTTTTGTGTCTCCCTTCTCCCTTGTCAAAGAATTCAAAACGACACAGTCTGAGAATTCTTTTGATTCTTCCCTTTCCCTAAAACAAAAGATTTCAAAGAACTAACCGCCTGAGAATTCTTTTGTTTCCCCCTTCACAAAGTTTCAAAGGACTAACCACCTGAGAACTTTGTCTTAACACATTGGAGGGTACATCCTTTGTGGTACAAGTAGAGGGTACATCTACTTGGGCTGTTGACTAAGAACAAGAGAGGGTACATCTCTTGTGGATCAATTCTAGTGGAGGGTACATCCACTAGGTTGTTCAAAGAGAACAAGGGAGGGTACATCCCTTGTGGATCTTTGCTTGTAAAAGGATTTTTACAAGGTTGAAAAGAAATCTCAAGGACCGCAGGTCGCTTGGGGACTGGATGTAGGCACGGGTTGTTGCTGAACCAGTATAAAACTCTTGTGTGTTTGTCTCCTTCTTCCCTACTCTTTTAATTTCCGTTGTGCACTTTAATTCTTGCTTTTACTTTTGGTTAAGTTTCTTTTCTATTCTTTATTTTCTTAACAACATAGTAAAATCCTAAGAAGGGTAATTTTTAATTAGTAAAGGTCTAGTAATAATTAATTCAACCCCCCCTTCTTAATTATTTTCGAGGCCACTTGATCCAACAGAGCATTATCATATCTCTTTGATTGACTCATTGTCTTTCTTGGACAGGTTTTGCAGCTGCATTCTTTCTGGTGCCATGTCAAAGTTGTATTGGTATTGCCTAATGAAAGTATCCATCAGATCCCTCCAAGAGTGAATCCGAGAGGGTTCCAGGTTAGTATACTAGATAATAGCTGCCCCAACCAGACTTTCTTGAAATAAATGCATCAACAACTTCTCGTCCTTCGCATAAGCCTCCATCCTTTTGCAATACATCCTTAGGTGGTTCTTAGGGCAAGTGGTTTCTTTGTATTTATCAAAATCTGTCACCTTGAACTCTTTAGGGGAATAGTCACATCGGGTACCAAACAACTCTGACATGTCGGCAAAACCATAACTTCCCCTTCCTTCGATGGTGTGTAACCTCTCCTCTATATGCTTAATCTTTTCCTTCTCAAATACTACGAGAGATCCTTCTCCTCTCACGAAATGCAAGGGTTGTGATAATGGGCGATATTGAGAGGCTCTAGGAGTGTTCAGCATAGGGACGCCAAAAAATGCATGCCCTTCAATGGTATATCCTAGATGGGGCCCGAAACCAGTTATAACGTGGTTTATGGGAGCTTCTGGTGCCTTCTCCCTAGCATTAGAGTTATAGGCTTGAGTCTAATCGGGTTGAGTTTGATGATTCTCAGTACAAACAAGGATAAGATTAGTAACATTCTCGGCGAGCACCTGTACAACTATGGGTGGTGTATAGTTAGGAGGCAGACCATATGATGGAAAAGTATATCTATTGAGGCCCACGATATATCGAGGCGCATGATATATCGAGACACTCGAAAAATTCATGGGTGGTGTATAGTTATTGAGGCCCATGATATATCATGGGTGGTGTATAGTTATTGAGACCCATGATATATCGAGACGCTCGAAATTGAACAACAGAAGCTCTCGAGAAATTCAAATGGTCATAACTTTTCACCTGGATGTCCGATTCAGGCGCATAATATATTGAAACACTCAAAATTAAACTTAGAAGCGCAAGGAAAATTCAAACGGCCATAACCTTTGACTCAGATGTCCAATTCTTGTCAATAATATATCGAGACGCTCGAAATTGAACACGAAAGCTCTAAGCAAAATCAAACGGCCATAACTTTTGACTCGGGTGTATCATTAAGGCCCATGATATATCGAGACGCTAGAAATTGAACACCGAAAGTTCCCGGGAAACTCAAATGGTAATAAATTTTCACTCGATTGTCCGATTCAGGCGCATAATATATCGAAACGCTCGAAAATAATCATGGAAGCACAAGGAAAATTCAAACGGCCATAACTTTTGACTCGAATGTCCGATTCTTGTCCATAATATATCGAGACGCTTGAAATTGAACACGAAAGCTCTAGGCAAAATCAAATGCCCATAACTTTTGACTCGGGTGTATCATTGAGGCCCATGATATATCGAGATGCTCGAAATTGAACATCGAAAGTTCTCGAGAAACTCAAACGGTAATAACTTTTCACTTGGATGTCCGATTAAGGCGTATAATATATCAAAACGTTTAAAATTAAACATGGAAGCGCAAGGAAAATTCAAACAGCCTTAACTTTTGACTCGGGTGTCCGATTCATGCCAATAATATATCGAGATGCTCGAAATTCAAGACAAAAGCTCTAAGCAAATTCGAACGGCCTTAACTTTTGACCCGAGTGTATGATTGAGGCCCATGATATATTGAGACACTCGAATTTGAACAACGGAAGCTCTCGGAGAATTCAAATGGTCATAACTTTTTATTCGGATGTCCGATTTAGGCACATAATATATCGAGAAACTCGAAATTAAACATGGCAGCGTATGGAAAATTCAAACGCCCATAACTTTTGACTCGGATATCCAATTCAGGCCAATAATATATCAAGACGCTCGAAATTGAACACGAAAGCTCTAAGCAAATTCGAACAGCCATAACTTTTGACTAGGGTATATGATTGAGGCTCATGATATATCGAGACACTCGAAATTGAAGAAAATAAGCTCTCAGGAAATTCAAATGGTCATAACTTTTCACATGGATGTCCAATTTAGGCACATAATATATCGAGACGCTTGAAATTAATCATGGAAGCGCAAGGAATATTCAAACGGCCATAACTTTTGACTCAGATATACGATTCATGCCAATAATATATCGAGACGCTCGAAATTGAATATGAAAGCTCAGAGCAAATTCGAACGGCCATAAATATTGACTCGTGTGTATTATTGAGGCCCATGATATATCAAGACGCTCGAATTGAACAACGGAAGCTCTCGGGAAATTCGAATGGTTATAACTTTTCACTTGAATGTCCAATTCAGACGCATAATATATTGAAATGCTCGAAATTAAACATGGAAGCACAAGCCAAATTCAAACGGCCATAACCTTTGACTCAGATGTCCGATTCAATCCAACAATATATCAAGACGCTCGAAATTGAACACGAAAGCTCTGAGCAAATTCGAACGGTCATAACTTTTGACTCGGGTGTGTGATTGAGGCCCATGACATATCGAGACGCTCGAAATTGAACAACAGAAGCTCTTTGAAAATTGAAACGATTATAACTTGTCACTCTGATGTCTGATTCAGGAGCATAATATATCGAGACGCTCGAAATTAAACGTGGAAGTGCAAGGCAAATTCAAATGGCCACAACTCCGATTCAGGCCAATAATATATCAAGACGCTCGAAATTGAACAAGAAAACTCTCAGTAAATTTGAATGGCCACAACTTTTGACTCAGGTGTATAATTGAGGCGAATGATATATCGAGACCCTCGAAATTGAACAAGGGAAGCTCTTGTGAAATTCAAATTGACATAACTTTTAACTCGGATGTCCGATTCAGGCGCATAATATTTCTAGATGCTCGAAATTAAACATGGAAGCGCAAGGAAAATTCAAAGGTGATAGCTTTTCACTCGGATGTCCGATTCAAGCCTATATTATATCGAGACGCTCGAAATTGAACATGAAAGCTCTTGGCATCGAACATTTTCTAATGGACTTCATCCAAATATTATTCAGGGATTGAATAAAAAATACAATAGACGACATCGACCGTTGTAAAGCCACGACTGATATTTTGCAGCCAACATTGCGCAATTTTTTTTACAAACGTTGCCCGATAATATTTTTTTACGGTAGAGGTCGCTTTTTTGTTCGCTGTTGCCGTAAAAATTTACAATGTAGGTCGGCTAGGTTTATTAGTTCGAGCTCAACCGAAGTTGTGCTGTGGCCGACACCGGCTTGTTTTCTTTTGCTTGGCAAGGAAAACATTAGCCAACCTCGGAAAAAAAAACATGTAGGATTCACCGATACTGATCGGAAAAAATGCTAGCCGACGTCGGCCAGGAAAGATGACCGATCGAGGTTTAAAAAAGAAACATCACAGGATTACGCGGATCGAACATTTTCTAATAGACATCATCCAAATATTATTCAGGGATTGAATACAAAATACAATAGACGACATCGGCCGTTGTAAAGCCACGACTGATATTTATCAGCCAACATTGCGAAATTTTTTTGACAAACGCTGGCCGATAATATTTTTTTACGGTAGAGGATGCTTTTTTGTTCGGTGTTGCCGTAAATATTTACAATGTAGGTCGGCAAGGTTTATTCGTTCGAGCTCAACCGAAGTTGCGTTGTGGCCGACACCGGCTTGTTTTCATTTGCTTGGCAAGGAAAACATTAGCCAACCTCGGCAAAAACACATGCAGGATTCACAGATACTGATCGGAAAAAATGCTAGCCGACGTCGGCCAGGAAAAATGACCGATTGAGGTTTAAAAAAGAAACATCACCAGATTACGCGGATCGAACATTTTCTAATAGACATCATCCAAATATTATTCAGGGATTGAATACAAAATACAATTGACGACATCGGCCGTTGTAAAGCCACGACTGATATTTTTCAGCCAACATTACGCAATTTTTTTGACAAACGCTGGCCGATAATATTTTTTCACGGTAGAGGATGCTTTTTTGTTCGGTGTTGCCGTAAATATTTACAATGTAGGTCGGCTAGGTTTATTCGTTCGAGCTCAACCGAAGTTGTGTTTTGGATGACACCGGCATGTTTTCATTTGCTTGGCAAGGAAACATTAGCCAATCTCGGCAAAAACAAATGCAGGATTCACCGATACTGATCGGAAAAAATTGATGAGAATCATGAAACTGGCCAAATACAGGCTAAAGGCCCAAGTGGAGAAGGACGAAGGCCCAAGTGGAGAAGGACAAAGCCCCCGAGTGGAGAAGGATGAAGGCCCAAGTGGAAAAGGATGAAGGCCCAGAGGCAGAGACACTATCAAGACTATTAATTGTTGCTGAAGGCCCAGATTAATTTGAAGGCCCAAGTTAAATATGTTTTTTAGTTATAATTTTTATTTATTGTAATTTTGGCCCAACCTGTTAAGAAGGCCCATGTCTATTTTTATCTTTTTGTTCAGATACACTATAAGTATTGGTTTTTGTTTTGAATAAAAGAAAACTTTTGGCATTTGATAAAATTGGGTGAGAGTTTCTCTCTAGGTTCCTTGTTGAACCAATTATCAGACTTATCAAGGTAATCCTTGTGGCGTCTACCCTGACTTATCTTCCTTCACTGGAAGTGGCGTCTACCCAGACTTATCTTCCTTCACTGGAAGTGGCGTCTACCCTGACTTATCTTCCTTCACCGGAAGTGGCGTCTACCCTGACTTAGCTTCCTTCACCGGAAGTGGCGTCATCCAAAACCTCCGTAGCCTGTATCAAACGATCCGCCCCGTAAGGTTCACATCATCTGGTATCAGAGCTTCGGCTCTTGATACAGGTTCTATCCTATCCTATCCTATTTTTTTTTCTTTGTAATTTGTCTAGGTTCGTGTTTTTGTCCTTGTTCTGTTATTTGCGTTCTTGTTTACATCTTGTTTCGTTTTTGTTTGCGTCTTGTGTTCTGTTATTTTCGTTCTTGTTCTTGTCACGTCCTTGTTCTTGTTTCTTGTGTCTTTCACACTGTGTCAAAAAAAAATTGCAAAAAAAATTTGAAAAAAAAAGTGGGTGTTTGATCTTTGAACACGAAATTGAGGCATTTAGAGGTGTTTTTTTTTAAAGAAAATCGTGGAACAAATCCCCTTATCTAGATTCTCCTCTGAATTCTGAGCGTTTTGATATATAGTGGGCCTCAAACAGACAACCGTAGCAAAAGTTATGAGCATTTGAAGTTTAGTTGTCATATCTGTTATCTTATCTGTTATCCTATCTGTTATCTTATTTGTTATCATATCTGTTATCCAAATTAAATCTAATTTGTTATCCCAAATCTGATCTATTATCCAAATCAAATCAAATCAAAAAAATTTATCCAAATCAGATTTGTTATCCAAATCTAATCTGTTATCCAAATCAAATCCAATCTGCTATCCAAATCAAGTCCAAGTTGTTATCCCAAATCAAATCTGTTACTCTGATAATTCTATTGTCTTTCCTTTTATTTTATATTACCTTGTGTGTCTAATTCGGTCTATCCAGGAACTTAAGAGGGAGTGAGTGGTAAAAGGCAAGAGTGAAAACATCACACAAAAGCCTATATTGAGAGCATCAAACACGAGTGAACTACCATCAAAGAGAGAAACCACGTGAGTAGAGTGTGGTGAGGTCCTGAATTTTTATTTTTTTTAATTTACTGAAAAATTCTTTGTTCCTTAATCATGGCAAGAACTGGTGACAATGGTGGTATATATCATCAACTGGACGAATCTCAGCGCTTATTTCTGGACGCGTGGACTATACAAATGCAACGTTTGTTGAACCGTAACAAAGAAGAGCCCTACAGACGAATAGTCAAATCTTCCTCGTTTACTCTTAAACCTCTATCCCCTAGAGAAGCGTGTGATGACCAAATCAGAATGAGAGAAAAGAGAGAACAAGAGAAAGAAAATAGTGAGGCTCCACAAAGGAATATGAAAAAGAAGAGTGATACACCCGAGGAAGAGAGTGATACACATCAGAGAAAATTTAATTATTTTGCAGAGGCAAGTGAAGTGAGGAAAGTGTTACCTGCTCATGAACCACTCAATCTACAGTATTGCAAAGACAGTAAAATTTCTACTGATAATTCTAATGAGTTTACTATTTCTATTTCTCCTAGTGTTCAACCCTTATCGCAGGAATTTAAAAATGTCTTTCCTAAGGAGATTCCTCATGGACTGCCACCTTCAAGAGGCATAGAACATCAAGTTGATCTCCTCCCCGGAGCTTCATTGCCTAACAAGACAACTTACAAAAGCAATCCCCAAGAGACTCAACGTAAGGATGCACATGCCAAAGTTAAGTATGTGAAAAGATTGTATGACCAAGTGAAGGTGCAAATTTCAAAGAAGAATGAAAGCTATGTCAAGCAAGCCCACAAGAAAAGGAAGGAAGTGGTACTTGAACCCGGTGATGATCCTGAACATTTGAGGACAAATGTTTTCCAAGAAGGAGGGAATGATGAGAATCATGAAACTGGCCAAATACAGGCTAAAGGCCCAAGTGGAGAAGGACGAAGGCCCAAGTGGAGAAGGACAAAGCCCCCGAGTGGAGAAGGATGAAGGCCCAAGTGGAAAAGGATGAAGGCCCAGAGGCAGAGACACTATCAAGACTATTAATTGTTGCTGAAGGCCCAGATTAATTTGAAGGCCCAAGTTAAATATGTTTTTTAGTTATAATTTTTATTTATTGTAATTTTGGCCCAACCTGTTAAGAAGGCCCATGTCTATTTTTATCTTTTTGTTCAGATACACTATAAGTATTGGTTTTTGTTTTGAATAAAAGAAAACTTTTGGCATTTGATAAAATTGGGTGAGAGTTTCTCTCTAGGTTCCTTGTTGAACCAATTATCAGACTTATCAAGGTAATCCTTGTGGCGTCTACCCTGACTTATCTTCCTTCACTGGAAGTGGCGTCTACCCAGACTTATCTTCCTTCACTGGAAGTGGCGTCTACCCTGACTTATCTTCCTTCACCGGAAGTGGCGTCTACCCTGACTTAGCTTCCTTCACCGGAAGTGGCGTCATCCAAAACCTCCGTAGCCTGTATCAAACGATCCGCCCCGTAAGGTTCACATCAAAAATGCTAGCCGACGTCGGCCAGGAAAGATGACCGATCGAGGATTAAAAAAGAAACATCACCGGATTACGCGGATCAAACATTTTCTAATAGACATCATCCAAATATTATTCAGGGATTGAATACAAAATACAATTGACGACATCGGCCGTTGTAAAGCCACGACTGATATTTTTCAGCCAACATTGCGCAATTTTTTTGACAAACGCTGGCCATTAATATTTTTTCACGGTAGAGGATGCTTTTTTGTTCGGTGTTGCCGTAAATATTTACAATGTAGGTCGGCAAGGTTTATTCGTTCGAGCTCAACCGAAGTTGCGTTGTGGCCGACACCGGCTTGTTTTCATTTGCTTGGCAAGGAAAACATTAGCCAACCTCGGCAAAAACACATGCAGGATTCACAGATACTGATCGGAAAAAATGCTAGCCGACGTCGGCCAGGAAAAATGACCGATTGAGGTTTAAAAAAGAAACATCACCAGATTACGCGGATCGAACATTTTCTAATAGACATCATCCAAATATTATTCAGGGATTGAATACAAAATACAATTGACGACATCGGCCGTTGTAAAGCCACGACTGATATTTTTCAGCCAACATTACGCAATTTTTTTGACAAACGCTGGCCGATAATATTTTTTCACGGTAGAGGATGCTTTTTTGTTCGGTGTTGCCGTAAATATTTACAATGTAGGTCGGCTAGGTTTTTTGGTTCGAGCTCAACCGAAGTTGTGTTTCGGCCGACACCGGCATATTTTCATTTGCTTGGCAAGGAAAACATTAGCCAATCTCGGCAAAAACACATGCAGGATTCCCCGATACTGATCGGAAAAAATGCTAGCCGACGTCGGCCAGGAAAGATGACCGATCGAGGTTTAAAAAAGAAACATCACCGGATTACGCGGATCGAACATTTTCTAATAGACATCATCCAAATATTATTCAGGGATTGAATACAAAATACAATTGACGACATCGGCCGTTGTAAAGCCACGACTGATATTTTTCAGCCAACATTGCGCAATTTTTTTGACAAACGCTGGCCATTAATATTTTTTCACGGTAGAGGATGCTTTTTTGTTCGGTGTTGCCGTAAATATTTACAATGTAGGTCGGCTAGGTTTTTTCGTTCGAGCTCAACCGAAGTTGTGTTTTGGCCGACACCGGCTTGTTTTCTTTTGCTTGGCAAGGAAAACATTAGCAAACCTCGGCAAAAACACATGCAGGATTCACCAATACTGATCAGAAAAAATGCTAGCCGACGCCGGCCAGGAAAGATGACCGATCGAGGTTTAACAAAGAAACATCACCGGATTACGCGGATCGAACATTTTCTAATAGACATCATCCAAATATTATTCAGGGATTGAATAAAAAATACAATAGACGAAATCGGCTGTTGAAAAGCCACGACTGATATTTTTCAGCCAACATTGCGCAATTTTTTTGACAAATGCTGGCCGATAATATTTTTTCACGGTAGAGGATGCTTTTTTGTTCGGTGTTGCCGTAAATATTTACAATGTAGGTCGGCTAGGTTTTTTCGTTCGAGCTCAACCGAAGTTGTGTTTTGGCCGACACCGGCTTGTTTTCTTTTGCTTGGCAAGGAAAACATTAGTCAACCTCGGCAAAAACACATGCAGGATTCACCGATACTGGTCGGAAAAAATGCTAGCCGACGTCGGCCTGGAAAGATGACCGATCGAGGTTTAAAAAAGAAACATCACCGGATTACGCGGATCGAATATTTTCTAATAGACATCATCCAAATATTATTCAGGGATTGAATACAAAATACAATAGACGACATCGGCCATTGTAAAGCGACGACGGATATTATTCAGCCAACATTGCGCAATTTTTTTGACAAACGCTGGCCGATAATATTTTTTTCACGGTAGAGGATGCTTTTTTGTTCGGTGTTGCCGTAAATATTTACAATGTAGGTCGGCGAGGTTTTTTCGTTCGAGCTCAACCGAAGTTGTGTTTTGGCCGACACCGGCTTGTTTTCTTTTGCTTGGCAAGGAAAACATTAGCCAACCTCGGCAAAAACACATGTAGGATTCACCGATACTGATCGGAAAAAATGCTAGCCGACGCTGGCCAGGAAAGATGACCGATCGAAGTTTAAAAAAGAAACATCACCGGATTACGCGGATCGAACATCTTCTAATAGACATCATCCAAATATTATTCAGGGATTGAATACAAAATACAATAGACGACATCGGTCGTTGTAAAGCCACGACTGATATTTTTCAGCCAACATTGCGCAATTTTTTTTACACACGTTGGCCGATAATATTTTTTTACGGTAGAGGATGGTTTTTTGTGCGGTGATGCCGTAAATATTTACAATGTATGTCGGGTAGGTTTTTTCGTTCGAGCTCAACCGAAGATGTGTTGTGGCTGACACCGGCTTGTTTTCATTTGCTTGGCAAGGAAAACATTAGCCAACCTCGGAAAAAATACATGCAGGATTCACCGATACTTAACGGAAAAAATGCTAGCCAACGTCGGCCAGAAAAGATGACCGATCGAGGTTTAAAAAAGAAACATCACCGGATTACACGGATCGAACATTTTCTAATAGATATCATGCAAATATTATTCAGGGATTGAATACAAAGTACAATAGACGACATCGGCCGCTGTAAAGCCACGACGGATATTTTTCAGCCAACATTGCGCAATTTTTTTGACAAACGCTGGCCGATTATATTTTTTTACAGTAGAGGATGGTTTTTTGTTCGGTGTTGCCGTAAATATTTACAATGTAGGTCGGCTAGGATTATTTGTTCGAGCTCAACCGAAGTTGTGTTGTGGCCGACACCGGCTTGTTTTCATTTGCTTGGCAAGGAATACATTTGCCAACCTCGGAAAAAACACATGCAGGATTCACCGATACTTAACGGAATAAATACTAGCCAACGTCGGCCAGAAAAGATGACCGATCGAGGTTTAAAAAAGAAACATCACCGGATTTCGCGGATCGAACATTTTCTAATAGACATCATCCAAATATTATTCAGGGATTGAATACAAAGTACAATAGACGACATCGGCCAATGTAAAGCCACGACTGATATTATTCAGCCAACATTGCGCAATTTTTTTGACAAACGCTGGCCGATAATATTTTTTCACGGTAGAGGATGCTTTTTTGTTCGGTGTTGCCGTAAATATTTACAATGTAGGTCGGCAAGGTTTTTTCGTTCGAGCTCAACCGAAGTTGTGTTTTGGCCGACACCGGCTTGTTTTCTTTTGCTTGGCAAGGAAAACATTAGTCAACCTCGGCAAAAACACATGCAGGATTCACCGATACTGATCGGGAAAAATGCTAGCCGACGTCGGCCAGGGAAGATGACCGATCGAGGTTTAAAAAAGAAACATCACCGGATTACGCGGATCGAACATTTTCTAATAGACATCATCCAAATATTATTCATGGATTGAATACAAAGTTCAATAGACGACATCATTCGTTGTTAAGGCACGACTGATATTTTATAGCCAACATTGCGCAATTTTTTTAAAAAACGCTGGCCGATAATATTTTTTTACGGTAGAGGTTGCTTTTTTGTTTGGTGTTGCCGTAAAAATTTACAATGTAGGTCGGCTAGGTTTATTCGTTCGAGCTCAACCGAAGTTGTGTTGTGGCCGACACCGGCTTGTTTTCATTTGCTTGGCAGGGAAAACATTAGCCAACCTCGGAAAAAACACATGCAGGATTCACCGATACTGATCGGAAAAAATGCTAGCCGACGTCCGCCAGGAAAGATGACCGATCGAGGTTTAAAAAAGAAACATCACCGTATTAAGCGGATCGAACATTTTCTAATAGACATCATACAAATATTATTCAGGGATTGAATACAAAGTACAATAGACGACATCGGCCAATGTAAAGCCAGGACTGATATTATTCAGCCAACATTGCGCAATTTTTTTGACAAACGCCGGCCGATAATATTTTTTCACGGTAGAGGATGCTTTTTTGTTCGGTGTTGCCGTAAATATTTACAATGTAGGTCGGCAAGGTTTATTCGTTCGAGCTCAACCGAAGTTGTGTTTCGGCCGACACCGGCTTGTTTTCTTTTGCTTGGCAAGGAAAATATTAGTCAACGTCGGCAAAAACAGATGCAGGATTCACCGATACTGATCGGAAAAAATGCTAGCCGACGTCGGCTATGAAAGATGACCGATCGAGGTTTAAAAACGAAGCATCACCGGATTACGCGGATCGAACATTTTCTAATAGACATCATCCAAATATTATTCAGGGATTGAATACAAAGTTCAATAGACGACATCATTCGTTGTTAAGGCACGACTGACATTTTATAACCAACATTGCGCAATTTTTTTTAAAAACGCTGGCCGATAATATTTTTTTACGGTAGAGGTTTTTTTTTTGTTTGGTGTTGCCCTAAAAATTTACAATGTAGGTCGGCTAGGATTATTCGTTCGAGCTCAACCGAAGTTGTGTTGTGGCCGACACCGGCTTGTTTTCATTTGCTTGGCAAGCAAAACATTAGCCAACCTCGGAAAAAACACAAGCAGGATTCACCGATACTGAACGGAAAAAATGCTAGCCGACGTCGGCCAGGAAAGATGACCTATCGAGGTTTAAAAAAGAAACATCACCGGATTACGCGGATCGAACATTTTCTAATAGACATCATGCAAATATTATTCAGGGATTGAATACAAAGTACAATAGACGACATCGGCCATTGTAAAGCCACGACTGATATTTTTCAGCCAACATTGCGCAATTTTTTTGACAAACGCTGGCCGATAATATTTTTTTATGGTAGAGGATGCTTTTTTGTTCGGTCTTGCCGTAAATATTTACATTGTAGGTCGGCTAGGATTATTCGTTCGAGCTCAACCGAAGTTGTGTTGTGGCTGACACCGGCTTGTTTTCATTTGCTTGGCAAGGAATACATTAGCCAACTTCGGAAAAAACACATGCAGGATGCACCGATACTTAACGGAAAAAATGCTAGCCAACGTCGGCCAGAAAAGATGACCGATCGAGGTTTAAAAAAGAAACATCACCGGATTTCGCGGATCGAACATTTTCTAATAGACATCATCCAAATATTATTCAGGGATTGAATACAAAGTACAATAGACGACATCGGCCGTTGTAAAGCCACGACTGATATTTATCATCCAACATTGCGCAATTTTTTTGACAAACGCTGGCCGATAATATTTTTTTACAGTAGAGGATGGTTTTTTGTTCGGTGTTGCCATAAATATTTACAATGTAGGTCGGGTAGGATTATTCGTTCGCGCTCAACCGAAGTTGTGTTGTGGCCGACACCGGCTTGTTTTCATTTGCTTGGCAAGGAAAACATTAGCCAACCTCGGAAAAAACACAAGCAGGATTCACCGATACTGAACGGAAAAAATGCTAGCCGACGTCGGCCAGGAAAGATGACCGATCGAGGTTTTAAAAAGAAACATCACCGGATTACGCGGATCGAACATTTTCTAATAGACATCATCCAAATATTATTCAGGGATTGAATACAAAATACAATAGACGACATCGGCCGTTGTAAAGCCACGACTGATATTTATCAGCCAACATTGCGCAATTTTTTTGACAAACGCTGGCCGATAATATTTTTTTACGGTAGAGGATGCTTTTTCGTTCGGTGTTGCCGTAAATATTTACAATGTAGGTCGGCAAGGTTTATTCGTTCGAGCTCAACCGAAGTTGTGTTGTGGCCGACACCGGCTTGTTTTCATTTGCTTGGCAAGGAAAACATTAGCCAACCTCGGAAAAAACACATGCAGGATTCACCGATACTGATCGGAAAAAATGCTAGCCGACGTCCGCCAGGAAAGATGACCGATCGAGGTTTAAAAAAGAAACATCACCGGATTTCGCGGATCGAACATTTTCTAATAGACATCATCCAAATATTATTCAGGGATTGAATACAAAATACAATAGACGACATCGGCCGTTGTAAAGCAACGACTGATATTTATCAGCCAACATTGCGCAATTTTTTTGACAAACGTTGGCCGATAATATTTTTTTACGGTAGAGGATGCTTTTTTGTTCGGTGTTGCCGTAAATATTTACAATGTAGGTCGGCAAGGTTTATTCGTTCGAGCTCAACCGAAGTTGTGTTGTGGCCGACACCGGCTTGTTTTCATTTGCTTGGCAAGGAAAACAATAGCCAACCTCTGAAAAAACACATGCAGGATTCACCGATACTAATCGGAAAAAATGCTAGCCGACGTCCGCCAGGAAAGATGACCGATCGAGGTTTAGAAAAGAAACATCACCGGATTACGCGGATCGAACATTTTCTAATAGAAATCATCCAAATATTATTCAGGGATTGAATACAAAATACATTAGACGACATCGGCCGTTGTAAAGCCACGACTGATATTTATCAGCCAACATTGCGCAATTTTTTTGACAAACGCTGGCCGATAATATTTTTTTACGGTAGAGGATGCTTTTTTGTTCGGTGTTGCCGTAAATATTTACAATGTAGGTCGGCAAGGTTTATTCGTTCGAGCTCAACCGAAGTTGTGTTGTGGCCGACACCGGCTTGTTTTCATTTGCTTGGCAAGGAAAACATTAGCCAACCTCGAAAAAAACACATGCAGGATTCACCGATACTGATCGGAAAAAATGCTAGTCGACGTCCGCCAGGAAAGATGACCGATCGAGGTTTAAAAAAGAAACATCACCGGATTACGCGGATCAAACATTTTCTAATAGACATCATCCAAATATTATTCATGGATTGAATACAAAGTTCAATAGACGACATCATTCGTTGTTAAGGCACGACTGATATTTTATAGCCAACATTGCGCAATTTTTTTAAAAAACGCTGGCCGATAATATTTTTTTACGGTAGAGGTTGCTTTTTTGTTTGGTGTTGCCGTAAAAATTTACAATGTAGGTCGGCTAGGTTTATTCGTTCGAGCTCAACCGAAGTTGTGTTGTGGCCGACACCGGCTTGTTTTCATTTGCTTGGCAAGGAAAACATTAGCCAACCTCGGAAAAAACACATGCAGGATTCACCGATACTGATTGGAAAAAATGCTAGCCGACGTCCGCCAGGAAAGATGACCGATCGAGGTTTAAAAAAGAAACATCACCGGATTAAGCGGATCGAACATTTTCTAATAGACATCATCCAAATATTATTCAGGGATTGAATACAAAGTACAATAGACGTCATCGGCCAATGTAAAGCCACGACTGATATTATTCAGCCAACATTGCGCAATTTTTTTGACAAACGCTGGCCGATAATATTTTTTTACGGTAGAGGATGCTTTTTTGTTCGGTGTTGCCGTAAATATTTACAATGTAGGTCGGCTAGGATTATTCGTTCGAGCTCAACTGAAGTTGTGTTGTGGCCGACACCGGCTTGTTTTCATTTGCTTGGCAAGGAAAACATTAGCCAACCTCGGAAAAAACACATGCAGGATTCACTGATACTGATCGGAAAAAATGCTAGCCGAGGAAGGGCAAGGATCCACTTGAAGGACTTGGAGGACCTATGACAAGGGCTAGAGCATGGAAAGCCAAGGAAGCTCTTCAACAAGTGCTGTCCATACTATTTGAATACAAGCCCAAGTTTCAAGGAGAAAAGTCCAAGGTTGTGAGTTGTATCATGGCCCAAATGGAGGAGGACTAAATGACACCACTTTGTCTCAATTTTAGAGTGTTTAGTTTGTCTAAATAATGGCCCAATCCTTGTAAAGTTGGCTGACCAAAAATATGTTTTGGGTTAATCAACTAAAAGGGCTTTAGTTAGGTTTAGTTCAAGTTGTAATAAGGGCCCAATTGGCAACCTAGGCATCAGCCTTTTGGGAGACCAAATGGTGGCTGACTTGTTGGCTGTTGGGGGTGACTTTTGGTTGCCACAATTTCAGTTACACTCAGCCATTAAGTTTTTTTTTAATTCCCTAGGTTAATGGCATTAAGTTATTTTAATTCTAGGTTAGTGGGTCATTACTAAAATCTGCTGTAAAGCTTCTATATAAGCTGAACCATTTTATCAATAAACACAAGTTGAGTTTTATTCAGAAAATTAGAGTTTATCTCTTTTATCTTAGTGAGAGTGATTCTCCTAAATTCTTGAGTGATTCAAGAACACTCTGGCTGTATCAAAGGACTTTCACAACTTTTGTGTGTTGCCCTCGCTGGAAAGAGTGATTCTTTCCTTCCTTTCATCTTCACCCTTGTTCTTTCAAACCACAATTCCAGAAAATCCACCTCTGCCCAGAATTATCTAGTGGCCATAACTCCCATTTTACGCACTCAAATTAAGTGATTCTTGAGGCTAAATTGAATTTCAAAACGAGACCTTTCACCTCGTTTTGGAATCACCTCATTTGGTGATGAGAATCATGAAACTGGCCAAATACAGGCTAAAGGCCCAAGTGGAGAAGGACGGAGGCCTAAGTGGAGAAGGACAAAGCCCCCAAGTGGAGAAGGATGAAGGCTCAAGTGGAGATGGATGAAGGCCCAGAGGCAAAGACACTATCAAGACTATTAATTGTTGCTGAAGGCCCAAACTAATTTGAAGGCCCAAGTTAAATAAGTTTTTAGTTATAATTTATTTTTATTGTAATTTTGGCCCAAACTATTTAGAAGGCCCATGTCTATTTTTATCTTTTTGTTCAGCTACACTATAAGTATGGGTTTTTGTTTTGAATAAAAAAAAAGACTTTTGGCATTTTGATAAAATTTGGTGAGAGTTTCTCTCTGGGTTCCTTGTTGAACCAATTATCAGATTTATCAAGGTAATCCTTGTGGCGTCTACCCAGACTTATCTTCCTTCACTGGAAGTGGCGTCTACCCAGACTTATCTTCCTTAACCGGAAGTGGCGTCTACCCAGACTTATCTTCCTTCACTGGAAGTGGCGTCTACCATGACTCATCTTCCTTCACTGGAAGTGGCGTCATCCAAACCTTCGTAGCCTGTATCAAACGATCCGCCCCGTAAGGTTCACATCATCTGGTATATCAAGTGATCCGCCCCGTAAGGTTCACATCATCTGGTATCAGAGCTTCGGCTCTTGATATTGTTGGGAAAAATAATGGTCGTATGAATGCAGCTGCCGGGACGTCCTCCGAGTGATCATGCATACACCACTTTAGTCAGGGAAAGAATGACCGATCGAGTGTTTAAGGAATAAAGAAAACCTATTCAACTCGTAGTGGATTATCTAAGCAGGAGATCGCAGAACTTATACCTATTTCCTTAAATAGACTATCATATTGTCAACAAATATGTTGATTGCTGGAAGGTTGAATAACAAAACGTCAAAGTTAGGAGGTCACAGGTCCAAGATGTAAAGGCATCGGACTGTAGTATTATATACAGGTCGTAATTTTTCGTCACTCCAACATTCTTGCGTCAATTTTTTATGGACACTGAAACGAACGCCTGGAGTTCACTTAATTATTTTCTTACGGAGATCGGAGAAGCTTAGCCTCTTTTTTGTTTCGGAAGTCGTTAAGCCCGCGTATAATATTTACAATTGTAGGTCGGACTATAGTTTTTTCGTTCGAGCTCACGAACTGAAGTGTGTGTTATGTGGCGCACACCGGCATGTTTTCATTTGCTTGGCAAAGGAAAACATTGATGCAACACTCGCTCCGGAAAGACAACAATCAATGCAAGACGGATTCCACCTAGATACTACGGATCGAGTGGCTGGCACCAGGTCCCGGAATCAAAAAGATGGCTAGTCCGGAGGAGAAGGACAAGGATCTCCTTGGAAGGACCTTGGAGGAGACTATGACAAGGGCTAGAGCAGTGGAAGCCAAGGACAGCTCTTGCAAACAAGTATGCTGCGCATCTGACTATGTCTTGCAATACAAGCACCCAAGTTTTCAGGGAGAAAAAAGTCCAGGTGTTTCGTGAGTTGTATCCATGGCCCAAGATGGAGGAGGACTAAAATGACCCGCACTCATTTTTGTCTCAATTTATAAAGTGTTTGCTTTGTCTAGAACTAATGTGCCCAATCTTAGTAAAATGTTGGCTGGACTCAACAAATATGTTTTGGGTTTAATCAAATCTAAAAGGGCTTTAGTTAGGGTTTGTTCAAGTTGTACACTATAGGGCCCATTGGCAACCTAGTGCATGGCAGCCTTTGGGAGACCCAAATTGCGTCGGCTGACTTGATTGGCTGTTGGGAGCGTCCGACTTTTCTGGTTGCCAGACAGATTTCAGCTTACACACTCAGCTCCACTTATCAAGCTTCTTCTTTTCCAACTCTCCCATAGGCTCTCACATGCATAAGTTTATTTTAATTCTAGGTTTGAGTGGTTTGTCATTACTAAAACTGCTGTATAAACGCTTCTATATTAATGGAGGCCTGAATACGATTTTGAAGTCAATATAGACGCGAGTCTGGAGGTTTTATCTTCAAGAAAAACTTAAGAGGGGTGTTAATCTCGTTTTATTCCTTTAGGTAGGGAGAGGTGGATTCTCTCTATAAGTTCTTCGAGTTGTATTGCATCAAAGAACACATCGTAGCTGGTTAATCAAAGGCACTCTTCTACGAAAAATCTTTTGGTGGGTGGTTGGCCGTTGGTGCGGTATCGAAGTGACGGGGAATAGCAGCGACGCTCGTATTATTCTCTGAAAGTGAGCCGTATAATGAAGGACTCCGTTGTTCCCTCCAGCAGTTTCCATCCCGATTCACAAGAAAAAAGGGCTGGAAAGGAGGGTGATTTTTCTTTGCAGAGGTAAAATCGCCACTTCCTTTTTACACAGTCTTGGGGGTTGCTTAAAAAGTCCCGGATGACATTATTCTCATCCGACGTCGCTATCTTTCGGTCGGTCACATTCCTTCGAAGTGGTAAATGGCGTCATCTCAGGCTGGAAGAAATTTGTAATTGCAGAGGATCCCTTGTCCACACGGTCCACTCAACAAACATACGCAAACTTGTTTATGGGAATTCCACCTTATTGCCCAGAATTGGGTTAGACAGATTTGCGAAGATTAAGCAAAATCTTCCTATCACCCTCTCATCATTTTCTTTAATAGGGAGCACTGGTCACTAAAGAGTGACGCTGGAACATATACAGTCCTCAATTGGATTTGTTAATTAGAGATTGTTTGGATGTTTCTTTGTGTGTTGTAAGATACGCGTGTTACTTCTGCAGGCAGTCAAGATAAACTTTTTGGAATTTTGACAAAAACGGGTTAAGATTATTATTTTATCCACTTTTTTCCACTCGGTTGATTCGGTTTTTGAATCTTAATACTTTATCTACAATCAGTATGGTTCTCATTAGTATTTGATTGAGCATGAAGTACATGGAAATATAATCTATTTTGCCTTTCATATAAGGGCCATTTCGCTGGTCAGGACTTATATACAGGTGCTCTCAATGATTCTGAGGCATAACGCGCTAGGAAAGGCCTTTAGAAGATGTGGCTGTTTTACTGATTTATATAATGGTTAGGGAACAGAGTTCCATGAGGTTAGCCTGTGCTCCCAGTAGCTAGAGATAAAGGCGCATTTGAAGGGTGGGCTTCAAGTTGTGGAGAAGTTGCGATAGATGAGGAAAGATCCGGTCTCTCCAGAAGAGGACCTGTCCGAGTGACAGGGGACCATCTATAGATCAATAGGATCATTTAGGATATCCTAGTCTTTAACTGTGGTTCCTTGAACTGTTCTAGTCTGTAACTATTGGACGCCAAGACACACCAGTTGGGTGTAAAGGGCCTCCTCAATCTCAAGTATACGGTATGTATAGGATTGTTAGTTCAAGAGAGCTGGTTCCTGCATTTTTTTAATTAATGGCTGCGATTAGAGGCGGCGCCAAACTACTCTTTGCTTGAGATGAGGGCCCTCAGACTCTGGGGGTCCTACATTTTTGCATTAATATAGATACGGTTTTTTGTTTTCATGGCGAGGCAGAGTTCTACATCACGTGATAAGGTCACGACAAGCATATGGAGACAAAAAAGCAGTCTTTCTTCTGTATTATAATGATCATTCGGGACACTATTAAAGAATAAATAAAGGACTCTTTCCATTGACGACATAATATAATGTTATTCGGGTATATGGAAAATAATTTCAGATGCGGATAGTAGGTCTTCTTCTTGTACGGTTGGGCTTGATTGGCCACTGTGTGTAGATGGGTGAAAGGTGAGCATACATTAAACAATGATTTATTAGCATAGCATGATATGCTCATGCTTCCTTATCTATAACAATGGATAAACTCTAGAATATTACTTGTCCATACAAACTCGTGATGATGTGAAGGTGGCGGAGATTGCTGAATATGCGCTAATTATCCAGACTTGTTCACTTTATTTAATAAGCCCTAAGATACTGCGCTCTGGGCTAGAGATCTCGCATTATATTGAACACGCTGGAGTGGGGATTTTCAGTAACCTCCTGGGTTTACGTGGTGAACACCTTTTCTACGTATGAGCTAATCCATATGTTCGCTGATATTCACTTTTCAGGCATACTCTGATATTTGCATCCACTTTTTGCACCTTAAATTCTACAGCACTGTAGGCTGAGATACTGTCTATGGTGAAGGTTTGTCGGACCATGTTCAATCGCATCAATTCCGCATTAAGCTCAGGTTTTTGGTCGTATAGCTGGTCTTATTGGAGCGAAAACTCGAGGTTCAGGCCGATGGCGTTAATACACGAGTATGAACTGGAAGGTTTTTCATACTATTCCATCTTTGTATATCAATCTTTCTGGTCATCAAGGTGGGCCATTTGATCAGGCTTGCCTGCCGTTATAAGGTTCACGCTCTCATTCAGCTGGGTTAGAATTCCGAATAGGGATTGTTCTTTTTCGCCGCGGCTCTATTGGATTGATCGTGCAGTTTTAGGACTAGAATCACCTGCTATTTATAGACAGCAATGTTTTATGCACAGCTTTTCTCCTTTTTTGGTAATTTTGGTCCAGGGTAGATTCGTGGGTTTGTTTTGGGTCCATAGTGGTTCTGCCTTTATTCTGCGGTTTTTGGGTTTTATAAGTCATTGGGTTTGGTTCTTGGGTTGTCTCTTGTGTTCTTTGAGTTGCTCGGGGTATTTTGAATGGTTGTGATCACGAATCTTGTATGGGTTCAGGGTTCCTCTATGAGTCTTATGTCAGGTTCTCTTGGGATCGTAAGCTGGAAATTTATTTTTGCTTGGTTCTTTTGTGTTCTTACGTTTAGCTTCTTTGGTGTTTTTTTCGATATATATATCTAGGGTTTGCTTATCTTATGAGGGCACGTGCATCTGCCTTTGCAGGGTGTGGTGTTTGCGTCTTTTCACGATATCTATTTTCTAATATCGACGTAGAAGCTGGAAAGCCGATTACGTATCTTAAGGCAGTTAAGCACTGTCTTAGTCTCTGCAATTGGGGTCATATAGAACGCGGTCTCAATTTGGGTGGGTCAGAAAAAAAATAAGGTTTGCGGCCACTGTTCCACTGGACAATAACGCAAATATTATTGGGAAAAAAATGTACTAAAAGTACAAGCGGGGTTTGGGGTAATTGTGTATAAGATTTGATATTTGACATCTTTTAGTGTGGGAATCTGTGAGAACAAGGGAAAGTATATAGATAGGTTACCACCTAATTATTATTGCTACTATTTTATTTAGGATTTTAGTTGCTACTCAGTTATTGTTGTTTCCTAAGATGTGATGCTTGTTTCTGACATAAAGTGGACGGCATATGTAAATTTTAGGCTGGGAACTAAATTCCTACCCCAATTTTAAAATTTCATTGGATTTCACTTTCTGGGCTAATTTCTTAATTAGACAGGATTATCTGGTATTTATACAGATTGGTCAGTTAGGGATGAGAGATAGCTTTTTCTGGAATCGCGCATTCTAAAGTCATCAGTCCTTCAACAGTCCCGAAATTTTCCCTTACTTTAGAAGGTTCCAGTTATTTCTTTTCTCTGGTTGAAAGGAGCATCGAATTGAAAGCGTCTCTAGGGTTCTCTCCCAAAACGCTGCGAATCTCGGACCAAAAGCGTACAGTTTCACATGGGACGAAAAAGATTGTATCGCGGTGTAGATAGGCAATCTTTGCACGAAACTATGGGAGACTCTAAAGTATGGTACTTGTTTTAGGGGATCAACAGATGATTCTGTTATTCTTTTTCTATTTATTCATGTCAGTCTTACAAAGTAGAAAAAGCAATAATAAGTTTGTTGAGATACTAGTTATTCTGGTTATTAGAAAAGATTACTGATGGATACGCAATGGCGATTATACACCATTCTTATTACGTTTTGTTCATGCCTGTCAGCTCAGTGAGATCTATAAGCCTCGATGTAGATGAATTGCCTTCCGCATATTTGGACAGCAATCATAAATGAATTTCTGGACAGCCTGGCCTCTGTACTACTCAATTGGCTGTAAATCATCTGTCAGCAACCTTGGTGCTATGGCAAAAATCATAATACACTGAGCTTTTATGAGCCATTCAAAGCCCCTTAGAAACAAGTCACATACGTTAGAGTGATATTTTTCACTACGCGTGATACAACTATTGAAGAAGTATTGACATAAATTACCATTGCTAAATTGACTTTTTATAGAGAAGTAATGGTTGAGTTTTTTATTTCATACATATAATCGAAATAGAGGTATCTTCAATTCAGACTATGCCACATAAAATGGTCAACTGTGTTATTTATTTCATAACAGCTAGCGATGACCATAAACAATCGCGAAATCAGACATTTATTTATGTTAAGAGATCTACGATTCACTTAATCTAAACACTTTCTATATATTATATTTTTCTGTATATCTCGGCTTGTGCCTGTTTACGCCAATCATCAAAAAAGATACCAATTTTGGTGAAGCATAACAACATTCAAAATTTTACGTGGAGTTTTGCCTCAGAACACTGCAGGATTTGTGATTTCGACAAATATAGATTTAACGGACAAAATCAATACGACAAAACCGTTCAAAAATTTATGATTTGATGTTACTTTGGGTTCCATAATTGAGATATTTATTAGGTTGGAGCTTTATATTCACCTTATTGATTATTTGTACTATTTTCTATTTATAACTTTTACCTATATGCTAAAGGGGTATTTTGAGTGTTGGTCTAGTCTTTCGTGTAATGATTAGCAATTCCATGTGAACAAGTAGGGTATACGTCTGATAGCCAGAAGGTCAAAAGGTTGGATTATTAAAAAGATGTCAACGATTGTGAAACATCTGTAATCTCAAACATACTCCATAACACGAATTATATGTATCAAAAAAGACTAGTACTCAACATGTTCAATGTATCGAGAAAGAAAACTACTTGAGGTGAATACTTACTTTATACTAACTTATGATTTTAGGGAAAAGTGAGGTAGGTTAAAAGTAAGATCTACGCGAAGACGTACGGATATGTGTAGAGCAGTTAGAAGGGTAGATCTGTCAATAAAGAGTTAGAGCTCAAAAATAATTTAAGTTGTAGTTGTTGTTGGTAGGTACTCTTGTGGGTGTTCTTTCTAATAGTTATTATTAAGATATGATGGAGAACTTAATCTTCAATGACGCGACTCTAGATGTAGGTTAAGTGTAAACAAACATGTATGGAATGTTACTCTCTTGCTCAAGTGTTAGATTCTATGTCTACTAATTGAGACAAAAGCATATGCTATGTATCTTTTACGTTCTTGCTCGGGATAGCTATATTATATGTTTTCCCTACTCGCGCTCTTGGACTAGATGTGTTGTACTCGAAAGGTTCCCTTGTTGAGTATAATTTATTAAAGGTTGGTATTCACAAATCTGTGAAATGTGGATTACATCTTACAAAAAAGCGTCAGTGCTCTGTAAGATTTATTTTTATAGGACAATCTGATATAGGACGTGGGTAGCTTCAAAACATACCCACAGATCACACCAGATATTAAGGCAGCATTCAAACTAGAATGTAAGTAAAGTTGGTTAGTTGGTACAGTACTGAACGAACATGCTCATAAATTATTAACCCTTTATATTAGTATTTTTTGATACGCTATTACTACTTTATATGTAAGTATTGCGCATTCTTTATCATGAACATACTAATTCTTTAATGCTATATGATTTGTGGCAGACTATACACAGCTCGCAGCTGAGGTTAGGTATTTCGAGGATTGGCACGTAAAAGTAGCTAGTAACTGAGCATTTCAGGGATATGGTGGGAGACCACTATGGGATGACGCAACTAGTGGTATTAACACGAGTTTTATAGATGATAGTTTGGAGGTTCATATCAATTCTCAGACGTTCAAAAGTTCAGCACACAAGGAAAGTCTTAGGCAAAAAGGTGGAATAGGAGGTGATACTTACATCAGTCAAAAATTTTATGTTGTCTTCAGCAACTTAACTTCAGGAACCGGGGGAAAATAAGAAGGGTTGTATTGTTTAGTAACACCAAGAATTCAGATAGTAAGAGATGAGGCACTGGGTTGTGGATAAAAAACTCAGCATAAAGAGATGTTATGTTCAATACTTTTAAAACTTATTTTGTACTAGTAATCTTCGATATGCTTCGACTAAAGAAGTCAAACAGTTACTGTGCAATTGTTACTGTACTACAATTTGTATATATGTGTACGTCAGACCAAATGAGATATAGAAGTCACAACCTAGATGACAGCCCTTTCACTGTTTTATTTTGGGAGGTCACTTTTTTAATCAGGAATGTCTTTCCAAGGCAGTATTAGACAACTATCATCAATAACGCGGGGACTGGCCAACAATGTTTTTACTTAAATAGAAGCAGTAAGAATGGGAAATTCATTTCAAAACAAGTAGGATTTTGCGAGTTTCACCACCATTTTTTGAGAGCTACACGTGACTGTTTTCAAAGGAGAAGTTTCAGAAGGGGTCGCATATGGGGCTCTTAGAAACAAATAGTCACTCAAAAACGCTTTTAAAGCTCAACAGGGCAATGGTCCACCACAAGGTAGAGATACTATCACTATAGGAATCTTGCCACCGACAGAGAGGTCAACAAGTGGCTCAAGGAGTACTGTTCGAGATAAATAGTTTTTACTTGTCGTCATGGACCAAGTTGACAATGGCCTCGGTTCTCAATAATTTGGCACCATAAGGGATAGACGATTTATGCAAAAGAATAGGCCTAGTCAGGGCCTACAGGGAAAGGGAAGGCAAGTGGGGACTTTGCTGTGAGCAGCGGCATTTGAAAGGATGGACACTAAGGAAGGAGACCGAACAGCAACAGAATTTTTGTACGAGGCCACAACTAGGTTTTTCGTTGCACGAAGAAGCTAAAGACGAAGAGAGGAATGAAATGAAAGATATATCATAAGGACAACTGGAGCACACAAGAATAATTAACATGGGTTTCTACTAGATCCGGGAAGGGGCCCAAAGAAGGAGTCGCGCATAGATTGGGGGAAGGGAACATCTTCGAAACATAATAAAGGGGGCTATAGCTCGGAAGACAAGACCAGAACTGGGAAAGGAAGAGAGCTGCCAACACTCGCGCCGGAAAGACATGCAGTCATGGCAACGGGTGGTAGGGAAGTGTATATGTTAAAAGAGCAACAAAGTGTTGGGTAGTGCGCATTGGAACATAGCAAGGGACCCAGGAGGGGCAAAAATCAACGTTAAATCCAAATTTTTGAGCTATGTACACCTCGAGCGTTACCTCGCCACTACATCATAAGGTTTTTTAGTGTCCATGATCTTTGCACATGTCAGACGCCCGCGGGTACAATATGGCTGACGTCTGCATGATCACATGTGCGAGGAATCGCACATAAATACCTATCCACTCATAATTGATACAAAGAAGAACTACAAGGTAATTCCTAAGTTTAAAAATAGACAACCGCGTTGACGGGTTTGTAGTTATCAATATTATTTAATTAATTTATTATACATCTCTTCTCAGGTAATAATTCTTCAAACACCCAAACTCACAAGGTGACAAATATTCCACGGCTAAAACACGGGCGTTTTCGAAGCTGTCGGTTCATCTCTTTGTACCTAGCCTTTCTGAGTCTCTCGACGTAGCTTGGCATCTCCCACCTTGCACTTCTTTTTTTTAGATTATGCTCTTATTTCGGGTGGCTTCTCCAGTCCTACAGCGCTGAATATTCATGTACTTGCGATGTTTTTCTTTGGGTTTTTTTTTCTGAAATAATAGAAAACACAAGACATTTATGTTGGTCATTTTATATCACTCGTCTCAACACGACAGACAATTAAGTAGTCAGGCTTTCTGAGCTCGAGAGGAAGTTGTGGTGTAGTAGACACTCTAGCGGATAGGAGATAAATAGGCTCAATAGATGGATTGCTATTGTTTATTCTAGTCCAAGAAGGCTATTGTTAGGAATCATCCCAGAAATATGACATGTATATAGGTTGGATAAGGGCATGAAAATCCACATAATAGGATAAAATAATCAAGGACAATGGGTAGGAGTCTATACCACTAATAATTAGTTATTTGAGGGAACAGAAATTACAATAAAATATTAAAATCTCATAAGATAAATAAAACATATATTAACACACTATAGTAACACATATCTAAAATGTAAGACAATTTTCGGTGCTGCATGGCAGTACAACTAATCAGAGGTCATGCTTGGGACTAAAGGTGTCTACTTTGGCACTGCAAAGCTTGGAAGGACATCCTTTCAAACATTCCTCAATCTCCACTTTGAAGGGTCCTTCATCAAAACCTTACTCCACTTAGAGGAGGGTAGGGCTGTGAGCACTTCTCACTGACTTAGCACTGGTACTGTGAAATGCCTGTCCATTACTTTTCAACCTTAGGGCCTCTTTACACACAGGGTAAATATATAGGGGACCAGGGTATTCATAGGGCACTTCTCATCACAGTCTTACATCACTTCTTTAGGGAGACTACAAAATTACATTTATTGATCCATTGCAAATATAGGGCATTAAAGCAGGATAAATTCAAGCTAGTAAACCATAACCTTGGATACAATCATCTCTTTGGTTTCATTGGTATGCACTTCCGTTTTTCAACTTTTTCGTTGATATAATATGAGGAATGTTCTGTACACAAGAGGACGACGTATTATTTCTGTCTGTTATTTGCTCTATTCTTATGGTTGTTTTCTATGGTCTGTCAGTGGTTGGCTATAGTGGGGCTTTGCAGTTCTTTATCATTTGTGCCAGTATCTTGTGTCACACTTTGCACTGGCGTTCCTATTAGAGGCAATCTTTTAATCATTCTCACTCATCTTAGTCCGAAAACACTCTAGGCAGCCATGGGTGACACTATCCTATATAAAATCTTGTAGATGACTACCATTTGATTGCAGGGACATGAATGAAGAGGTTCGCTTGCGGTGATATAGGTGGTGGCTCGATAGATATTACTTCTATGATGAAGCTCAGTCGGGTACATCGGTATATGTTAGGGATTAGAATAGTATAAATGATCAAATGATATGCATCTCCTCAGGTAAAGGAGCAAGTCTCAAGGAACGTTGGAAGGTTCGAGTATACTAATTGAGCACTTCTGAGAGAAGGTAGATAATGCAGAGAGGTTGCGAGTGCAAGAGGGAAACATTCACTTCTCATGAAGGCGAGAGGGCAACATTCTTTAATAATGCGCTTGGACAATAAAGGCGTTGGAACAATCTAGGGGACAACACAGATTATGAAGGAGTAAGATCTTTGAGAGGATTAAACAATTTATAAATGTGCCAGTCTCACTGTCAGGTCACGTCAATCTTGTGGCGTCGTATTTCTCTATGCTTCTTTCGAGCTACGGCGCAGGTAATGGTGTAGTCATACTCTTACCCTTAATTCGATTTTCAACTCTCTATTTGGTTTATAGTACACTCACTAAATCTGTCTCTGTCGCTCTATCAATTGTTTCCTACTCTTTTTCTTCCGCCATGTATTTGAGGGTACATTCCACACACTCTCTAGGATATAGACAGTGTTTACTTAGTATGTATCTCTCTAATGATTGTGAAAGTTGAGTGTGTTTCAACAACGTGCGTGTAGTCCGCGTCAGAATCAATTAAGTCACGTGAGATTGTTCTCTTATTCACCTTATGGATGTATATTACTCACCACCTATGTCTTCACCTATATTCCTTGTGTATTGTATTATAGGTGAACAAAGGTAATGCAGTAAGAGTATATATACATATTAATATAGATTAAGTCTCTAGGACCACCAGCTTGATCTTCTCTCCTAAGGTGCTCTAATGTGAGTCACTAATATGTATTTTAGATGTGCAAGAGCCTCGCAGAGTCGTGTTTGGATGCTCTCAATATAGGGCTTTTTGTGTGATGTTTTCAATCTTGGCCTTTTACCACTCACTCCCTCTTAAGTTCCTGGATGGATCGAATTAGACACACCAGGTAATATAAAATAAAAGGAAAGACAATATAATTATCAGAGTAACAGATTTGATTTGGGATAACAACTTGGATTCTTGATTTGGATAGCAAATTGATTTGATTTGGATAACAGATTAGATTTGGATAACAAATCTGATTTGGATAAAAAATTTGATTTGATTTGATTTGGATAATAGATCAGATTTTGGATAACAAATTAGATTTAATTTGGATAACAGATATGATAAACAAATAAGATAACAGATAGGAGATAACAGATAAGATACAGATATGACAAGTAAACTTCAAAGCTCATAACTTTTGCTAAGCGGTTCGTCCGTTTAGGCCCACTATAATATCAAAACGCTCAGAATTCAGAGGAGAATCTAGATAAGGGGATTTGTTCCACATTTTCTTTCAAAAAAAACACCTCTAAATGCCTCAATTTCGTTCAAAGACTCAAACACCCACTTTTTTTTTTCAAAATTTTTGCAACTTTTTTTTTTTACACAAAGAGTGATAGGGCAATCAATAAGCATGGAAACTATTGGGACGGATCTTATCGGGCCAATGGGGCCACTTACGCAATGAAGAAGAGCGTTGTCAGAAACAAGGGCAGAGTGACAAGGAACAAGGAACAAAACGAACAAGATGTAAACAAGAACGCAAATAAAGGAACACAAGACGGCAACAAACAGGAAACAAGATGGTAAACAAAACGCAAAAAACGAGAACACAGACGCAAACAAGAACCAAACAAACGTAAACAAAAAACGGCAAAATAACAGCAACAAGGACAAAACACGAACTGTGACAAAATTACAAGAAAAATTAATAGGATAGGATAGAACCTGTATCT